>NW_027507686.1:165819695-166399695 GCF_037356315.1 Lithobates pipiens | reverse complement strand
AAACATGCTGATGGTTTGGGGATGTGTGAGCTGCAAAAGAAATGTGGTCAAAATTGATGGCAAGATGAATGCAGTATTTTATCAAACACTGGAGGAACATTTGCATTCATCAGCCAAGAAGCTGCGCATGGGACGTACTTGGATATTCCAACATGACAATGATCCAAAACACAAGGCCAAGTTGACTTGTCATTGGCTACAGCAGAATAAAGTGAAGGTTCTGGAGTGACCACCTCTGTCTCCTAACCTCAATATCATTGAGCTACTCTGGGGAGATCTCAAAATGTGCAGTTCATGCAAAACAGCCGAAGAATTTACATAAACTGGAGGCTTTTTGCCAAGAGGAATGGGAAGCTTTACCATCTGAGAAGATCAAGAGCCTCATCCACAAATACCACAAAATACTTCAAGCTGTCATTAACCACTTCAATACCAGGCACTTAAACACCTTCCTGCCCAGACCAATTTTGAGCTTTCAGCGCTGTCGCACTTTGAATGACAATTGCGCGGTCATGCTACACTGTACCCTAATGAAATTTTTATCATTTTTTTTCCCCACAAATAGAGCTTTCTTTTGGTGGTATTTGATCACCTCTGCGGTTTTTATTTTTTGCTAAACAAATAAAAAAATACCGAAAATTTTGAAGAAAAAAAAATGTTTTTTGTTTCAGTTTCAAAACTTTGCAAATAAGTAAGTTTTCTCCTGCACTGATGGGCACCGATGAGGTGGCACTGATGGACATCGATATGTGGCACTGATAGGCAGCACTGATGGGTGACAAAGATGGGCACTGATAGGTGGCACAAATTGGCACTGATAGCTGGCATGGATGGGCATGGGTTAAGCGGCACAGGTGGGTAGGTGGGAACTGATAGGCGGCATTGTATTATAATATATTGTATTAATGGATGCCAATCAGTGCCAAACAATAATGCATGCCAGTGATGCCCATTGTGGGCACTGATTGGCATCCATTGTGGCACTGACGAATCCCTGGTGGTCTAGGGTGGCATACCTTGTCCTCGGCGTCCCTGGTGGTCCAGTGTGGGCATCCTCTGGGGGGCTGTGCTTGTAAGACGACCCCCCCCCCCCCCCTGTCAGAGGAGCAGCCGATCGGCTCTCCTCTACTCACGTCTGACAGACGCGAGTGAGGAAAAGCCGATCACCGGCTTTTCGTATTTACACTGTGATCAGCCGTGATTGGACACGGCTGATCACGTGGTAAAGAGTCTCCGTCGGAGACTCTTTACCGAGATCGTAGTTGCCGGGTGTCAGACTGACACCCCGCAACAACGATCACCGCGATGCGCGTGCCCGGGGGCACGCAGCGGCTCATAATCCTGATCACGTCATATGACGTCCGATCAGGATTATGCAACCACTTTGCCACCATCAATTTGTTATAGGGCGGGCGGCAAGTGGTTAATTTTAAAGAGGGCAATACACGGTATTAAGAACGGAAGTATGTAAACTTTTGATCAGGGTTATTTGGTTAAGTTGTGTTGTCATCACGATTTAAAGTGGTTGTACACACTGTACAACCACTTTTACCTACAAGTAAGCTTACCTGTAGGTGCTTAAAATATCTCCTAAACCGCCATGGTGGAGATATTTACAAAAGACCTCAGCGAGGATATCATTGGCGCATTCGCACTTTAGAAAGGGCATGTTCTGCTCTTTCTAATAAGGGTCATGTCGTGACTGGTGGCTCCCGCACGCATGCGCAGGGTTTACTTCCTCTTTAAAAAAAAAAAAAAAAGTTGATAACAAATGCCTTCAGCCAAACACTAGCCATGAGTGAAAGAAAAGTTTTTGTGTTATTCATATTCTCTGAAAAATGGCCAAGAAATCATAAATTTGCCCAGGATATGTCACAGATTGCCTTGTTAGAGCCCAGTAAAGGTGCCTCCGGTAAAAGTGATCCTAAGTGTCTGTGCAGCTGCTCAGATCACTTTTATCTAGTGCAGAATCAGTGGCCCGAACAAAAAAAAAAAAAAAGTCAATCACTGCTGCAGCCACAGTGATCCAAGGATGCATATTACATACAGTGGACAGGAAGTGCTTACCACTGTTCTACTGCTGTTTTGTTAAGAAAAACACACGGCGGAGAAGTGGACATTTCTGGAGTGCCGTTTTTATAAACGTGTCTCATCAATGGTATATTAGTCTTTCAGCTCTATTATACCACATCTGTACATTAACCCCTTTATCACCCTCCACCCTATTGTACATGATGTGAACGCCAACTACTTTTTTTAATAGTTTTTGCCTTTTTATAGAATAATAAATATAGGGAATTTTAACCACTTCAGCACCAAACACTTTTCACCACCTTCCTGCCCAGGCCAATTTTTAGCTGTCACTCTTTGACAATTGCGCAGTCATGCAACACTTTACCCATATGACATTTGTCTCTTCACACAGAGCTTTTTTTTTTGTTTTGCTCAATATAACAATTCTTTGTTTCTGTTATAGATTTGTACAAAAAATAAAAATCATCTTTCTTCATAAATTTAGGCCAAAATGTATTCTGCTACATTTCTTTGTTAAAAAAAAAAAAATAGCCCAAATGAATTTATATTATTTAGTCTGTAAAAACGTTAAAGTTCACAAACTATGTTCTATGTATATATCTGAAAATTGATCACTCCTGATGTACTGAAGGTCTATAATTTCTTGAGGCCCAAAAATTCCAGGATAGTACAAATTCTAAAAAAGGGGTAATTTGGGTGGTAAGTAGACAGTCCAATGTATTTAGTATGGGGCAATGGTGAGTTTTTATAAGTTGTAATTTGTTTGTCACAATTTTTTGGAAAACGAAGAACTTAAAGATTTTTTTTGCAGTACAGCATCATCTAACTGGTGTGGCGATGATCAGGGACACTGGTGACATGTTGAATACAATTAAATTTTTTCATACTGTTTACCAGAGCAATACAGTGTTACCATAGTAACACCATACTACTTTTTGGGAAGTGAGCAGGATTTGTTTTTAACACGTGAATTTCACTTTTCTAAGCAACTGTTTTTTACTGAATGAAATTGATTAATTTAGTGTTTAATATTGTGGTTAGCTGTGATTGACTAGAGCTAATCACATGGTACAGATGGCCTGTGATTAGCCCTGACTGTACGCATGTGATCACTGTGACCACATAGATCATGCCAGACATTATGCACTATTGCATTGAATGAAAATCATCCAATATGACAGTATAGAATTGTAATATGATCTGCTGTGGCTGGCCATAGTGAACATATGGTACCGGCAGAAGCCAGTACACTGCTCAGTCATCCTCTGTGTCCAATCGCGCTGCCGCACTGCCTGTGGGACGCATTTCGGCAGGACATTATATGATGTACCCCCCCCCCCCCATCATTTGTCTATAGGCTGGGCAGGAACTGGTTAAATACCATCAAAAGAAAGTTGGTGCTGAAGTCATTAAAGCTCCCCTCCTCAAATACTTACCTGAGCTCAAACTCAATCCAGGTTGCCACACATAGAAGGGGGGGTGGGGGCAAAAGCACCATCAGGGGATCCCAGAAGAGGATGGGGCTTCCTCTGCGCAAAAAGCAACCCCAAAGAAATTTCATAGAGCAGGTATGTATAATTTCTTTTTTTTAACACAAAACCTTTACTATGACTTTAATGGGAGCTTTAGTGGGGCTTTAAACCCGCTTCTAGAAATAATAAAATTTACTGAAGCTTTTCTAGCAGCTGCTTCCCTGGATTACTCTTAAGATTTGTGTTTTAACATTCTCATACTGAAAATGACCAGTTACACTTACCGGTAACGGCTTTTCTAGGAAATCTTCCAGGACGGCACACCTGAGAGAGATGACTGGTCCACCTGACAGGAAACACAATCAGCAACAAGTTTAAAAGTTCCCATCCCTCCCTCAGACCCTCAGTTATGGTAAAGAAAAGCCCACACCGGTGTCAGAGGGAACATTCTGTGAGGAATGAATATACCACACCAATAAAACAAGGGTAGGGAAGTAGGCCTGCCGTCCTGGAAGATTTCCTAGAAAAGCCGTTACCGGTAAGTGTAACTGGTCATTTTCTCCAATCATCTTCCAGGACGGCACACCTGAGACGATAAGCAAGAAGTTCAGGCCTACCTTTAGGGCGGGACAACAGCTTGTAGGACCTTCCTGCCAAATGCCAAATCCTGAGGGGACAACAGCTCCACTCTGTAGTGCCTCAGAAATGTCCTATGGCTCGTCCATGTTGCTGCTCTGCAGATCTGGTCGATTGAGGCGCCTGCCCTTTCTGCCCAGGAGGTCGCCAGGGATCTGGTTGAATGCGCCTTAAGGCGGGCTGGCACTGGTTTACCTGCCTGCCTATAAGCAATAGATATGGTTTGTCTGACCCATCATTGCCTTAGAGGCTTGTAGACCCTTTCTCTTCCCTGAGAAGATGATCAATAAGTGACTGGACCTCCTAAAGTCTCTCACCCTTTCTAAATAGACTAGGAGACAGCGCCTGACATCCAAGAAATGGAACCTCTCCTCTTCCTTATTCTTGGGATTCTGGCAAAAGGACGGGAGAATAATCTCCTGTGAAATAACGAAGCCACTTTTGGCAAATAAAGGGGATCCTGAGTGAGGATTACCCTATCCTCTAGGATACGCAAAAACGGCTCTTTAATTGAAAGGGCCTGTATATCACCCACCCTTCTGGCCGTAGTGATAGCCAGAAGGAAGGCCAACTTAAATGATAAAAGTCTAACAGAAATTTGAGTCACCGGCTCAAAAGGCCCCTTTGTTAGGGCATCTAATACCAGGGACAGGTCCCATGGAGGGCAACTAACCGACCTGACTGGGACTACCCTTTCCCTGGCCAACAAAAATCTTTTTATCAGTGGTTCTTGTCCTAGCTCCCTGTCAAAAAACACGGACAGGGCTGCCACCTGGACTTTGAGGGTGCTGACTGCCAAACCCTGGTCCACCCCCTCTTGAAGAAAGTCTAGGATGGTAGGTATCATCTGGAGGGCCCCCTCCTTAGACTGCATACATTTTTCTGGTGACGCCTTTCCTACTGAGGAGAAGAGTGTCCATCACTCTCTCCGAACAGCCCCTGTCACGGAGTATTTCCCTCTCAATAGCCATGCTGTCAGAGAGAGACCTCCCGGTTCGGGGTGAAAGACTGGACCCTGACTGAGCAGACCTCGTTGCACTGGCAGATGCAGCGGGGGAGCTACCGAGAGACTCTGAATGGTGGGAAACCAAACTCTCTTGGGCCACCAGGGTGCCATCAGCACCAGGTCTGTCCTTGAGTAGGTTAACTTCTGTAGGAGTACCAGTGGGGGAAAGGCATAAGCCAGCCTGAAATCCCACCCCTGTACAAGAGCGTCTATCCCTTCTGCTTCTTGATCCTTGTAAAGGGAGAAAAACCTGCGGACCTTCGCATTCCTCCGGGAAGCGAACAAATCTATTTCTGGCTTGCCAAAATGTCTGCACACCAGGAAGAAGATTCCTTTGCTCAATCCCCATTCTCCCTGAAGGATGGGCTGTCTGCTTAGGAAATCTGCCTGCAGATTGCGTGAGCCTTTTATATGAATCGCTGACAGTGAAAGGACCTTCCTTTCTGCTTCCCCAAGGATCTGTTGTGCTAACTCCCTCAGTTTGCCCGACCTTGTCCCTCCTTGGTGGTTTAGGTATGCAACCGTGTCCAGGTTGTCTGAGAGGACCTGAACCTCTCTGTCCTGCAGCTGCTCTTGTAAATAGTCTAGGGCTTTGCCTACTGCCAGAAGCTCCCTGAAATTGGAGGATTCCCTGGCTTGGCTGCGGTTCCAGGACCCCTGGGTATATCGGTCTCCCAGATGAGCCCCCCAAGAGCTGGCGTCCGTGGTCAAGACCAATGGGTCTACCTGGGACCAGGGGCGACCTTTCAACAGATTGTGTGGGTCGAGCCACCACTGCAAAGAGAGAGAGAGACCTCCTCTGTGAGGGACACTCTCCTCTCCAATGTTTCTCTTTTTCCTCCCCATGAGGCAAGTAGGAAGGCCTGAAGCTGCCGAGAAAGTAGTTGTGCCCAGGTTACTGCCGGTATGCAGGCGGTCATGTGATCCAGCAGACTCATATCTCAGAGAGGCTTCTCCTCTTTCGAGAAGGGTGACAACCGCATTCTGGACCTTCACTACCTTTTCTATTGGTAGGAATACCCTCTGTGCCTGCGAGTCTAACAGGTAGCCTAGGTATAGTTTGGATTGAGATGGCGTCAGTGAGGACTTCTCCCGACTGACCATCCAGCCCAAGGTCTCCAGAGTCTCTAACATGATGTCTCTGTCTATCATCGCTTGCCTCTCATCCACACTGTAGATCAGCAAGTCGTCCAGGTAGGGTATTAACCCTATCCCCTGCAGGTGTAGGTCTGCTACGACTTCGGCCATCACCTTTGTGAATACCCTTGGGCTTGCCGCCAGCCCAAAGGGAAGAGCTCTGAACTGCCAGTGTTGTACCTTCTGCTGTATGCATACTGCGAAGCGTAGGTACTTCTGGTGTTCGGGAGCAATGGGTACGTGTAGATATGCGTCCTTCAGGTCCAGACTGACCATAAAGACTCCTGCCTGAAGATGTTTTCTTACTGAATAAATACTCTCCATTCTGAACCTCTTGGGAAGTAAGTAACGGTTGAGTCCTCTCAAATTTATTATTAACCGAAATCTGCCTGAGGGTTTTGGAACCACAAACACGTGTGAGTAAAAACCCTGGGACAACTGACTGGCTGGTACTGGAGCAATAACCCCTTGCTCTGCCAGCTCCTTTAAATTTCCCAGTAACCCCTCTGCCCTGGCTGGGTCTCTGGGAAGAAAGGTAATAAGAAAATTCTGTGGGGGAAGACTCTGAAATTCCAGTCTGTACCCCTCCTTTAAAAGATTTAAAATATATGGACTGTGTAATCCTTTCCCACTGGGGAAGGAAGTCGCTGAGTCTTGCGCCTACCCTTACGGTGGCGTCATTTGCCTTCTTTCTGAGAGGCTCCGGAACTGGAGAAAAGAATTGCACTTTTTTCTTTCCCCTTTCCAAGGTTCCACTTCTTCCTCTGTTCAACTTTCCCCTTATGATGAGTCTTTGAGTGGGGGCCTCGAAAATCTCTTACCCCTTTCCCTCTTGGGCCTCACAGGGAACTTCTTTTCCTTTTCAGTAGACCGGGACAGGATATGATCTAGCCCTGACCCAAACAACAGGGAACCCTCAAAGGGAATGCCGCATAAGCGAGACTTGGAAGTGAAATCTCCATCCCAGGTCTTTACCCATAGGGCCCTCCTGGTGGAGTTTAGAAGTGCTGCTGACTTAGCTGTGGTCCTAACAGTCTCCACCGCTGCATCTGCCACATACGCTACCGCTCGACTGATTACCTCCAGCGAGTCTACAATTTCTTTAGTCTCCTTACCCCGGGAGACGTGATCCATCAATCTGCCAAGCCAGGCGTCTGCATTTCTGGCTACACAGGCGGAGGCTAGGGCCGGCGCCATTCGCCTCCCAGGCCCTTTTGAGTAATGTCTCAGACTTTTTATCCATCTGATCCTGGATGTTTCCAGAGTCTTCGAAGGATAAATCAGACCTCTTAGACACCTGTGCTAGGGCTGCATTCCAAACGAGGAGTTTTAAAAAATTTCTCCTCCTCATCTTAAAAGGGACACCTTCTCTTCCAAGCTTTCAGTTTGAGGAGCTTACGTTCAGGTTCCTTCCATTCTCTGAGGACTATATCCTTCAGAGACTGGTGGATGGGAAAGGTTCTGGCCTGTAACCTTCCTAGGCCCCTATACACCCTATCCTGTGCAGAGGGGACCTGGATATCTTCTGAGGTGTAAATGGCCTTTAATAGGCCTTCCATGTCCTCAGTCGAGAACAAAAATCCCCTAGGCTTAGCCTCCCCCTGGCTATCCTGGTCTGAATCTTCCTCCCCAGTACTAAAATCTGGGACCTGACCTTCCTCCACCTCAGACAACAGGGAGACCTGGCCCTGGAAACTTTCCGTATAAGATGTGGAAAAGTTTTCCTGTGAATGAGGGGTCTCTCTCCCAGAAGGACCCCCATCCTGACTCCTCAATAGAGTAGTTTGGAAAGACTGGAGGGTGGCTAACATCTCTGACTGTAAGGCCCTTCTTTCACAACCTGGGCGGTCTCCTTGCCTGCGAGCTTAAAGATACATCTATCGCAGATAGGCTTGCTGTGGTCTTGTGCTAATTTAGAATTACAATAACCACGATGCCTGGACTTCGAAGTAGCCTTTCCTTTAGACCTACAGGCTGACCCCTGGGTAGAGCCTTCAGTCCCTGGAAACAGTAGAAAATAAACAATTAGCTACTCATGTCCTAAAGGGGGGTCTGCCACAGAGTACCCTGCCCCTACAAAACACAGCTGGATCACTCACCCCCTGTGGCGACCTCAATGGCTGTTTGCTCAGACGGACCTTCCACTTCCATAGCGATTTAGCTGCCCTGCAGGATCGCTGGATCAGGTGCTGTCTTGAGCGTTCCCCTTGTTTGTCTTGGAGATGCTGCAATGCATGAAGCGCTTCACCAGAAATGCTGCCTGGGTGCTTTCCACTGCACCCTCTGCCGTTTAAATGACCGCTGATTGGCGCCATTTTTTTTTTTTTTTGAGGTCCGTCGCCCGGAAATGACGTCGGTCCCTCCCGCCGGAATTCCGGTCTAGCGCAGTGATGCTGGAACGCACGCCGGCGTCCAGACCCAGCGAGATCTCCTCTATCCGGAAACTCGATGCCCGGAAGTGGCGCGTCTTTCGACGAACTTCCGGACATGCGCAGTAGTGCTGGAACGCACGCCACCGCGTTCAGCACTGCTTGGAAAGATGCAGCTCACCGCCTCCACCAACGAACACAGTTCTAGGTAAGGCACAAACACAAATGGGGAGCAGCACAATTAGGACAACTCCCCTATCCCCTGCGGCTGAAAACAAGGCTTTCCTGAGGAAAGATCTTGAGTGAGGATTACCCTATCCCCCCCCAGGTGCCCCTGGGGGTTACACGAGACCATCACAGACCCTGTCTGTCTGAGTCCCAGGAAAAATAATCCTGTTTAGAGAAAAACGGGGTCCCAGACCCCTCAGAAAAAAACAAAAAAGGAGAAACTTGGTTTCGCTGCCATCCTGTGGGAAACACAATCAAGAACTGAGGGTCTGAGGGAGGGATGGGAACTTTTAAACTTGTTGCTGATTGTGTTTCCTGTCAGGTGGACCAGTCATCTCTCTCTCAGGTGTGCCGTCCTGGAAGATGATTGGAGAAAAGTTATTTAAAAGTTTCAACAAAGCTTGCCAAAAACTGTAAAAGCTTGCTGCACCAACTGCTCTCACAAGCTAAAAACAGTGTGAACATGCATTTAGGTAGGTAGATTCAGCCCAGGTGCTGTAAACAGTGTACACAGATAGGCTTTAACTCCCTATGCAGTTCAGTGAAGTAATTCTAGTGTATCAGCTCAGCTTTGTTCTTTACAATGGATGGGACTCTATGCACTTATTTAAATCTAATAATTAATGTTGTATTACATACTGTTCATACTCGGTCACTATGGGATTAATTTTTTTTTTTTCCCCAGAAAACGCACCCTCTCTCCTCCTCCATGCCCACTAACCAGCTGAACACAATGGGGGCAGGATTTTACATCTTGACTTATGGAGGCTTCACATCCTTGTAATTGGCAGAACCCACACCATGTTTTGCCAAAAATAATAAATTTGATTTCAAATATATATGTTGTAGGAAAATTTTAAAATGGTTTATATTTGTTACTTTTATATTCTGTATCTCAAAGGCTGTTTTTTTTTTTTTTTTTTAATTATGAATATGTGACCAGCAGCAGAGGAATAGACAGGCAGGCAAAAAGCTGGGTCATGTGACAGCTGTGAAGTTACTTATGCATTTATTTATTTTTTACATCATCTACATACAGAAAGATAAGGGTTAATGTAAATGAATAGAGTGTGTTTAGTATTTTAAATGAACTCTAGATTATTTTGTATATGCGCAAATCTTTGTAAAAATAGAACATTTCCCAGCACAAATATAGAAGCACCATTGTACATACCATCATCGTCTAATATTCGCTGCTGTCTTCTACTTTCTCTAATCCAGCTTCCGTACGCCTAGTTTTAGGGGTCCTTTGGCTGCTCTCCTTTCTGCTCGTTTAGCTTCCATCTCTCGCTGCCGTTCTTCTCTTTTCTTTCTTGCCATTTCAGCTTTGCTCAGGCCTGTCATGTATGATAATCAGCATAGCAAAACCAGCAATAGTACCAAACACACCAACAGTTGTTCATTCAAGCACACTTTCCTTCACCAGGTGAGTCTTTCTGGTGTCTATGGATTTAAAGGGCTCATACTTCTATATCACAATCCAATGCATGGGTTTCCCAAGTTTTGCTGAGGGCCCATACATTACCAGTTGTGGAAGGTACTTTGGAACTGCACCAAAGATGTTCATCAAGGTGCTGGCCCCAATATTGGCCCTGTTTATACCCTTGTGGCATACTTAAATAACCTCCTGTCTAGCCATTATAGCTTGCATGGATCCTGAACATCCAAAAATTACACTAAAACTGACTCATCGGTTTGAGTAACTGACCCTAGTCCTGGACACATCTCAGGAAAGAGTGCGTCTTCCACAGACTTTAAAAATCGCAGGTTCAAGCTCTCTCCAGTCTAGGAGCTGTCTGACTACATATTCCCTGAGAATCCAAGGTCTAATGGTTAGCCTCCTCAGACAGTTCCTTTGCCTAGTTTCACCCCAGACCTCTACATCATAACATTCTTTTGTCACAAAGTCAATCAAGTCTGTGGACAGACTTGTTTTGTTTGGCACGGATAACCAGGTAGTTCTTGGCTTGATACATCAGCAAAGTTATTCCTTACAGTCTTTTGGAAGGTTTTTATGAAGCACACCAGCCTGTCGGCCTGTGGAGAAGTCTAGAGCAGCCTGTCAGTGCAGGGAACTTGGTAATCAGAGTCTTGTCTCACAATCAACATCTTGGAACTTTGGGAGATTGTGCTGTCTCTAAAGCATTGGGACCTGTTGCAGATAGGGGACACCAAAATGTAGACATCCTGTCCTCCAGGGCTCAACAGCAAACTGGTCAAAATAGTTTCCAAGCATAGAGATGCTATACCTGAGGCACTGGATACTCTGATGGCTTTATAGGATCAGTAAACCCTGCTCTACACCTTTCTTTCACTGTTTTTTTAGGATTGAGATAGGGGCACTCGGGTGTTTCACATTGCTCCAAACTGATCTATATAAATGGGCTATTTCAACCTGGTAAGACTTCTGGTGGACCCTGTGTGGGCTCTCCATATCATCTGGATCTTTTATCTCCAGGAACAATTTACCACCCTGCTTCACGAGGACTTGCTTTAATAGCATAGATATTACCTGATTTTGAGAGACAGGGATGTCTCTAAGATATGGAATTTGCAAGCAAGGCCAAATTCCTTTTATTCAGAGTATAGTACAGGCACAGGTATGATTCATTTGCCCTGTGTTATAGGCTGGTACTTTCAGGTGATTGGACACTAGCACACCGCCTGGGTGTCCCCCTATAACCATACCCCCACTCCTTGAGTCTTCAGTATTATAGCAAGCATTACAGAGTAACACAGGAATAGAGGGGAGGGTGTCCTGTACTCTTTTCCAAGATGTGGAATTTACAGGTGAGGGTGGGTGCAACTTCCGTCTCAGTTCGCCACAGCAATCTGAGCCTGAAGTGGGAGCATGTACCTACCTGTTCCCCAACCCCCCCCCCCCCCCTCCAAAAAGTGCCAAATGTGGCAACAAGCAGGGCTTCCCCTTTTTGGTGGTGCGCTGCTTTAAATGGACTCTAAGAAAATGATTTTGAGCCAGTTATTTAGCAAGTACACAGCTTTTTTTATTTTTGAAATATAGACTTGTGTGTACACGAGTGTCAAAATAGGCTCTTCTGCGTTAACAGAAGGCTTGAAATGATGCAAGGAGTTGAATGCCTCAAAAAACAGGCATTAATGCTAGCCATAGACAGTAATATTTTTTGGGTTCAGCCCCAACAGATTCCTCCATAAACGCTATACAGCACAAATGGACCAATCTTCCTCTGTATTGCCTAGTATTTGATGGCCAGCACCAGCTAAATTTGAAGCAGCTGCTATTCGCCTAGCAGTTTTCCAGCCGGCTCCTTCTTTACAGGAACAGCCTAAGACAGACACCCAATAAGTTAATTTTGTCTGGCTCATCAGGAAAACACCAGAAATATGAGCTTGAGTAAAGGGTTAGCTAGCCAAAATGATGCATACTCAGAAATGCTGCCGTCAGAATCAATACTTCCACCTGGCGCTACAGGCCCCATTCATGCTGATGTCTATGGGAGACTATAGTTTAAGGCTGGTTAGGCAAAGACAAGCAATGGTTTGACACCCACATCTCTGATTATCTGTCAACATATTGGTTTTCATAGAACTTAAAACATAAAAATAAATAAATAAATAAATAAAAACATAACTTTGTGGCTTTCCATTGCTATTTTGGGACATTTAAAACTAAACTCCAGGGGAAACAAAAATAGTCTCCACACTGCAGGAATTAAAAGGGTAAAAGACTTTACTTGGATCCTCCATTCCCGTAGCCTTCTCTTTCCAGCGGTTACAGGCCCTTTGGCAGCATCAAATACAATGCAGGGTCCATAGCACTGCACTGAATGCGAGGACACCAAGGGGCATTCCACAGCCGAACCATGCCAAATGCCAAGGGAGCAGGGATCAAGTCAGTAAAAATGAAAAAACGTGAAGCTTTCCTCCAGGTATTACATAATGCTGAGTAAGTTGTAAACCACATGTATAATTTTTACTGGCAATCAGTTATACAAAACTACAACTTGCTGCCTCCTAACTAATGATTGTTGAATGATCTTTTATGTGATTACGCACATAAAATGGCAGCACCACAAAGCATCAAGGGATCAATTGCTATAGGAGGTATAGTCTGGTGCAACAAATTTTGGAAATCTATAACAAGGGACAATTTCTGGCTTTGGAATTGAATACTGCTTAGTAATGCCTGCTTAGTACAGACCTTGCGAAAAACAAACAATAAGGATGCAGATGCCCTTAGAGTTCAGGTTTAGTTTTACAACACAAATTATAAAAAGAGGGTTGCATTGCTATGAGTAACAATTCCGGCTCTACATTGATCAGCAGAAACAGCTAGCTTGGCTGAGCACTACTTTATCTCACCTTGATCTGCTTCCACAGATTCCCAGTTGTCATCTCCTCCCCAGTCCCCCATAGCATCCGAACTGTGACTTTCATCCTGTTTCTGCATTACAAAAAACGTGTGATCAGTATACATTCCAAAGAGCTAGCATCCTAATACTCAGTCTACAATTATCACCGGATGAAAATGATGCAGAATGCACAGAGCCTTTTCTTAGTCCATTCAGACATTTGTTATCAATTTCTAAATTAAAAGTCTAGTAAAGACTTTGCAAATAGAGTGGAAATTCCACATTGCATATAACCCACAGAGTTCAGGTATAGTGGAAAGAATGAACCGAACAATTAAAGATAAAATAAGGAAGGCTACAGGCGGTCAATGTATGCCAACAGTCTTTGGGAGACCTGGCAGCTCAGCTAACAGGAATGAAAGAGGATATACTGTTAGTGCGACAGGACATCCAGAAAGTAATTGAAAGAACAGCGGAGCTGGAAGTCAGAGTAAGCCAGCTGGAGGACGAGCTAAATCCAATATCGCATACGGTTAAGAATATGCAAAAAAACTTGGACAGCTACGCCTTTAAGATGGATGAGTTAGAAAATCGAGCACGCCGGGACAATATTAGACTCCTGGGGCTACCTGAGAAAAGTGAAGGCCCAGACGCCGTAAAATTCTTGGAGTCCTGGCTGCCAGACAAGTTTGGAAAGGAAGGTTTTTCTCCGTTTTTTTCGATAGAGAGGGCCCATAGGTATCCCTCTAGAATACCACCGCCAGGGGGACGCCCCAGACCTCTAATGTTGAAGTTCTTTAACTATAAGGACAAGGTGACACTAATGCGTAAGGCAAGGGAGAAGGGGGACATCTCCTTTAATGGTTCAAGGATTTCTTTTTATCCAGATTATTCTCCTGACTTACAGAGGCGTAGAGCGGAATTCCGGACAGTTAAAGCCACTTTTCAGACATATAATTTAACATACGCCCTCTTATACCCAGCAAGGCTGCGAGTGGTAACCCCTTTTGGGGTCCAGATTTTTGATTCAGCACCCGGAGCACTGAAATGGTTGGAGGATAACAAGGAGTCTTTACGGTCTAGCCACAGGGAAAGGGAGGGGAGATAGGGGAAGAGAGTGTTTGTAAACGAGTTTGATAAATTCATGGATGGAAAATGTAGCTTTTAGGATGGGGTGGGGGGGGGATTATTGCGGTGGTGTTTGTGTGATAGGGTGTGAGGAGGGTTATGGATGGTTTGGTCACGTTAAACGCCCGTAAGGGATACCTGGTTAGGTGGGGGGGAGGAAGGGAGGGTTTGTTTTTGTTCTTAAATGAGCGGGAAGGCGGGTTGTGGGAGGGTGGAGGGCCTAGAAGGGTAGGGATGGGAGGGATGGAGGGGGGAGGCGGGTTGGGGGGAGGTGGGGTGGGTGGGGAAGAAAAATTGCTTGTAAAAAGAAAACACATAGAGGTAGAATTGGAAAACAGCACGATAATTACACAAGAGAGTAAAAACCCGAAGGGGAAATATGTAGGTGGTAGGATAAATGCACAGGATAGAATGAATATAAACACAAAGCACCATTATAAGATATTCTTTAGGGTTAAATCTAACTGCGTTTTAGGATGGCACATAGCTGGGAAACACCAATGGGTTATGATATTTGGTAATTACCAATGGGTTATGATATTAAGTGGGCTGTACTTGACGAGAATAGATATCCTAGTAGACCCAATAATCGATAAGTCTTATATACTCCCCTCCTGCTTGGCTGTGTGGTGCTTTCTGTTTGTTAGCATGTCTTCTTTTATAACAGATGGTAAATTTGGTGCAGGGTAAAGTTATTAACATTGGATCTTGGAATGTGAGGGGCTTGGGTACCCCAGCAAAAAAAGCGATAGTTTTAGCTATGCTGGAGAGATTTGATATTGGTTTGGCATGTTTGCAGGAGACCCACCTAACTAACATGTCTAAGTCACTGTTAAATAATAGGAAATATCAACAACAATACCATTCAGTTTATTCCTCCTATTCAAGAGGAGTAAGCGTGTTAATAAAGGAGGGGGTGAGCTTCTCATGCATCCAGGTTAGCATAGATGAGTTGGGGCGATATGTTTTCCTGTTTGGTAAACTTGAGGGTATTAGCTGTATACTGGCAAATATATATATACCCCCCCCGTTTAAAATGGAAGTTATTTACAAACTGATGGAATTCATCGGGGATAAAGAGGACATTCCTATTATTGCGATGGGGGACTTCAATGAAGTCCTAGATGTAAACTATGATAGGTTTCCCTCTAAGGATCGTTCCGGGGACTTGGGTGAAACTAGGCTGAGTCGCTTCCTGAGTGAAATAGGCTTGAGGGACCTTTGGAGAGAGAGATACCCGAGAGTTAAGCAATATTCCTGCTTGTCAGGAGCGTATGGTACCCTGTCTAGGATAGACATGGTTATAGGAAATTCGGAAATGGCACAAAAAATAAGGGAGATAGAATATCTGCCAAGGGGGATCTCAGACCACTCTTTGGTGAGGGTTGTGTTTAATACTGGGGTTAAAAAAGTTCAAGGGGGTTGGAAGATTAGCCCTTTTTGGCTAGAACTCATGAAGGATGAAACGGTAGTCAAACTAAGATTAAGAGAATTTATAAGTTTTAATCTGGGCTCGGCGCCAATGAATGTGGTCTGGGATACCCTAAAGGCGTTTACTAGGGGCGTGTTGATTCAACAGGTAGCAGGAATGAAGAGAAAATCTAGAATATGGGAGGAGAACATCAGGAAGGAACTCTTAGAAGCAGAGAATACCTATGTCATGGACCCAACTCCAGAAAATCAAAAAATTTGGCTAAATAAACAACAAGGTTATAAAACAGCGATAGTAAAAAAAGAAGAGAGTAAACGAATCTTCGTGAAACAGCGATATTTTGGAGAAGGAGAAGGGGTGGGAAGATTGCTTGCGCAGTTGGTTAAGACAAATTCTTCACCCTCACTCATTTTAAACATTAGAAATATAAACGGGGCGATAACATGCAATAGTGAAGAGATCGTAGAAATCTTCGGAAATTATTATAGGGAGTTATACCAGTCACAAGGTACAGGCGAGCCAGGTGCAATGGATAGCTTTTTGGAAAACTTAGAAATGGTGACCCTTAACCGGGAGGAACGGGAAGTTCTAGACGCCCCGATAACCCTTAGTGAGCTTCAACAGGCAGTGGCCGGGATGCCAAATTGTAAGGCCCCAGGCCCGGATGGGCTCCCGGTAGAATTATATAAATATTATGGAGAACTGTTACTCCCTGAGCTGCATAAAACTTTAATAGATATAACGGATGGGAAACACCTACCGGCATCAATGACAGAGGCAACGATCATAGTGATCCCCAAAACAGATAAGGACCCGATGGAAGTGGCCTCGTATAGGCCAATTTCATTACTGAACGCGGATGAAAAAATTTTAGCTAAAGTACTTTCAAATAGGCTGAATCAATTTATGATAAAGTTAATACACCCAGATCAAACAGGGTTTATTATGGGAAGATCTACTAGTATGAATATCAGAAGAACTTTCCTAAACATGCAGATCCCAGTAGAGAATGCAGGAGAGAGGGCTATAATGTCTCTGGATGTAACGAAAGCTTTTGACAGCTTAGAATGGAACTTTCTGTGGCGGGTGTTGGAGAAAGTAGGAATGGGCCCCAACTTTATTGGCTGGATCAAAAAGATGTATAACGCCCCTAGCGCTAGGGTAAGGGCTAATGGCAGATATTCGGAGAGGATCGAGATGAGTAGAGGGACAAGACAGGGTTGTCCCCTGTCCCCTCTACTCTTTGCGTTGGCCATAGAACCTTTGGCCATAGCCATTAGGGCAAACTCCGGGATTAAGGGCTTTCAAAGAAGTGGAGGGGGACAGGAAAAGATAGCCCTATACGCAGACGACGTGTTACTGTTTCTGGGAGATACTGGTTCATCCTTAACGCAGGTAGTCACTTTAGTAGAAAGCTTTGGAGACCTCTCAGGGTTGGCCATCAACTGGGCGAAATCCGAACTGCTCCGAGTCGACCCCCCGGCTGTTGCGTCTTTGCCGCCGGGTATAAAGGTAAGAGAGGTAGATGCGTTGAAATACCTGGGCATATTTTTGACACAGAACCCTGATCAATATATCAATAAAAATTTAATTCCCCTTCTGCATAAATTTAAGCGTAAATGTGACGTCTGGAGTAAACTTCCGCTTTCGGTAATGGGCCGTTGTAGCTTGATCAAAATGATTTGGTTGCCTCAGCTGCTGTACGTTTTGCACAATGCGCCGGTATGGATTTGTAAAAAATGGTTTAGGAAATTAGAGACCCTCTTTCGGGAATTGATCTGGAAGAAAGGCAAGGCCCGGATACGACTCCGAACGTTGCAAATGCCAATAGATAGAGGAGGCCTAGCGGTTCCACATCCTAGGAGCTACTACTTGGCGGCGCAGATGCAGCACCTGGCGGGTTGCGACTCGGAGCAGGGAAGGAAGCTAAAAGGAGGGATTAGAATGATAGGAGCCCCACATGAACTCATGGCTGAGGTCCTGGAGGCCGACTCCTTTCGACATAATAATTCGATAACTAAAATGCTAATTAAGGTATGGAAAGAGGTGAAGTTAAAACTGGGTTATTCAGGGTTATTAGAATCTATACCCCTCTGGGACAATAAAAATCTACCTGAAATATTAACCATTGGTAAGATTAAATCATGGGAAAGAAAGGGTATAACTAAGTTGATCCAGCTTTATGATGGAGGGGCCTTAAGGACATTCTCGGATTTAAAAAATAAATATGATATACCACAGTATTCATTTTTCAGCTACCTGAGGGTGAGACACGCCCTGGCAGCACAATTCGGGGGAAATATGCCCACGTGGGATAAAACCCCTTTGCTTCAGAAGTGGCTCACTACAGATGGGGTAAAGGGGTTTATCTCAGGTATCTACAATCAATTAGGTATGATTCTTAATCAGGAAACCGCTCACCCGAACTTGAAGAAGAAATGGGAAGAGGATGTAGGAGAAATACTGGATACACAGTGGAGGAGAATTATGGAATTAGGGCCGGTAACCTCAATCTCCCCTTCCCAAAAAGTTTCACAGTTGATGTTGATCCACAGGGCTTATTACACACCCAAAAAATTATGTCAGTTTGGCAGGAGGATAGACGACAGATGCCCTAGGTGTCAGGGACAGGGAGATCTCCTACACATGCTGTGGCGTTGCCCGAAGCTTTTTCGTTATTGGAGTGAGGTGTTGGCGAGTATTAATAGGGTGTTTAAGTTGGAAATGGTAATGGACCCGATTCTGTGTGTATTGGGATGCAGGCAAGAGCCGAGAGAGGGGAAACATATCACGGCAGCAGTGGTAAGATGTTTGTTTCAGGCACGTAGACTGATCACGCAAAGATGGCAAGCTGAAAGAGCCCCCACAGTAGGAGAATGGATCCAATGTATTAATGACTTGGTCTGGAAAGAGAAAACTTTGTATGTAAGGAGAGGAAACTATAGAGAGTGGAAGGGAATTTGGACCTCTTGGATAATAGAGATGGGATTTCCTATAGATTAGTCTGATTAAGAGATATCGTGGTAGAATACCGATGTGCTTGAGTATATGGGTTTGTGGGCGACCTACGGGAAGGGGGGCTTGGGGGGGAGGAATTAGGATGGGTAGGGATAGGGTGAGTCTGCGTGGGAGGGTTAGGGAAGGGGGGGTGGGGGAGCGGAACTAGGATGGTATGGGCTGGGGGGGTAGGAAATAAATTTCACTGGGAGTTGTTGCTGGTTAGATATGATTTAGGAAGGATTGTAAATGCTGTTCGGTTATGTAATAATGAGAGAAAAGAAAAGGGGGGGAAAAAAAAAAAAAAAAAAAAAAAAAAAAAAGTATAATAAAAAAAAAAAAAAATTTTTTTTTAAAATAAATAATAATGCATAAACCACGATGATGAGATATTGTGCAGTGATATAGATGAGAGGCAATATGAATGAGTCTCTAGCACACGAACTCTGACGTGGGAAAGAAAAGAAAAAAAAAAAAAAAAAAAAAAAAAAATTGTTTTGTCATTCCAGAATATCAGAAGTATCTAACAAATGATGTTTCTTTCTCATCCATTGAGGGATGCAGGACGTGATCAACTGTTGGCTTATACGGTCACCTACTAGAAGATTTGAAAGTAAGAAAAAAGAAAGGGCCAGCCCTTCTACCTCAGTATTTTGATAGTGTCCAAGGAAGATGGTTGTTTTTTTTTTCCAGCTTACTAGAAAGCAGACTTTTCCTAGCTGATTCTATTTTTTTCCCTTCTCTACACCACTGCTAGAGCTTGTCTCTACAACTGCAGCTATTCAGAGCATTCTATCATATCATTCTATGTCTGGTAGGTCCAGAGCCATTGGCATTGACTCAGCGCTTGCCTTGTCTCAGACTCATTCTATGGGTACACTGGGAGCTACTACCTTGTTTACATCGCTGGGCGCCTACAAAATTCCTGCACTCTGATGTGCTAACATAATTCAGCATCACGCATACTCTTTCCTGCCATGTCGAGGAAGCATTTCACCTTCTGTTCCTACTGCCTACCTCTTTAGAATCCAATTCTCACTGGCAGGCCTTACCCTCTGCCCTATTCTTGCTGTGTCCCTAATCTTCTAACTGTGGCAGAATGGTGTAAATCCCTCAAAAGGGATGTCTCCACTGCAGCAGTGCATGCTATCCTGATTGAGCATGCAAAGCAGATGGCAAGAGTTCTACATTTTAGATGATGGCGTGCTGAAAGCGTCTTTGCTTGTTTCCCATATGGATCTGTTTATACAAATGTACAAAACACTATTTTCAAGGTGCTGGGAGAAAAACCCTGGATCTAAGGCGTAGCAGACCCCTCTGTTATAGAGAGATGACATCTCTTTGCACCTTCCCTTTAAAATATCATCAAGGACATCACTAGAGACCAGATGTCAGGAACATTGTAACAGCTATCAATTTTATATGCCGTAAACACATGCATGCGCATTAGCTCAACTACATGTGCATTGTTGCACAAACGTACGCGCAGACATGTGGGCATGTCTACTGTCACCAAACAGGCTATTTAAACCCGCGTTCTGCACAATATCATTACTGAATGGCCCTCAGTCTCACTTGTGTGTTCCTGATCCTCATACTTATTATACTGATCCTGTTATTGACTCAGCTTCCACCTGGCCTGCATTTGATTACACTTGTCTGCTTATGTTTGCTGCCCATTTCAGTTACCGACCTCGTCCTGGACTTCTGACCAAGAATCTGATGATCCACTTTGTACATGACTCTGATTTGGTGCCTTCTTGCTTAGCTGTCACTGGACTCCGATTGTGGCTCAACTCCGCTTATAACTGAACTTGGAGTATCCAGGGATACCATGACAGGAACTGGCCGAGGGGTCACCCTCATCATCTTGGGCTCTGCATACATCTACATTTCAGCACCATTCAGCCATGTGGAGCCTGAATGAGGGGGTCTCGCCTATGGACATGCTCTGACAGAAAATAGTGGCAAGCTGGTAAAAAGTTTATCAGGTCTAAAATTACCTGGTTGGTTTTCTGTGAAGCCACTGAGAATAAATCCACATGTTTCTCACCACCTTCACTGCCCCAGTTGTATTCACTGGCCGGTCTTGTGCCCTCTGGCAGGGAGAAGGAAGACGGTATTTGGCTTTTAGGATTGGAGACAGGCTGAAAAGAATCTTCCCAGCCCCAACTTTCATCAGCAGCAGATATCCTGCTATCCGTAAGCCTCTGGTCACTGACAGTATTTTGTTTAGATTTGGAAGATGAATGTGTAGCCTAAAAAAGGGAAATAAATCCAACTATTATAATTTATACAGGTGCCTATCAAAAAATTTGAATAGTATCAAAAAGTGAATATATTAACTCAATTCAAAAAGATTCATTACACAAAGTGATACATTGCAAGCATGTATTTCTTTTAAATTTGAGGATTATGGCTTAAAAATGTGATTAAATTTTTTTAAGTGAAAACTTAAAATTCGGGATTTTAGAAAATCAGAATAGTGTGAAATAGTTCAATATTGTAGACTCATGGTCTCTCAGTCAGTCTGGTTCAGTAGGTTACACAATCATGACAGAGACTGCTTACTTGACAGTTGTCCAAAGGACAGTCATTGACACCCTCCACAGGTCACAAAAGGTTGTTGCTAAACAAGCTGGCTGTTTGTAGCATGCTGTTTCCAAGCATATTAATGGAGAGGTGAGAGGAAGGAAAAAGCGTGGTAGAAAAAAGGTGCACACGCAACAGTGATAAATAACCACAGCCTCGAGAGGATTGTGAAGAAAAGGCCATTCAAGAATTTGGGGGAGATTCACAAGGTGTGGGCTACGGCTGGTGTCAGTGCTTCAAGAGCCACCACACACAGAAGTATCCAGGACATGGGCTACAACTGTCGCATTCCTTATGTCAAGCCACTCCTGAATCAGACAGTGTCAATATGTCTTACCTGGGCCAAGGAAAAAAAAAAAAAAAAAAAAAAGGAGTGGACTGTTGCTCAGTGGCCCAAAGTCCCCTTACATTTTGTATTTCATTTGGAAGTCAAAAGGTCCCAGAGTCTGGAGGAAGAGTGGAAAGGCACAGAATCAAAGTTGCATGAGGTCCAGTGTGAAGTTTCCACAGTCAGTGATGATTTGGTGATGGTGTTGGTCCACTGGGCAAAGCAGACATGGTAGACGTTTGAGTGGGGGGAAAAGCATAAATCAGTCAGTCAATAATGCCCCCATGGAGCCATCAACGCGTCTGCCGCGTTCGCTCAGGGATCCTTTGACCTGGCCATAGACCTCTGTACCTTACGATTGAGTCGAGAAGCCAGGAGATCCACATCTGGCATGCCCCACCTTAGGCAAAGGAGCCGAAATACATCCGATTGTAGCAACCATTCTCCCTGGTCCAGCATCTGATGACTTAGGTAGTCCGCTTGCCAGTTTTCTATGCCCGGAATGTACACGGCCGACAGAGCCTGCACACGCCGCTCTGCCCACCGCAGGATGTGAGCAACCTCCAGTGTTGCAGCCAAGTTCCTTGTTCCTCCTTGATGGTTGACATATGCCACCGCCACAGCGTTGTCCAATTGGATCCTGACCAGACGCCCCTGCAGCCTCTGTGACCATATAGAAAGGCACCGGCCGATTGCCCGAAGTTCCAGCACGTTGATCAGCAGGTGGTATTCTTCCTGGGTCCACCGACTCTACGCCCCAAACTCCCCCGCAACCGGTCAGGCTGGCATCTGTTGTGATCACCGCACAAAGAGGAAGGAAAGACTTCCCAGACCAAAGAGCCGGCGACCTCAGTAACCAGAGCAGGGAGTCCCTGACTAGCTGGCTCGCTCAAATTTGAAAATCCAGGGACAACGGAGATTTTTCCCAGCTTGATAGGCTCTCCTTTTGCAAGACTCGAGTGTGGAATCGAGCATATGGTACCGCCTCGAAAGTGGCTACCATGAGATCCAGGACTCGCATGCAAAAAATGCAGCGACGACCGCCTGTGGGACACCAACAACTTCACTGCAGCTTGAAGAGTCAGCAGCTTGTCCGAAGGAAGAAAGACTCTCCCCTCTGGAGGAGTCCAGAAGCAGGCCCAGGTACTCCAGGCGTTGAGTCGGCACCAACACCAGCTTCTGTAGGTTCAGTACCAAACCAACTCCCGAAGAGTTTCCATGGTGATTGCCACATCAAAAAAAGAAAGAAAGGGGCACAAAGAGGCTGAGAGGTAACCAACCTCGGGACTTTAAACGGTATCGGATTCGGTATCGGATAGGTCAAGACACTCCAGAATAGAAATAAAAAGTTAAATTTTATTTTTACAAAAATAAAAAACATAAAACAAGAACACATTAATACATCCAAACATAGGATATATGCATTATTCAAACATATGTATATTAAGGCGCTACCGCTCAACATGTTTCACTCATTAGAGCGTCCCCAGGAGATTGGTGGTGCAGCTTCTTTGTATGCTGAAATAGCAAAGGATAATAAGGAAGAAACATCCATTTAGATGCATATAACAAAGATATGTTACAATATATCAAACAATTAATAATAAATATCATAGATACAAGGACATAGAAAGCACATGACCAAGAGTAGCAAAAAAAAAAAAAAAAAAAAAAAAAAGTCTCACCACATAAGCCCGAGTTCCAGTAATAATGATGACACTAATAAAAACACCAGAATTTGTATTAATATTGAAAAGACGAAAATAATCTAATCAATCAAGTGGCCGCTGTGTTTGCACCTTAATTTGGCTCCTTCTGTGGTTCTCCTTGAATCTTGCTTAGTTCCTGTCCGTACAAAGAGGGTTGGGCGGGATTTTTTCCTGCAGACCCCCTTAAGTGTGGTCCCTGCCCTCTTCTGTTCTTGGTTGAGGGCATTGGGATTTTTTAAGATGGCCGCCGCATTCTGATGACGCGATTAGCGTCATCGGAACATGCGCAGTAGACATCTCCGGGAAACCCACGCTATGATGGAGCCTTAGTTGTCACTCGATGGTGACATCAGATGCCGCCGAGCCGGAGATGGTCATAAATTCAGCGTGTATTGGTTTCCCAGCATAGAAGGTTGTAGTTTAATGCGAGGAGACTGTTCCTACATCCCTGATTATTTTGCCGTTTTTGGATATAATGTTGTTTATCAAAGGTAAGACTAGCATCTACAAACTGCTGAAAGTCTGTGCTCTGGTTCCTTTTAGGATGCTGGATCTCAGAGATTTGATATCTCTTTGCTTATTTTGATTTTTCTTCCCTTTATCTCTTGCCAGGTGCTCTGGGCTGTTTAGTACCTGGCTGTAGTTTAGACCCTGACACTTTTTTGAGGCATTGCTGGTCAGCAATTTCCCACAAGCAAGCCATTTATCATTGATTCTACTACTGATAACATCATACTTAAGGTACACCTTTCTGATATACTGGGTGGTCCTCTTCTAGAGAGAGCCAACCAATATTTAAAACAGGAGGATGTTTTTTCTTTTTTTGACACTACTCAATGTCCCTCTCTACAGGCTCTATTGAATGCGGCATTCTGCGGCGGCTGACTTTCGTCTTTTCAATATTAATACAAATTCTGGTGTTTTTATTAGAGTCATCGTTATTATTGGAACTCGGGATTATGTGGCGAGACCTGTTTATTGATACTCTTGGTCATGTGCCTTCTATGTCCTTGTATCTATATTTATTTGTTTGTTATTAATTGTTTTATATATTGTAACATATCCTTGTTATATGCATCTAAATGGATGTTTCTTCCTTATTATCCTTTGCTATTTCAGCATACAAACTGCACCACTAATCTCCTGAGCAAGCTCTAACGAGTGAAAAATTTTGAGAGTGGTAGCGCCTTAATATACATATGTTTGAATAATGCATATATCCTATGTTTGGATGTATTCATGTGTTCTTGTTTTATGTTTTTTATTTTTGTAAAAATAAAAAAAATGTATATTTCTATTCTGGAATTTCTTGACCTAATTAATCCAATACCTTTTATAGTCCCGAGGTTGGTTACCTCTCAGCCTCTTTGTGCCCCTTTCTTTTTTTGAGTAAATATATGTGGGATGTTGGTATCATTAGTTTGACTTCATCTCATCTTTCTTTATATGGCGATTGCCACATCCTCCCTTAATTCTGAGGCAAAAGCTGCCCTCAGAAGGAGGTCGTCCAGGTTGCCCAGGATTGCGATACCTCATTGCCTTAGCAAAGCCAAAATTGGGGCTAGCACCGTGGTGAAGATCCTCGTTGCCGACGCCAGGTCAAAAGAGAGAGTTACAAATTGGTAGTGCTCATCCTCAACCACAAAAATCGCAGAAACTTCTGATGCTTGATGCATATGGGGACATGCAAGTATGCACCCTTGATGCCCAGGGATGCCAGAAAATCCCCCTAATGGAGTGCAGCGACCACTGAGCGAACTGATTCCATCCTGAACCTTTGTACTTTCACAAAGCTGTTGAGAGCTTTGAGGTCCAGGACCGGACAGACCCCTTCCTTTTTTGGGACTACAAACAGATTGGAGTAGAATCCCTGAAACCTTTCCGATGTCGGTACAGGTACTATCACCCCACGCAGCAGCTGGGGTCCTGTACTGCCCCAACGAGCCGGAAGACGACCAAGGTTGGAGGGAAAAAAAAAAAAATCTGTTTGGCGGACAAGAAATAAACTATCTTGTACCCTTAGGAAACCAGTTCGCAGACCCACAGGTCGGAAAGTAGGGAGGTCCACCAGGCTGAAAACTCCCGGAGATGATTCCCCACCTGAGAGTTGGGTGGGGACAAACCTTCATGTGGTAACAGATTTGCTTGCAGGCTTGTTTGGCCTGTGAAACCAGGGACGCTTTTGTCCCTCAGCAGGCACCTTGGACTGGGAATGCTTACCTGCTGACCCGGGCAGACAAAAAATCTGCTTCTGAGAGGAAAAAGAGGGCCCTTGCCTACGGCGTGGCTCCTTCCCTTTGCTGGACTGTGGGAGTAACGTACTCTTACCCCAAGTAGCATTCTTAATAATGTCATCCAGTGAGGCTTCAATTAGCCTCTCTCCCTGGAAGGGCAAGTCTGCCAGTGCTTTCTTAGATGCCTGGTCCGCAGTCCAGCATTTCGGCCAAATCAGGTGACGTAGCACTACTGCTGATAAAGAGGCTCTAGAGAGCAAGGGGGCCGTAGTTCTATAATCCCTGTCCAAATTTTTTTTATGGTGGACATTCCCACCATATATGAAACATCGTACCTCTCGTTTTACACCCTTCTCCAAAAGTTTTAGATTGAAAACTACTTACTCTTTTCGGGGTCAGATACCATCTCGCTAGGCATTTATAAATTTATTTCCGCCATCTTAGAGTCAAATGCCGATTCATGTGTCAGTCTCCATATTTTTCCTAATCTACACTTAGTACAACTCGTGCCTATTTCCCTTTCCCATTTCTTGACATATGGAGGTACTTCCCATCTCTTTTCCTCCAAGAGGATTTTATAAACTTGGGCAATACTATTTTTTGAATTCCCCTTCATCACCAGGGTTTCCATCTTTGTATAATCTTCTTCCGACCGAATTGAATTTGGTAATTTCTCCACAAAATTTTTCAACTGGTTTTACCTCCATATGTCAATTTTCCACCGATCTGTGTCTAATGTGCATAGTGCATAGTGCATAGTGCGCCTTTATCTGTTGCATCTTTCACTTGAAATTTTTTTTTTTTTTTTTTTTTTTTTTTTTTTTAACCAATTCCCACCCACCTCCCCGATGCAAAAAAAAAAAAAAAAATCATTATCCTTCAAATAAATCAACAGAGAATTATATATTTCCATTCTTTTTGTGCATATGCTCTATCCCATATTTTAAATGTAGTGGGAGTGATACCATGTGTCCTAATTTCCTATATTGTGGTGGGTTCCATATCATGTGACCCAAGTGTATATCACTCATGGTGAATTCAATATTCCTCCATCTTTTGTCACTATTCTCCCTTGTCCATTCAACTAACCGTGATGGTACAACCGCATAATATTTTTTTTAAATCAGGCACCGCAAGGCCTCCATGCTTTTTCCCTTGATGTAAAACTGCAGCTGAAATACGAGGTCTTTTATTATGCCATATAAAACTAGAAATTATACCGTTAAGGGTTCTAAAAAACATTTGAGGTATCGATAGTGGAAGCATTTGAAATTTATAAAGGACTTTGGGGGTTATAATTTTTATTGCGTTTATTAGTCCGAACCATGATAGGGGATCAGTTGACATTTTTTTTTGTTTCCCTTCTTATCTCATCCAATAACGGAATAGAATTTATGAGGTAAGTTTTCCTCAGAGTGTCCGTTAACCACTTTCAGACCGGACCATTTTGCTGGCTTAAAACCAGACCACTTTTTGCGATTCGGCACTTCATCGCTTTAACTGACAAATTGCGCGGCCGTGCGACGTGGCTCCCAAATAAAATTGACGTCCTTTTTTCCCCACAAATAGAGCTTTCTTTTGGTGGTATTTGATCACCCCTGCGTTTTTTTTTTTTTTTTGCGCTATAAACAAAAATAGAGCGTCAATTTTGAAAAAACGCATAATTTAACTTTTTGTTATAATAAATATCCCCCAAAAATATATAAAAAACATTTTTTCCCTCAGTTTAGGCCGATACGTATTCTTCTACATATTTTTGGTAAAGAAAAAAAAAAAAAAAAATCGCAATAAGCAATTATTAAATTGGTTTGCGCAAAAGTTATAGCGTCTACAAAATAGGGGATAGTTTTATGGCATTTTTAATATTTTTTTTTTTATTTACTAGTAATGGCGGCGATCAGCGATTTTTATTGTGACTGCGACATTGTGGTGGGCACATCGGACATTTTGACACATTTTTGGGACCATTGTCATTTATACAGCAATCAATGCTATACAAATGCATTAATTCCTGTGTAAATGGCACTGGCAGTGAAGGGGTTAACCAGGGGGTGGCAGTGTAGGGGTTAAGTGTTCCTAGGGGCGTGTTACTAACTGTGGGGGGCTGGGCTTTGTGTTAGTGAACACTGATCTCTGCTCCAATCACATGTTGCTAGGCAGAACGGGGAGATGCCGTTGTAAACAGCATCTCCCTGTTCGGCTGCCCTGTGAGACGATCGCGGGTATCCCCACGGCGATCGAGTCCGCGGGACCCGTGACCAGACTCACGGGGGTCCCGACCGGCACGTGAGCGCACCGGCACGCACGCGATGGCAGGGCGGCATTTAAAAATGGACATACCTGTACGCCAATATGCCTGCCCGTGCCATTCTGGTGACGTACATCGGCGTGCGCCGGTCGGGAACTGGTTAATCTAATTCCCAAATACTTAATGACTCGCTTCCATGTAAAATGGAATTCTTTTACAAGCCTTCTTTCCTCCAACTTATTTATATTGATATTTAGTATTTCCGACTTGCTGGGATTTATTTTAAGATTAGAAAATTCTCCATATTTTTTCAAAACACCCAGCAAGTTGGGATCTGATAATGACATTATTTCAATCTCGACTTCCCCAACCTTATTCAACAGTCTATGATCCACCAAAAAAATTGTCTAATCTTGAGTAGGTCCTGTGCACAGGGGAGAAGGTATTAGTCCTTAACTCCATCATATTTTACCCTCCAAACATCCATCAGTTGGGTTTGATGAAGCTTTAATTTTATTGTTTTTATTTTTTTATTTGGAGCTTACTCGTCCCCTGTACACGCGACGTACTATCCATCAACAGGTCCAAGCCAAAATTTAGGTCCCCTGCCAGGACCACCACTCCTGCCCTGAAGCCCTCTAATAGGTTCAACACCTTCTTCAAAATTGTTATAGGGCTCTTATTTGGGCAATATACATTAACCAGGGTATATATCCCCTCTCCAAGTTATCCTTTGATGAAGATATACCGCCCCTCCGGATCAGACACTCTAATATCTTGAATTTTACTTTCTCTGAAAACCCAACTGCCACCCCCTTTGCTCCCCGAATTGGGGAGTCACTATAGAACCAGGTAGGATAATCTTTTGAATACATTTTTATATTCGTCTGCTGAGTTATATGTGTCTATTGGATAAATATAACATCCACCGACCGTTGTTTGATTTCTATAAGGATCTTAAGTCTCTTCCCATAGCAATTGAATCCCCTAACATTGTATGTTATAAACTTTAACTCTTTTACCTGGTTCTATAGTAGGTCCACTTGCTTTAATATAGGATCCACTCACCCTCTTTATCCTTTATGGCCTTCCGAATATTTACTTGAGATAAGTGCACCCCCCCTCCCATTCTCTCATCCCTCCCAACCACTCCCCTCCCCTCCACCCCTTCTCCCCCCCCCCCCACCTCCCAGCCTTTTTCAGCCCAGTGTCCCACATTGGATATCTTCACTGATACCAACTAGGCCACCTTAACCGGAGGGTGATTCTCAGGCCATGCCGACTCAAATCCGGTCCCCCCCTCATCGAGGGGGGGCCGGAACAACCACGTCAGAACCCGCTTATCTCCCACGCGCCCACCACCCAATACTCTCTCCTTATATCTCCCTAACCCATCCCCCAAATAAACTGGGGGAGGGAAGGGGCGGCAAACCTATGGGGGCCTAACCCCCCAAACAAACAATTTTATATTAACGTCGGGTGGACATAAATTTAACCTTTCCCCCCGCCCCCACCTCCTTATCCCCCCCTCCTCCCTCATCCGGGCATATTAGGGACTGGTATGTCCACATTTTTACACAACTCTGGTAGCTCATCCATAAAATTCAGTCTAACCGACCTCCCTTCTTTATAAACCACTAATGCTGATGGGAATCCCCAGCTATACTTCAAGTTGGCTGTCCTCAATAATTCTAAGAGAGGTTTGAATTTCCTTCTCCATGCGAGAGTCTCTTCTGAAAGGTTGGAAAAAAACTGAATCTCAGTTCCTTCATATTGTAGGAGGTGGAATTCCTCTAAGTTTGGTTCATATCTTGTTTTTATCTTCATACGCATGAAACTTAAACGATGACAACGCGTGGGATCTCCTCTCTCAATCCTGGCAGTTTCCTAAATCTATGGGCTCGATCTATTTTTAAGTCCTCTCCATCTCCTCTCCCAATAATGGAATGGAAAATCTTTCATTTTTTCCACCAGGTCCCCCCCTTGCTGTTCTGGGAGGGATCTGATACGTAGGTTTTTGACGCCTACTTTGATTTTCCTCTCCCTCCAGTTTATATAGGATATGTCTTTGCTTAATTTGTAAAGCCTCCATTTTAAATTTAAGACCTCTTAGTTCCTGTGCTTGCTTTCCCGAGTTCTCCTCCACTTCCTCTACCCTCCTTAATAAGTGGGACATATCCATCCTTACGTTGTTAATTTCAGACTTAATAGAGGATTCTATTGCTAAACGTTTCCAGCATTTCTAATTTTGTAGGTATCTAGTAGGAGCGTCGCTTGTGTCTCAGGGAGGAAGAAAAAAAAAACCATAATAGAAAGTCAATCCGACTGCAGCCCTGAGCACAGGGTTTCTTACCCAACCAAGATGGATGGGATGGATGAGATAGATGGGATGCGCAGGGTGGACAGGCTCAGCATCTCTCTCTCCTGCAGATAACTCCAGGTGTCCTCCTTACTTCCACGTAGGGTAGGCAGGATTGCTTGACCCCCGTTAGATCCACAGCTTTTATCCTCCTTTACCAGTTCCCAGATCGGTAGGGCGGGGGGGTACTGTTAGGCGGGCGGAGAGTACATCCAGAGGAGCTTTCCCGGGCTCTCAGCCCATTCAGCCTCCTCGTTGATTCAGCGGGTCACACTCCAGAGCGTCTCCCCTCTCCTCAGCTCCCTCACTCGTGCACTCGGCATCGCCTGGCCCCTCCCCTCTATCTCTGGTGTGTCACGTCTGCACGCCGCCTGCCATGACTGATGATTATAGACATACTTAAGGCCCTGCACCAACTGGCCCACCAGCTCCACACAGACTGGGGAAGCCTGTTGCTTTTCCAATTCAAGGTGCAACAATTTAGCCCATTTAGTAAGCGTCTGCGACACCAGGGCCGTGGCTAACACTGGCCGCAATGCTGACTCCACCACGGTAAACATGGATCGGGCAACCGCCTCGGCCCTTCTGTTAGCAGGGTCCTTGAAAGCAGGAATCCCTTCCACCGGAATCATGGTTACCTTATTTAACCTGGATAGCGGGGGGGGGGGGGGGGGGGGGGGTCAACAATCTGAGTAGAGTCTACTGAAAAAATGGTCATCTCCTCTAAGGGGTAACGCACCGCCATGCATTTCGGGACTGAAAAGGCCCGCTGCGGTTTTTCCTACTCCTTGTAAATAAACGTATCAAAATAAGTTGGTTAAGGAAACACTTTGGCCGTGCGGGCCGGCTTGTGGGACCCTAAAGGGACCGACACCTCCTTAGATGCCCCCACCATATCCTCCATTTTTAGGGTAACCCGCACCGCTATAATAAGTGCTCCTACAAGCACCTTTTCCTGCACTGACCCGGACACGGAGTCATCCTCACTGTCCAAACGGTCCTGGTCCGCATCCTCTGATACATCTGAACAAGGGCCGCCTGTCACAGCGGGGCCCCGAGTCTGAATCAGAGCTTTCCCCACAAGACGGTGGGGGGAGGAGGAGTTTTTACCCCCTTTGTGCCCGCACACCACTTCCACCCTGGCAACAAAGGCCTCTAGGACCGCAGACAGTGCGTCCATAGGCACTGCAGGTGCAGGGGAACCAGTTGCAATAACAGTGATGTCTGGGGAAGAAGCGCCAGCTTCTAACGCCATGCTGACACACACACACTCCTGTCACCACTTAGGGACCTAAGGCCAGTCACATGAAAAGTCCACCCTCCTAGCTGTCACAGACTGAGGGGCCCCCCCGCAGGACTCACCACCCTGACCCAGGTACTGCACTGTTCTGCTGCTGTCCGCTCTCCCCTTTGTCATCCACGAGGTGTCTGTGTGGAAGCGCGCTGTTCTAGAAAGAAACAAGAATCTAATAACCGGGGTAACTGGCGCTACCTATTTAACATAAACAAATATTGACCCTTATTGATGAAGCAAATGAAAAAGAGAAAATGAGAAATGCCAAGAAAAAATAGGAGTAATCTATCTCACCAGTGATAGTATTCATACGTGTAATCGTACCTAAATAAAAATGAAGCCTCCCTAAGGAAAGTCCACTTATTTCAATCCAAGCCCAAAAAAAGACCCATACAAGAGGCTACTTCCAGAGGTGACATACAATCGCACAGATTCCCTACTGCGACTCCAATGTGACAATAAGCAGTGTAATAATTTAGGACCATATCCTGAGAACTTAGTATAATCTTGAACAAATCATATATAAATTCTGTGAAAAAACACCAGATTAATATAGAAAAACTTGTACTGAGTGCGACTTTTCCTTAAAATCGCATTAGTGCCACATTATGATAAACACACCGATCTGTCGGCTGGGAAGAGAAAAATATAATATAAAAATCTACTCCAATTACTACATGTGAAAAAAATATATATGAATCTAAAAAATATATGAATATATAAAACAAACTAATAATTATGTGTAAGTGAGACGTGCAATTGAAAATACCGAATTAGGTGACACAATTCAAATTCAAAAGCAAAAAGTTCCAAACATATGTACTAGCAAAGCATCTATGAAAAAAATGATACAAATAAAAAATGTGTTATAGTGACCCTTAGAAAAATGATAAAAATAAAAAAAAATATAGAATAAAAAAAAAAAAAAAAAAAAAAAAGTCCAACTCTCCAAAAAGTCTTCAATAGTGCAAATTCAACATTAAATGTTCATAAAGTGACTTTTGTGCTTCTTGTGTGATCTTCAAAGTGACTTCCGTGCTCCCCCGCAAGGTACCCCACTCACCAAAAAAATTCACCCCTACAGGGGTAGTTTGCCTTTAAATCCAATCTGCCGATATCCAGCTCTTTGACCTTCTGACCTCTTTATTTATAATCGTTCGTATCCAAAAGGAGATTCCATTTGTGCCCTCAATAGAAAGCAGTAAAAAAGCCCATAAAAAATGCCGGCCAGCATTCAATTGCCCGTCCAACTTTACACTGTATCACAAAGAAGTCAGCACGTCTGCCATCAGGTTAAATTAGATGAGTTCAGTATGTGGTGAAAATCGCCCGTCCTGGAGTCTCATAAAAGTCTTCCCTTTGCAGCCTGGGACACTGGTGTGATCTTACAGGGGCTAGCCTGGTTCCCAGCATTCTCTGGATTTATATATGATTTGTTCAAGTTCTCAGGATATGGTCCTAAATTATTACACTGCTTATTGTCACATTGGAGTCGCAGTAGGGAATCTGTGCGATTGTATGTCACCTCTGGAAGTAGCCTCTTGTATGTGTCTTTTTTTGGGCTTGGATTGAAATAAGTGGACTTTCCTTAGGGAGGCTTCATTTTTATTTAGGTACGATTACACATATGAATACTATCACTGGTGAGATAGATTACTCCTATTTTTTCTTGGCATTTCTCATTTACTCTTTTTCATTTGCTTCATCAATAAGAGTCAATATTTGTTTATGTTAAATAGGTAGCGCCAGTTACCCCGGTTATTAGATTCTTTTTACTGGTAGAAGAACCCCTAGTGGGGATTTTCTTTTTGTGGGGGGCAGCAACCTATAATTATTTACACATAGAGTACCCATCCTGGATTTGTTGTTTTTTTGTCTGTCCAGTACCCAGTGTTGACAAGCGCGGTTTTATCTTTATAATCACTAGAAAGAAACAAGCACCTAGCACTAGAGGTAAAACTACATGAGGCTACTAGAAAATGGCTGCCTCAGCAAAAATGTCTGAGGGCGACAAGAAAATGGCCGAACTACTAGGAAATGGTTGAAAGGCAAAAATCTGGCCGCAGCCCCAGGAAAATGGGCTCCTCTCACACAGCACAAACACCCCACCATGGCCCAGAAACAGGGAAGAGGATGAGGGGACCCCCAACCAGGTACGTGCACCGCATCCCCATGTGCCCTGTCAAACAGCGGCCCATAGCATGGGGGGGAGGGAAAGGACAGGGAGAGAAGAGAGGGAGAGGGAGACCCCTTAGTCGACCTCCCAGGGAATGCCCAGCTGTTCCATCCTGCCGAGACAGTTGGAACCATACTTACCCCTCCTGCAGGGACAGCTGGACGCATTCCACAGACAGACCCATCACCCAGAGCAGTACGGGGAGGCTGCCTGCCAAGGGACACTGCGATACAGACAGCAGTAGCCTGGTCATATGTGTGCCCCGCAGTATATAGCTCACTGGCCACCCCTGGATTAGACGGGGCATGACGTGGCCAACCCAGCGCGTAGCTAGGGCCTGCTCACGCTCGATGGCCAGGCTGGGGAGACTACAATAATCTATATTATAGAGCCTATCTGTTGATTGAAGATCACAGGAATCAAAAATGCAGAAAAAAGAAAAAATTCAGAGGACCAATGGTCCCGCCGGACCAAAACTGAGCTGCTGGATGCAGTGTGAGGAGTTATAGCCAGTAGGACTGCCCCGTGGGCAGTACTATGCAGGTGGTTGCTGTTTTTAACACTTTCTGCCTAGTCCTCTCCTAAAGGGGCAATATAATCCTAAAGGTCATGAAGAGCTGCTGTGTCCGTCAGTGAACGATAGAGAAACCCCCTTTTGTCCAATGTGCTTTTTAATGCCTGGTAATGTATTTTAAAAAGACCCTGAAAGGGGGGGGGGGGGCGTGGCTTGAGCCCGCACAGCGATGGACGCTTAGACAGTGAGCTCCGCTATCCAGACCGGACAAATAGCGAATATCGGGCGATCGTTCCGCCGCCATCAGCTCCAAAGACCCCGCAAGACTCTCCCGAACCTCCGCCACAGCGATGTCTCGCAAGCGGTACCAGGAGAGAGGCCCAAAGCGCCTGGAGTCCTTCTCCTTTCAGCCTCGCAACAAGGCCCAAGATGGCGCCGCCGGCACAGCGCGGGCCGTCCTAAGCTACACGGACCTCCCCGACAACCATCCTCGGGAAATACCAACAGAAATGCAAGCATCCTACCCTCCTGATACATCCCCCTCAACCCCGGCCTCGCAGAGCCCAGTGAAATCGAAGATGAGGATGGATCCTCACAACCAGGCCTCAGGCGCAGTGAGTACCGGCCTACATAACGAATCTGCTATATCTGATTTACAATCATCCATTGCTCAATTCCCAACTACAGGTCAACCGGTTCTTGACACAACTATGAAAGATATGCTTTTATCTTTGCAATCGTCCCTTATGTCCAATCTTTCATCCCTGATCAATACTTTCTCCCTAGAGCTGAAACACATGGACAATAGAATGCAGTGCTTAGAGTCCAAGATGGGGGAATGTACTGACACGGTCAATGAATTGGTTGACGCATATTCTGAACAAAGAGATGAATCTCTTTGGATCAAAGCCAAAATCACGGACCTCGAGGACCGCTCACGGAGCAATAACGTAAAAATACGCGGTATTCCGGAATCCATTCAACCCGCAGAACTGCATAACTTTGCGTCCACCATGTTTTCCAGCATGATACCTGAGCTTACACCTATTGAACTCACTATTGATAGAATTCACAGACTGCCAAAACCACGCCACCTTGAGGCGGATATACCCTGGGACGTGCTCCTCAGGGTTCACTTCTTTCAGGCGAAGGAACAAATACTTCAGAAGGCCAGAGAGCTGTCTCCATTACCTGCCCCATACTCCAATATCCAACTGTACGCAGACTTGTCTCAGTATACACTGCAATTGCGGTGGCAATTACGTACCATAACTAAAGCCTTGAACAACCATAAGATCACTTACAAATGGCATCACCCAGCGACCATCCTGACCAGCCATAATGGTATTCCACACACCATATCTACACTAGAGGGTGGATTGAAGCTCCTTCACGCATGGGGTATCCTGATAGACCCCCCTCGCCCTCAACCGGGTCCTGATGGACAGCACAATCCATTTGTTTTTGGTCCCACTCTGGAGAAACCCAAATCTACACGACGGTGAATGACCTGTCCGCCCTACTATGTTCCATGACTATAATAGTCCGGTCTGGAGCTGCGGCTATACATCTGATTGTTGAACTCTTCCCCACAAAATAGTCAGTTGCTCACGAGAGCGGTTGGATACTGACATTCTTGTGTTTTCTTTTTGTTTTTACTGCGTTTTATTTTTCTTCACCTGTTCATTGTTCATTGTTTTCTTCTCCTCTGGTGCACTTTTTATCAACCCATAGCTACCGATATAGCAAGACTTCCATGAGTGTCTGACACACACACTCCGAACCTACAGACTGTTATCCTGGAATCCTACCTGGTATTTTCATTGCACCTGTAACGCCGTTTTCTCTCATCTCGTCTCACTAGGACTTCCCGATTCTGCTCTTAATGGATCCGCTTGTACCGACTGGTGCCCTAGATTGGGATCTGATACACCCATCTACTGTAAGTACTCACTCTGAGGATACACATCCCTCCAGCATACCATGGGCATCACCATCCTTTCTCTTAACGCAAACGGTCTCAACCACCCTGTGAAACGCAACTCTCTTTGGAAATCAGCTTTGGCACACAATTGTGATATTTTATGTGTCCAGGAAACACATTTTGCCACAGACGCCACACCTAAATGTCAACACAGGCTGTTCCCACATGTCTTCCACTCCTCTTCCTCACAGAAGAAGCGGGGAGTATTGATAGCCATAAAGAACACGGTACTATTCAAGGTGCAGGATTATATTACTGACACGGATGGGAGATATATTATATTGAACTGTACAATCAACAATGTACCCTATACTCTTGTTACAATTTATGCTCCTAACCAGGGTCAAATGACCTTTCTTAGGAAAACATTGAAAAAAGTACAAAAAGGTCTTTTACTGCTTTGCGGAGACTTTAATCTAGTCCCAAATAACTTAATGGACTCGACAGCGGGGTCCAAACGCTATGCCTCCCCTTTGGAGTCTTTTATTGTTTCTAATGACTTGTATGATGTCTGGAGGTGTTGTCATGCGAGCGAGAGAGATTTTACATTCCTCTCGCCGCGTCACAACACCTACTCACGTATTGATTTGTTTTTAGCCGACAAACGAGTTCTTCAGAGAACTTTGGGTTCCAGCATCCACACCACCACCTGGTCGGACCATGCCCCCATCAGCATTGACATCTCTGATGACTCCTATCATACAGATTCTTTTATATGGAGAGTAAACAATTACCTCCTTACTTCGCCACAATTCTCCGTCCAAGTCAAGCAAAGTTTAGAAGAATACTTCCTGATTAATCAATCCTCAGTTTCCGACCCGGGGTGGTGTGGAACGCTCACAAAGCTGTCATGAGAGGTGTGTTCCTCCAATTGGGGGCGAAAGCCAAAAAACAAAGAACCCAGAGATTAGATAAACTCATAAATGACATTGCCTCCGCTAAATCCCCAAATAAAACCAATCCCTCCCAAGCCCTCAAAGCTCAAATATTTACGTTACGTAACGAGCTTCGGTCGCTATTACTAGAAAGACAGGTAAAAACGTACAAATTGCTTAAGGCCACATCCTACACTACTGGTAACAAAGCAGGTAAAATAATGTCGCTAAAAATCAAGGGGCACAGGGATAAAACAAAAATCCCGTATCTTTACCATCCACACACCAACGAAAAACTCCTTAAACCTAAATCCATAGCCGATGCCTTTAGCACATACTATCAAGACCTTTATAACCTTAACGAAGACTCAAACAGCACCCAACCTACCCCTGAGTTAATTCAAGCATTCCTGAAGGACCTGTCCCTCCCGACCATATCTTCAGAACAACTCTCAGAATTAAATTCGCCCTTTTCGATCACTGAGATTATAGCAGTGATAAATAAACTTCCTTGTTCCAAATCCCCAGGTCCAGACGGCTTCACGGGGGAATATTACAAACAATTCAAGGACATACTAGCCCCTGCCCTGTCCCAAACACTCAACCTAGCAGCCAAGTCCGCATCCTTCCCAAAAGAAATGCTTACTGCCATGATAGTGACCTTGCCCAAACCGGGGAAAGAACCTACATCTCCTAAGAACTTCCGCCCCATCTCATTACTAAATATTGACTTAAAAATATACGCAAAAATGATGGCCAACAGACTAGAAGACATCCTACCCTCCCTAATCTCCCTAGATCAATCTGGATTTACCAAAGGGCGCCAAACATCGGACGCCACAAGACGACTACTTAATATTATACACCACGCAGAATCTTCTAAACTCCCCACCATTCTTCTATCCCTTGACGCCGAAAAGGCATTTGACAGGGTCCATTGGGGTTATTTAGCGGCAGTACTAACCAAATTTGGAATTGTTGGCCCAATACAGGATGCTATAATGGCTTTATACTCTTCTCCCTCGGCCCGAGTATTCTCTGCAGATGTCCTTTCCTCACCTTTTCAAATTTCTAATGGCACAAGACAGGGCTGCCCACTCTCGCCTATCATTTTTAACCTAATCATGGAACCTCTAGCCGAAAGAATTCGAGCAAATACTGAAATCGCTGGAATGGTCCACAAAATTAACCTGTTTGCGGATGACGTGATCCTTATGATAACTAATCCTGAACGCTCCCTCCCTTCAATCCAAAAGACACTCGCCTGGTTTAGTGCCGTTTCATATTACAAGGTAAACGAATCCAAATCGTCTATCTTGGACTTAGGTCTAGACTCTTCCATTAGCGCTCGTATCAAAGCATGCTTCCCTTTCACTTGGGCAGAAAAGAGCATAACATACCTAGGTATCCAACTGACCAAATCTACGAAATCTCTATTTGCTGCCAATTATCTACCGCTCCGACCAAACTACAATCAGATCTCACCAGATTAGCGACCTTCGAATTCTCATGGACAGGGCGCCTAGCGGCATTTAAAATGTTGCACCTTCCTCAAATTCTTTATTTATTCCGCACCTTACCCATTCCACTTCCCCTTAGCTATTTTAGATCTCTCCAATCACTACTATCTAAGTATGTCTGGCAAGGTAAACGTGCTAGATGTGGACACTCCCAACTAATCAAGCATCGAATGGCTGGAGGCGCAGGCTATATAGACTTTCAAGACTACTACATGGCCTCTATCCTTACGCAAACCAAAGCATGGTCCCCACTCTCTCCTAGTTCCTCCCTGTGGGGGAAAATGGAAGCTTCTCTGATTCCAGGGGGAAACCTATCCTTGTGGCTATTCGCCACAAGCTTAGGGGCAAAACCCCCTAGCAAAATCTCTCTGCCCATGGTAGCAACGGTTAAAACGTGGACAAAAATTTACCCAATCAGCAATGTCTCACTCTAAAGGGGTGAAAGTTCATATCCCTATAGAGACCCTGCATCTACTGATGCAGTCAACATCCTACGAGTGCTGGAAATCTAAAGGTATAACCTCTCTATCAGACCTTATTGACAACAAAACCATAAAATCATTTCCGACGTTACAAAAAGAATTCCACCTCCCAAACTCTGATATCTTTTTGTATCTACGCACCAACATTGCCTCGCGTCACTTAAATCATGGGAGTGTACGCTACCCCATGCAGTATGGCTTTTCTACAAATCCACCATGGTACGTTCAAAAGGTATCTCCCTCTTCTACAAATTACTCCACCATAAATCTACTTTCATTAAATCAGCGGCTCTACTGCACTGGGAAAAAATTCTAGACCGCACATTTACACTGGAACAATGGGAGATAGCCTGCCAATCCACTTATAAAGCTACATGTTGCGCCTCACTATGGGAATTGGCCTATAAACTGACTTACTGTTGGTATTTGACCCCTGACAAACTCTCTAAATTCGACTCGACTAATGATGGGACGTGTTGGCGGAAATGCGGTCACTATGGGAACTTAATACATACCTTTTGGAACTGCCCCAAACTCCAAGGTTTCTGGCACTCAGTATTCAATCTCATATCTGAGGTCATCAAACACTATCACAAAATCTCCCTATCTAGCCCTTCTATCCTTGATTATTGACTTAGAACCCCCAGACATCACATACATATACATACATATATTTTTTAGCAGAGGCTCTAGAGAATAAAATGCCAATTTTTTGCAATATGTTACTGTTACTGTATTTGGGCAGCGGTCTTTCAAATGCAATTTTTGTGGAAGAAATACACTTTCATGAGTTAAAAAAACAAAACAAACAAAAAAAAAAAACACACAGTAAAGTTAGCCCAATTTTTCTGTATAATGTGAAAGTGTGCTTTAAAATTGCCACACTCGTGGAATGGCAACAAACTACGGTGCTTAAAAATCTCCATAGGCAACGCTTTCAACTTTTTTTTTTACAGGTTACCTGCTTAGAGTTACAGAGGAGGTTTTGCGCTAGAATTATTGCTCTCGCTCTAACGATTGCGCGATACCTCACGTGTGTATGAACACTGTTTACATTTGTTGACGCAACTTATGTATGCGGTTACTTCTGCTCGCAAGCACGGAGGGACAGGGCGCTTTAAAAAAAAAGTGTTTTTTTTTTTTTTTTTTTTTTTTTACACTGGGGACGGGACATCCGTCTCTCTACTTGTTATAACAAGAAAGCTGACCATCCGCTCTAAGGAAACGGTACCAGGGTGAACAAAATTATTTTTTGTTTTTCTTATGCATTTACTTCTGTGCATACAATCTACTACTCCCAACTACGAAAATTAAAATCCTGTCACCTACAGAGTCTCTGTTAATAATTGAGACGGTGAAAAAAAAAAAAAAGCGTTGGAGGAAGTATTACTGCTCTTACCATATTTTCCTGTGTCTTTTTACTACTGCTCTGCCCCCAGGCTGTGTCCCAGTCATCTTTTTCTGTTTGTCCCTTGTTCTGATCTCGATCCTGTGCACAAAGTCATTGGATGCATTGGCTATTAGCAAAAAAAAAAAAAAAAAAACCTGCATTCCAAGAAAGCAAATGCAGTTGTGTGGAAAAAAAAAATCCTGTCTCCCCCTGGTCAATCATTTGTTTTGTTGATTTTAAATAAAAATGTTCAGTCAAAAGAAACAACTTAAATATTACATATTTCTGCAAAGTTTATTGCATTAGTTACAAATGATTTTCTAGGTGCATCAGTCACAAAAATGTATATGTAGATATGAAACATACTCCCATACATATCAAAATATGCCTAGTAGTGGCCATACACTGTGCAGTCTTTGGTGTAACCTTTGGCTGTATGATGCAGGGGTCTACCTCACTAGATGCAGATTGGTTTTGATAGTTCGGAGGAGATAGTATAGAGATATTATGGTTTGATTTTTATAGTTTAATGCCAGTTGTGCCTTTAACAAGATATTTTTTTATGTATAACTGTTTATCTTTTTTCTATCTACTAGTGACCTTAGACCTAGGTGTAGGTTTTTATGGAATAATCATGATTTTTTATTTTTTTATTAATATTAGTTCTTGTTATTAGTAACGTTTAATAGTATTATTTATAATATCCGGTTTATAAACCAGTCGGAAATAAAAAACATGTTTTATGATGAAGGGAATAAAATGATTGGTTTACTGAATGGGGGAAGAAAAAAAAAAAAAAACACACACACACTGCAAGTCATTTCCACCAGCACTACAGGAGTTAAGGAAGCTACACAAGTTAATCATGGAGCTGACATATAGAGGACCAGACATGCTGACATCCTGAGGAAGGGACCATAGGTTTCCAAAACCAGTAGCTGAGGGTAGTGATCAGAAACATTGTTGCATGCACTTGAACTCTCATTTCTGTCTGGCTGGCCACTGGACAAGCAGCACCATTTTTAAAGCTCCTGAGCCCTAGATATTTCAAATGACTTCTAAACACCACATCAATCCTGGGGAAAGCTACTGCAAATCTGACAATGCACTACTCTGAACACTCCTGCTATTTCCCAAGTCAGTGGCTCTCAACTCCTGTCCCCAGGACCCACTAACAGGCCAGGGTTTGCAAGATGGCTGAAATACATCACAGGTGTTATCATTTGCTACTCAGTAATTGCAGTATTATAGTCTGCATCTCCTCATGGTAATACTTAAAATCTGTGCAATTAATGGGTCCTGAGGACAGGAGTTGAGAACCACTGCTCGAAGGTAATCTGAAATTAACTGCACATGCTCCTTTCTGTGTCCTGTGCTAGCATATGATTCAGTAAAAAACAAATGTATGAAAGTGGTGTTGCGCTCCTTAAATAAATATAGCAGTAAATATGTGAAGTACACAATGTACAAAATTAAAAGTGAATATTCCTACAAACTATAAACGCATGATTTAGCATAAAAAAGGTGCATTCAATAAAGTGCATACAAGTGCTCGGGTAGGTACATAATATATTCAAAGTGCACAGATTGCAGTGATAGTAGGATCTGCAACGTGATTAAAAAACACTCAATAATCTAATATCAAAGGTGCAACAAGGAGAAAATACATATATGACAATAAAATCATAAAAAATAAATAAATTATATAAAGTATATTTCACAGTCCGCATTAGATCATGCACTGCAAAAAATATATTAATCCACTCTATGTGCAAATATCTGGTAATCCCGTGAGTGAGAAAAAAATATATATAACAATAAAATTATAGACAGATTAACTATATTGTATAAAGTATATTCCACAGTCCGTATCAGATCATGCACTGAAAAAAAAAAAAAAAAAAAAAAAAAAAAAAAAAAGTCCACTCTGTGTGCAAATATCTGCTAATCCCGTGAGTGACTCTTTATTCCATAGGTGATAGCGTGCAAGGTGTCCACACACTGGTAGCAATGGCTACCTTACCTTACTGCTGTAAGGGAACAGCATATATCCTTTTCAGCAGGTGGTAGATGTAAACAACAATGGATGCCCCCTCTCTCGGTCCTCAGTCAAAGGTAGCATATACATCCATAGGAGAAGAGAAAATGCTAATAGTGAAGTATGTAATGCAATCCGAACTTTATTTTTAAAAAGGACACAGTCCAGGGTACTCACATTTAGCATAAACCATAAATGCAAAAAAACTTTACACGAAGCGACAGCATCAAACGAACGAGCAGGTAGTGTGTACTACGAACGTCACTTCCGGTATCCTCCTAGTCCAATCCTACGCGTATCGTCACTTGGACATGTGACTTCATCAGGGAATAGATTGTAGGAGGACGCTGCCCCTTAAATACCGGGTATAGATCGCGGCCATTTTCTTGTAGCCCGCTAACTACTATAATAGCATTTGGATGGCAAACACCTTCGGCCATCTTGCTGTAGCCAGTATATTAAAAAAGGGGGTACGAACGCTATGGTCGTCGTTTCCCAATACGTATTATCAAGTAGGGGGAGAAAAAAGGTCCGTCACGTCACGATACACCTCATATAATTTACCACTAATTGCACTTTCGGAGAAACGAGCGTTCTAGTGGCCATCTTTCCGAAGCGCAATCCGCCTTGTCATGAGTCGTGGCGGCCATCTTCCCATAGTTCAAAGGACAGTGAAGTAAACCGCTAACTATACTCATAACAACAGACGGAACAGAATATAGGCTATCGGACGTGCATCCCATTACTACTTCAATGGCCTAATAAAGTACATTATATAGCCACAGAAATATCTATATGGTTACAATAATAGAGCCTTGCTCCATAGTGCTTATAGCTTTTTGAGCACTCACGGCTAAAAACAAACAACAAAACAAAAACAAAACAATAGCAACTACGCCTGGACTGTGTCCTTTTTAAAAATAAAGTTCGGATTGCATTACATACTTCACTATTAGCATTTTCTCTTCTCCTATGGATGTATATGCTACCTTTGACTGAGGACCGAGAGAGGGGGCATCCATTGTTGTTTACATCTACCACCTGCTCAAAAGGATATATGCTGTTCCCTTACAGCAGTAAGGTAAGGTAGCCATTGCTACCAGTGTGTGGACACCTTGCACGCTATCACCTATGGAATAAAGAGTCACTCACGGGATTAGCAGATATTTGCACACAGAGTGGACTTTTTTTTTTTTTTTTTTTTTTTTTTCCAGTGCATGATCCGATACGGACTGTGGAATATACTTTATACAATATAGTTAATCTGTCTATAATTTTATTGTTATATATATTTTTTTCTCACTCGCGGGATTACCAGATATTTGCACATAGAGTGGATTAATATATTTTTTGCAGTGCATGATCTAATGCGGACTGTGAAATATACTTTATATAATTTATTTATTTTTTATGATTTTATTGTCATATATGTATTTTCTCCTTGTTGCACCTTTGATATTAGATTATTGAGTGTTTTTTAATCACGTTGCAGATCCTACTATCACTGCAATCTGTGCACTTTGAATATATTATGTACCTACCCGAGCACTTGTATGCACTTTATTGAATGCACCTTTTTTATGCTAAATCATGCGTTTATAGTTTGTAGGAATATTCACTTTTAATTTTGTACATTGTGTACTTCACATATTTACTGCTATATTTATTTAAGGAGCGCAACACCACTTTCATACATTTGTTTTTTACTCACTCAGGGGAGGGTTTGAACCCCTGTCGGTGCTTTGCCGCAACCATAATCTTTTTTGTTTGTGTATTTTTCTTTTTTCTATAATTACTGTGGCGCGAGGGTAACCTTTCTTTACATATGATTCAGTAAGCTGTCAGTTTGTAACCAGAAACAGTCCCACTGCTTCTCTCCACATTCATCTCCCAAAGGCAAGCACAATTCTATGTATATAGGAGGGGTGTTGGACGTAATTGTTGAATCGAGATTCAGCCGTGAACGATTCTGCATAGATGCAGAGAACAGCTTACGATTCAACAAATTACATCATCCCGGCCGTCCCGTCTCTCCTAGGACAGCCTGCCAGTGAACGCTAAAGTTAAAAAAATGTTTATATATATATATATATATATATATATATATATATATTGTGAGGGGTCAGCTCGGCAGCGGGTGTGTGTGACCCCCTGGATGGGTTCACAACACAAAATCAGGCACAGCAGACAGCGTTGCAGGTGCAAAAAAACAAAAAGATGTGGTTTATTTATGCTCCATGCAGTGAAACATATAACAGCCAAACAAAAATAAAACATGAAAATAAATCCTGGTCAGCTTGACCTCTAATTACACACTTAGATTCCCTATCTAACAACTGAGTGCAGCCTTGTGCTGCACCAGTCCCTGTCTCTGTTGTAGAGGTTTGCCACACAGGCGTTAACTCACCGCACAGAACAGGTGTCACACTCCCCAGTCTATACAACACAAAACTGGTTCCAGGATGGAGCATCTCCCTAAGCATGCTGGGGTTTTTTGTAGAGGTTTTAATGAGCCCATTTACTTCAGCTGGGCTCATTAACTCTTCCCCTCTAATTGTAAAAGTCTGCATAAAGCCTGAATCTAGGGCACACATATTTCCCCTCCTGGATACAACCAGGTGACTTTACCTGCGTGCTGCCACAATATATATATATATATATATATATATATATATATATATATATATATATATATAATCACTGCCAGCCCCTTCTCATAGATCCTCAGGGGGGCTGTGCAATGTAAAAGGGGCTGTATAATGAAAGGGGTTGTGTAAACTGCGAAAGGGGGGCTGAGGAATGTAAAGGGGGGGCTGTGCTATTTAGCATTTACTGTTCTAAATAAATACTGTTGTCTGCTGTGTTCAGACTTTGCTACATGCAGGGAGTGTTAGTTTTTTTTTGTTTAAGCGCAGATAAGAAGAAAAAAATAAAATAAAAATTGAGTTCTTCTAAATGCTTGAATTTTTTGATGAAAACCATAAGCAGTAATCGTGATGCAATGTGGAATCGAATCGTTGACAGGCTAAATCGTAATTGAATCAAATTGTGAGACCAGTGAAGATGCACACCTCTAATATAAAGTTATTTTAAATATCAACCATGTTATGCTAGCAAGGTAACCAAAGCATTTAAAAAAATAAATAAAAAAAATAAATAAAATGACGCCTTACCTCAAGGCTTCCCCAGTCGTCATCATCCCATCGATCCAAAGTATTATCATCAACCTCATTGTCCTCTTCTTCAGGCTCATAATGAGAAGCTAAGGATAAGGCAGCAGAAGGCACTGATGCAGGAACGGCATCTAAACAGATACATAGCATATAACACAGTGCAAAAATTGGATTTTTGTATGCACGTGTAAAATACATTTCTTAAGTCCTATGCACACTAATAGATTTTCTGCAGATTTTTGTCTTCAGATTTACCAAAACCATGTAGTGCAAGGGCCTGCCTGATTGCATACAAATTGAAACTTAAGGTTTGACCTCATATTACATGGTTTAGGTAAATCTGAAGACAAAAATCTGCAGAAAATCGAATAGTGTGTATAGGGCTTTAGAGTACATGACGGGACACTGAACAGGTTATAAATCATGACTTCCTGGGTTATGCACCACCTACAGGTGAATAAACACTGCAAAAGAGATAATGGAAGTCCTCCCCTATATAACTCCTCCCATACAGGAAGTACCTCAGGTTTATAGCATGCACTGAATCCCAAAAAGAGGGGTGAGACCTCTGTGACCTCAAAGAAATGGATTTTATAGATAACAAAAATCCAATTTTCTTTTTCATATATCAAAGGACACAGAGCACATTATAAAGCAGGGGTGCTCAACCGTCTGAAAAGCGAGGGACACTTAAGTGTTTTGGTACACGGCCTCAATTAACTATGGGGTTTTACCACCCCCCCAAACGGCTAATGTGAATGAGCGTTTACTGAGCCCCCTATAAGACTGCTTTTACATGGATCTGCTGCGGTTTACCCATATCTTTATTACGCCTTGCGGGTGTGGTGCACTTTCTGAAAGCGCTCCAAAACTCCTGCATTCAGAGTTTTAATTTACAAAAATTAAATTTTTACATTGTGTTATATAGGTTATATGTTATACGAAAAAGAAAATTCTTCAATCCTGCTACTGTAGCTCAAACACTAACCAAAGGTAGTCCTCTGTTAAAGTTTTCTGTATATTAAAGTAAATGGAATTTCTTAAAATACAAGTATCTGCCCTGTTGAGGGGAGGGGGTGTAGAGTGCTGTTACAAAGTAGTCTATATACAGCTTGTGCACTTGAGGTGGAAGAAATTCTCATTCTTCCACTTCATACAGAGGCTGCTGAAATCACAGTATGTGAAAGTGGCTCTCCTGACATTTGCAGGAACAGTCACTGCATGTCCATACTATCTAGTAAAAGCAGTGGAGTCAGGGTGATTTTTACCCTATGTAGTAAAGATGCATAAAAAGACCTTATAAAATGTGCTACATTGCTGCACAAGGTATTATAAGGAAAAGTGTGTTTTGACGTGACCAGCGTCTACAGGTGATGTAATAAAAAGGTTTGCTTTACTGATTTATAAGTAGAAGTCTTCAGTGATATTTAAAAGGGTAAACTTTAACATGAATGTGAACTGATAAACCAATGCACCAAAAATCATTTCTGTACAAGATTTGGTAAGTGCAGTGTACTACAACAGTAGCGTATTACAGTGCACTAGAGATAGATGCACTGTGTTGCTATTCGTAATGAATGGCATCTCAGAGCTCAAACCCTTTACGCTGGTGGTCATCATCAAAAGTGAATGCAAGGAGATGTTTTATCTGTCAGTCACAGAGCATGGTTTGATCTTGATATCTGAACCCCAGCAGCTCTATGACAATGCAATTTTTTTATCAGGGCACAAATAGCCTGTTTATGTAATAGATGACAAATACATTGTCATGATAAAGGAGTGTCATCTTCCCTAAATATGCTGCAACAGAGAAAAATCCACCCTGTCTGCAAAGGCTAGACAGTCTGTGTGTGCCTTGGAGCTGCATAGGACACTCACCTGGCTTGCTGGCTTCTGCTGGTGCTGTAGCTGGGGATACTGATGGCCCTGGTGCTGCTGCCTGTGCAGGAGCCACATCCTGTCCTCCTGCTGCACTGGTCCGGATAAATTTGGAGGTCAAGGAGGAGACTCCCGTGACAGCCCAACCAGCCCAGCCACCTACAACACCTGGGCTCGTTGATGCTGCGTGTACATCTTTTTCTGTGAAAAGAGCCAGATACATATAAAATGCAACATCCACTTAGAGGGAAAAACACCTAAAATTGCTAATTATTCCTTTCCATTACCATTTTTCAACAAACCCATTTTTCACTTACCAAGCTCTGCTAACTGTGCTGGATCCTCCGACAAAGACTCCAGTTTATCCAAAAAGCTGCGTATTGCTTTGAAGGCCTGGAGGATAAATAAAGAAATGTGACATGGCAAAAGAGAATATCTATCCATCTTCATCAGTGCTTTGTCACAGTGGGTATATAAAAACACAACAACACACAATTTCTTTAATTTCTCTCACCTGATCTCGGACACTCTTTTCTGGATCCATTGTGACACCACAAAGGCCTGGTAGGATCTTACCAGCACAATCATTCATTGAGTAAAAGTTGTGTGTAGCAGCAAAACCAAGAACGCCAGCAGCACGCGATGGGGAAAAGGGATCCTTTGTAGCTCTACTAAATGCCGATATCAGGACCCTCTGCCGTGTCTGTGAGGAAAACATGACCTTAGCATGTCATTTGTATAAAGAAAGTCTCCAACGCATTGTAGGTTGTATTTTTAAGATATTACATTTTCTTTCTTATAGTCAACAGGTGTGCACTGATCTGATTCCAGTACTTGGCTATTAAAGCAGAGTTCCACACAGAAGTGGAACCTCCATTTATCTGCCCCCCCCCCCCCTCCAGTGCCACATTTGACAGGTACCCTTCCCCACTTCGGAGACTGCACCACAGTGCCAAAAGGCTTCACTGCTGGTTTCCTTTACCACGAATGGAGGTGGCAGCATCAGAGAGCCGATCTGAAAAAAAAATCGCCTAGGGTGCCCATGCCCACATCAAGGGAACCCTGGACAGGTAAGTGTCCTAATATTAAAAGTCAGCATCTACAGTATGCATCTACAGAGCGAAACTCCTCTTTAAAGTCTTGTAATCTTTAGTAAGAAAACCTGACAGCCATTTTAAGCTTTTAGCAGAGAGGAGGCTTTTCAGACTAATAATCAGTAATAGCTGGATTCTTGTGATACCTGCCTTAAGCAAATGCTTTGTTACAAATGTTTAAATGGCTGCCAGATTCCCCTTTAGGCTGCCCATACATAAAGCAGAAGATTCAGCTGACTGAAGTGACTGGTGGCTGGACATACTGTACATATAGTGGCCTTTATATTAAAAAGGTTTTCATACAAAAAAATTCACACAATTCCAGAGAGGGACAGCAAAACTAGTAAAGGGACTGGAGGACCTTAGTTATGAGGAAAGGTTAAGGAGCACTGAACTTGTTCTCTTCAATATAATTTAAATGTACATATACCGTACTGGTGATCCCACAATAGGGATAAAGCTTTTCCGCTAAAGGGAATTCAGCCACTTGCCTACCGGGAACTTACACCCCCTTTCTGCCCAAGCCATTTTTCAGTTTTCAGCGCTGTCACACTTTGAATGACAATTGCGCGGTCATGCTACACTGTACCCAAACACATTTTTTTATCATTTTCTTCACACAAATAGAGCTTTCTTTTGGTGGTATTTAATCACTGCTGTTTTTTTATTTTATTTTTATTTTTTGGGAAAAAATAAAGACCAAATATTTTGAAAAAAAAATAAAAAAAAAAGTTTACTTTCTTTCGGTCAGTAAATTTTGTAACTAAGCAATTTCTCGCCTTCACTGAGCGAGGTGTGCTGATGAGGCTGCACTTATGGGCACTGATGGGGAGGCATTAAATATGCCGCACTTATGGGCACTGATAGGTGGCACTGATGGGCGACACTGATTGGCATTACTGATTGCCAGCACTGACTGGCATTGCTAATGGGCACTGATTGGTGGCACTGGTAGGCACCGACTGTTGCCACCGATAGCTGGCATTAGAGGGCAATGAGGGGCACTGATTTGTGACACTATTTTACAATATTGTAATCAGGGCATTGATGATCAGCACCCCGATTAAATTCCTAGCTGTCCCCTGTGAGGATATGCCATTGATCGGCTCTCCTCTCACTATCAGTGTGAGGTGAGGAGCCCTATTAAAACGGCACTTTCTTGTTTACATGTGACCCGCTGTGATTGGACACAGCCGATCACATGGTTATGGATGCGCAGATGTGGCTCTTTCCAGAGATCGGGGTCACGTCGCGTTGTGTCCTAGCAACACATAGCACGGCCCCCACTCTGTGTGCCTCCGTGGGGGCCGCGCGAGAGAGGCTGCACTGCCCTGCCATCATTTGACAGTGGGCGGGTGGCAAACAGTTAATAAGAAACAGTCATTCACTAAAATTAGAAGCAAAGCAGTTTAACCTTAAGCTGCGTAGAGGGTTCTTTACTGTAAGAGCGGTTAAGATGTGAATTCCCTTCCATAGGCAGTGGTTTCAGCAAGGGGGGGGGGGGGGGGGCATCGATAATTTAAAAAAACTATTAGAGATAAGCACCTGAACGACCACAAGGATATACAAATGTAATACTGACATATCATCACACACATAGGTTGGACTTGTGTCTTTTTACAACCCCACTTACTATAAAAATTTTCACTTAGGATCCACACGTTTATTTAGTATAAATTGTGTTAAAGTTGTGTGAATTTACAATTAAACCCCATTATGTCGTCAGTAGTAACTTGATCTAGAAATCCATGAACAAGACCTTAAGATGTATGAAATAAAATACACACAGTAGAATAGGAAACATTTTACTTACACTGGGATTGAGGTAGGAAGCAATCTTGCCTAAACACACAGTTGTGTTGCACCGGATTGGCCCCTGATCATCCCGTGCCTGAAGCCGAGCAAAATGCTTCATCAACTCTACATTTAAATTGTTTTCATTTAATTTGGGAGCCAGAAGCAACATGGACTAAATAAAAAGGAAAAAAAAAAAAAAAGGGGGATCAGCTTCAATGGATAACGTTACGTCACAACACCGCAAAGATATACAAGACAGCTATAGATTAACCATTTAAGAACCCAGCCTTTTAGTGACATTTGTTGCTTACAAGTAAAAAAAATAAAATAAAAAATAATCTGTATTTTGATAGACAATTACTTAGAACCCCCAAACATATATTATTTTTTGGGAGAGACCCTGGAGCAGTGATGGTGAACCTTTTTTGGGCCCGAGTGCCCAAACTGCAACACAAAAGTGCTGAGCGGCACTATGAATATGTATATACAGTGCAGGCATAGGCACGGACCAAGGCTGTGGTGGACATTTTCCAAAGTACAGACCTTAGTGAAGGACACCAAGATACATTTCAAATTAAAACCATCAAAAACACTCTCTGGCCTAGTTCTACTAGTACAAATACGTTTAAAATAACATTTATATAAAGACTGCTTGTGGCATACTGTTAGACAGCATCTGTCACCTCAAGTGCAGCCTACAGCCCTTATTTTACCTCAAATAAAGCCTCAATCTCCTCTCACTCAGCCTCCTGTCCCCTGACAGAACTTTTACCCACCATCTTTGAGCAGGGTTGCTGCTCTCCCATCAGACATACTACAGGAGATGGTCAGAGACCGCACACATAGTACAGGAGATGGTCAGAGACCGCACACATAGTACAGGAGATGGTCAGAGACCGCACACATAGTACAGGAGATGGTCAGAGACCGCACACATAGTACAGGAGATGGTCAGAGATCGCAGACATGCTGCTTTGCTTGGTAGCTGACCCTGGACATGCGACGAGCTCCGAAACCCCTCATGGATGCCCTTTAAGCAAAACAGATTAAAAATCGTTGGGGCTTCCCATTTAATATTTCAGCATCTCACGAAGGGAAATCGGCAACATTTCGCACACTGGGTGATCTCCCAAAGTTCCTCGGGACCTTTGACCTGCAAAGAGACTATTCTAGACTGGCCACTTCATGCAGCCACCCCAGGATTCCAAGTCACCACGGGCTGGCAAAATTAATCTAAGAAGAACAAACGCTCTAAATCGGAAGCCTGCAGGGCGACAGACGGATGAACTTCTGTTGACTGCTCTCTGACTAACTACACTTCTCTTCACAGGCTCCAGACAAGTGAAGTCGCCCCTGTTTTACAGTTTTGTAAACGTAAGATTTAAATCTGTGGTCCAGAACGCCTGATGTCAGGCGCCTGGCCTTGTTCTTGCTTTTTTCTGTTTATATATGTGTTAAAAACAAAAAAAACGATTGAACCTAAAATATCAAAGACGTTATTAAGAAAAAAATATCTGAAAGTGGGTGGGATATATTAGGCAGCAAGTTGTCATTGTCCCTGAAGTTGAGGAGTTGAAAGCTGGAAAAAAAAAAAAAAAGGGTAAGTGTAAAGCCTAGTATACAACAGTAGTTTGTTTTTCATTCAACCCAGCAGGGCTGAACGGAAAAAATCAATAAATAAAACCACAGCTCTGGAGGAGCCGTTGTACTAACTATCAGATGTTAGTACAGTAATCTCCCCTGCTATACTATTGTGTTCTGGCAGGGTGGACTCATTCCCTCCCCCCCCCCCCCCCCACCGGAACACTCCAGTCAGTGCTCTCAGCCGGCTTCCGCCCGACATTCAGCCCGTGTGTACTAGGCTTAAGGATTTGAGTTACTTTGTCAAGGACCATATTGTAACAGCTAGACAACTGGGTCAGAGTATCTCCAAAACTGCAGCTCTTGTGGGATGTTATCAGTTTGCAGTGGTCAGGACCTACCAAAAGTGGCAAAAGAAAGGAAAACCATTGAACTGGCAATAGGGTCATGGGCGACCAAGGTTCATTGATGCAAAAGGGGAACGAAGGCTGGGCCATGTAGTCAGATTCAATAGAAAAGCTACTGGAAAAAGGTGGCCTGGGCTGATGAATTCAAGAATGATTTGAGGAACAGAATGAGTTTGCGGTGTTGAATTACAAGGCTTGTAGGATCTGCTACTGACGGCTTGATGCTAGATACAACATAACTTCAGAGGTCTAGTGGAGTCCATGCCTCGACAGGTGGTGGGTGTTAATAATGTAATAGACGATTGTCTATAACTGTCTCTTTAAGCCATCTAAAATGGTAAATTTCTGAAAACTCCACCCTGTGACCCCAACTACCCCTATGTCTGCCTGGGAATATGATCCTGCTCAATGACAATGTAAAATGTCCTGACATCAACATGAAAATTTGATCCCAATCTTCTTTGGATGGGAGTTCTCCTTTCAACGCTTCACACCATCACTTGACAGGGAGGATATCAAAAGAAAAATTATTAGAATTATTCTTTTCTTATTAGCTGAATAGTGAACAGACCAATCCACAATTGTGTATAAATGAGAAAAGCAGTAATGTTGAATATAAACATGTTGCTTAAAGCGGTTGTAAACCCCCCTTTGTGATTTTTACCTACAGGCAAGCCTATAATAAGGCTTAGCTGTAGGTAAAATGAATATCTCATAAAACTTGCACGGTTTAGAAGATATTCACCCTGCATGCAGCCACTGATGTCAGTGGCGCATGTGGTCTGAAGTTCTGGCGTACTGTGCTGGAACTTTAGAGCTTCTTGGAGGAACCAAGGGCTCCCGCACGCATGTTCAAAAGTGATGTCATTGCGACTCACAGCGCCGGAGCTCGAGATCCTGAAGAAACAATGGGAGAAGATGTCTGCCCCCTCAGTGGTGACCGGATGGTTTACAACTGCTTTAAATTTACTGTAAGCCTAAAGTAACTGTTTTAAGTAGTGTCTGCTTATATAATATGCAATACAAAAAGAAAACAACATCAACATTATGCCATTACCTTTACTGTCTGTTCCCTGATTGCAGGATTAGTATCCATAAAGCCATGGACCACATGGGGGAAGATCTGTGCATTGACTGTTGGTTCATTTAAGTACTGGATGAAATTCTCCATCTGCCTCAAGCAAAAAGGAAGAAAAAAGATCAAATGCAAATCAGCAATAAAAAAAAAATAAAAAAAAACAGAACATTACACTATGCCGAGTTGCTTTGTTAATGGCAGACCCCAAGAAACATAAAATATAAATTTCGTTTGGAAAACAAAAGTGCCTTTCTCCGCAGACACAGAGCTAGCACTGTCAACACAGTTTGTGTGGAGTACCCAATTAAATTAGGCCAGCAAGAGCTGGCATTTATCACAATATTGGTACAGCGCTTTTCCTGTTTTGTCTGATATCCAATCTGAAATAACAATAGTGAACCAACAAACCGTGCCCCACCCCACCGCAGAGTCCTTTATATGCAATAGTCCATGTGTACACTGCTTACCCAATTACTTGTTTTCCCATGCTATATGTTCTATAACGTTTATATTCTTTAAGGGCGCGCTCTCATCTGCTGACTAGGACCCTACTTCTCAGTATAGGTCAAAACACTTTTTGAATATGTGTTTCTTCAATACTCCACATCTATCATCAACTAGGTGTTCAGTATGTCGAATAAAAAGACAAAACTATATAATGCCTTATCCTTACATACTGGATTATCCCCTTAAAGAAAAAAAATAAACAAACAATAAATAGATTCCACCATGCTCAACTATACCTCAAAATATGTGCCCTCACCAGGTCACTGTGGTATTTTCAACTTTAAAGAGTTAGTAAACTGCTGGATTTATTTTTTATACCCTGCAAGGTAAAGGCATAATGATATGTTAAACTTCTCTTAAAACAAAGACCTTCCAGCGCCAAGATATCAGAGCTGCAGGCACGCCCATCTTCACCCGCCTTGGTTCCGGGTTCGCACATGTGGGTGGCAGCCGCAGTTTATAGCACAGGGCTCTGAAGTAACGGCCCACCAGGTTCCTTTAGAGCGCATGCGCCAGTGATGTCACTGGCTGCATGTACAGTAATATATCTCCTAAACGGTGCACATTAGGCTTACATTTGCTTCAGAATACATATGCCTTTCAAATGTAAACTGAAACCACCATGGTATGTTGTAAATTCAGCTTTGTGTGTCGCCTCAAACAAGCTACTCCCCTTACAATGTCATCTTGTCATCTGTAAGGTCCTGGCCCCACTCATCACGTGAATTCCTCAGGGGGATTTTACTCCACACGTGATGAGTGACTAAATGCGTAGGGGCGGGTCCTAGCGGATGACGGTGGGAGGACGATCCAAGGTGATTAGGATGTTTGAGGCAATACACAAAGCCGAATTTACAACATACCACGGCGGCTTGTGTGAGCATTGAAAGGAATATGTATTTTGTTATATTGGCGTGTAATAAATAAAACTTTATTTTAATTTTTTTACCGGATAAAGCACAATTGCACTTTCTAATCTCTGCTTGTGGCTTAGAAGGGGAGAGGCTTGATGCTGGTAGAAGCTGAGGTTCATGATAATAAAGAATGAAGAGGAATAATGTGCTAAAGGAGAAGTACCATCTTTGGATGAAGGAATACGCAATTGACATCTGTAATCAAGCAAAAGTGTTCAAATTGAAAATACAGGCTTGTGGCTTAGCAGCGGATATAGCTAGAAGCTTGGGCTCTCTGCTCTGCCGGAGATCCTCTTTGATCCTGTGTACCGTTCTTTCACCCGCTTCCTCCCCGGATCCCGCTACCGGAATAGACAGCCGACATCCCCAGCTACATGGCGGTGCCTTCCTTTTGGCTAGACACTGACTGGCGTCCCACTCCATTCCGACCAAGATGGCAGCGGGCCACCTTGTGCAGCCAAAGAGACATACAAGAAGGACCCCTCTCTGCTGCCAGCTCTTCAGGCTGAATTGGATGACATCAGCAATGAGGCAGATGACAGTCCCACTGGAGGACCCTGACGCACCCCTTTCTTCCATGGAATAGTGCAAGTACCCCTGTTAGTGGCTCTAACATGCAGACAGTCCCTCCTTCTGATCCCGATGGCCCAGAACCTACCCTTGCTGAAATTATGGCTGCAGTTCTCTCCTGCAACACCTCTATAGCGGCCATAACATCCAAAATAAAAGGAGTTAAAACTGAGCTGTCCTTTATTAAGCAGGACATGCAGAAATTGCGGGACCACACTTCTGCATTGGAGGGACGATTAAATACATTAGGAGGATGACTAGCCGGAGGCTAGCCTGCATTTGTAGGAGGAGTCTGGGGGGTATAAATATCCCTCCTCATCTGTCCATTTCCACATCGGCTCGTCTTCATGATTGCCACCCACCCATTCCCCCAAACCTTCATATATTACATACATATACACTTCATATTCACACATTCAGGGTATGCCCTTCTTTTAGGCATACTGACCAGCTAGGCCAAGGCACACCTCAGGTCATGGTAGTTATGGTTATCGCATTGCCAAGTGAAGACCGACTACAAACCCTACAGATCACAATGAAAGGAGGTGATTGGAAGCACAAGATATGGCAAAACAGATGACCGTAACGAAGGCAGAAAACACATTTTTTTTGCAACAAAAGTTATATGAGGGTGAGAATACTGGGCACATGCTGGTCATGATGGCCAAGTCCAGTAGAGGCTCTTCCTTCATAGCTGTTGTCCAGACTGTCTCAGATCAGGTAGTGAATTCCCACTCTGAGGTGTTGACGACATTTCTGGCTTTTTATGCAGACTTATACTTCTCTAAGGTCTCATCTACTCCCATGGCTGTCCAGAACTTTCTCTCAGGGTGTACTTTGCGGCGACTGCCTCGAGCTGATAGGGATATGCTAAATGCCCCTCACAACCGACAAGTTACTGGGGGCTCTGGCCCTTTCCCCTCCTGGAAAATCTCCGGGGGCGGACGTGCTATTGGCAGAGGTATACAGAAAGTACGCTGACTCTCTGCTACAACTGAAGCAGACTTAGATGGAGGCAGTTGACCAAGTTCTAGGGCCTGTTAAATGATGGAAGCTACCATAATTCTTATACTTAAGCCAGGCAAAGACCCCCCTTCCGGCTTCCTTCAGGCCCATCTCATGGTTAACGACGGACGTAAAACTTCTGGCCAGAGTATTAGCTACTCGTCTAGCGTCTGACATTCAAAAACGTCACTGTCATCAGTCAGGGTTCCCTCTAGCTCAACAGCGTTAAACATAAGGCATTTTTTTTCTTCAACCTGCAGATCCTGGTGGATAACCCTGGCAACAGGGCGGTGCTATCCCTCGATGCTGCCAAAGCCTTCAAGAGTGGCCATACCTGTTGGAGGTCCTGGGGAGGTTTGGATTGGGGGATAATTCCATCAGATGAGTCCAGTTGCTCTACACGAATCCCACCGCTAGGCTACGCAATAATGGTAATCTCTCTGACCCTTTCCGTCTGCACAGAGGCATTAGACAGGGTGCCCATTGTCGCCCCTGTTGTTCACATTAGCCCTGGAACCTCTGGTAGAGACGGCGAGAGCATTGGCATTGATCTCCAGATTTATAAGAGGCCCCGTAGAAGATAAAATCTCGTTATATGCAGATGACACACTACACTCTACCTCACTGCAAAAACGTGATGTCCCTAATAACACAATTCGGTACCTTCTCTGGCTTCTCCATAAAATGGAGTAAGTCAGCTCTCCTACCTCTGGATGAGCTGTCAGCCTCCTTACCAGACTGCACCCAGTATCTCCAGGATTATCGCCTCGAAGTATTTGGGGGTTCAGGTCACTTCAGACACTTCCAAGAATTTAACGCTCAACTTACTCCCTATTCTTACTAAACTACAAGTCAAATGCACTGCCTGGTGTAAGCTGCCTATTTCAGTCACGATAGAGCCAACATTGTAAAGATGGTGTGGGCACCTCAGCTACTGTACATACTCCATAACTCCCAGCAATGGATTCCCAGTAGATGGTTCACACGCATTGACACTATTTAGGAGTCTTATTTGGAATAAGAAGATTTGCTAGAATCAAACTCTCCACGTTGCAGTACAGTAAGGACCAGGGTGGCCTGGCAGTGCCCAACATCAGCTTCAACACCTTGGTGGCTGGGAGGAGATAATTATGGAGGATTCTATCCGTAGTTTACTATTCTCTGGCATGCAAAGTCTCCCTGCTGTTTCTCATCTTAAGGCCGATTTGCCCCCATACCCTAAATCTACAAGCCCTTATCAAACACAGTCTGGGTATGACGGGCTTCATGGTACATACTCCATTGTGGAGTAATCCCCGCTACACGAAACTACATAAACTAGAGGGGTTTCAGTCCTGGGAGGTCAAGGGTATTTGCTACATTTCCCACCTCTATAATCAAACCATTTTTAAATCCTTCATGGACTTACAGGAGGCGTTTGGGCTGCCAAAACACCATTTTTATAGGAGTTCTCCAATTTCTTCATGCCTTACAATCACAGGTACAACAGTCCAGGTTAGAACCCATTGAACATCCTTTAATTGACATACTCACCACACAGAATAAAAGGGGCATGATTTCACAGATATATAGTACTCTCTCCTTGAGGACACGGGATGCAGCTAGACTCCTGTGTAGACGTAGGTGGGAACAAGACCTGGGTGAGAACTTGGAATTATGTTTGCAGTCTATGCCAGCCACCTCAGTCTCACCCATCATAAAGGCTCTCTCAGCTATTCATCCTGCACAGAATTTACCGTACTCCGGTGATGCTTCACAGATGGGGTGGGAGGGAGACCCCCGTGTCCCAAATATGAGGAGGCCAATGGGGACCTCATACATTTGCTGTAACGCTGCCCCAAACTCTTCAGACATTGGACAGCTGTAACTGATACTATATCTGCTTATCAAACTACTGTTCTGTTACATCCAGTTACTTGTTTACTAGGAGCGCTTGATGAGGGATTTTTTACCCCTCCAATTAAATGTGGCGGTTTTGAGATTACTGTATATTGCCCGCAAGCAGATCGCTCGTTTATGGCCATCACCGCATAGTCCAACAACGAAACAGTGGATTGAGCAGGTAAATACCAGTCTTAAAAGAAAAGCTAACCTATCAACATAGAAACGCTGCTAATAAGTTTTATAAAATATGGCAACCTTGGCTGGATGCCCCAGGCTTAGCAGCCTCCCAACTAGTCCTCATTCGACTTGTTCAAATGTAACCTCTTAGCTCCTCTAAACCATTGCCAATTAATCTCACCATAGCACAACAATTTACAGGCTCTGGGATTGATCACAGAATTAAAGTTCAAGCTAAGTATCCCCTCCATCACTGGCTGGCTAACGGAGATAACTGTTGCAATCCCTTGGGTCTTTGTTATGATAGAATTTCCAGTTAGTTTACCTTCCAGTTGGAAGGTAGTTAGTTCATCTACAGTACCTTTGCTTGACTAGGATTGTGTCCACTAATCTGTAGTCCGCTCATCTTTAGAGTGTACGGTGATAAAATCTGAGAAGGGGTACATCTGTCATAAGTATTCTCTGCTGTGACTGGAAATTACATATCTTAGCTTTACGTACCCTGAACAATTTCCTGTATAATATACTTTTTTTTTAATGTATACGCTGATATTTTCTTATGTGCTATTCTTTTTGTACATCTGACACAATAAAAGCTTTTTTCTGATAAAAATAAATAAATAAATAAAAAAAAAGAAGTTGAAAATAGTGACCAGGTGAGGGCACATCTGGTGAAGGTGGCATATATCTCAAAATATGTTTGAGCATTCATCAGAAGACCTTAGGATATAACACAGGAGGGGCTATTGCAAGGATTCTGAAGGTTTTTTTTTGTTTTGTTTTTGGTGGTTCACTATTTCAGCATGTTCACTATTGGATACAAGACAAAACTGGGGAAAACCAATGCAGCAATATAGCGATTGGCATTGTTACACATAAGAATACATAGCAGCTCACAAGATTCATATGATAAGAGCTAGTATTTACCTGCTGCAGGAGTCGTATCCTCATGGCTCTATCCGTGGAGGAGAACATTTTCACAATGATAGGAATGATTTTTTGCTGATATTCATCTGCATTCAAAAACTTTCCAATCTGTAAGAGAAAGAGGAGAATAAGATACACATTATCACACATCTATATTTCCAGGCATCGTTTAAGGTAAACATACAGTTGATTTCCAAGATTACATTAAAAGGGCTAGAAAGGCTTTATCCCAAAGTCAAAGTAGGAATAAATTCACACCATGTCCAAGTCCCAATTTCTACGAAATTTAAAGAGACCATTTCTTCTCCAATACATAACCTTCTCATAAGGAATATTCAGATTTCTTAAAAAGATCCTTTAGAATTACGCTAGAGGAGATGAATTCATCCACCTACCCTGTTTCCCCTAAAATAAGACCTAGCGTGATTGTCGGTGTTGGCTGCAATATAAGCCCTACCACCCAAATAAGCCCTACTCTGTTTCCTCAAAAATAAGCCCTACCCTGAAAAGAAGACCTACAAGGACTTTAACTAGGGCTTATTTGGGGGGTAGGGCTTTTATTGCAGCTATCACCGACAATCACACTAGGTCTTATTTTAGGGTAAACAGGGTAATAGCAATGGCCTTGCAAACAATTAACAGCGTTTACCGCAGTGTAGTGTGGGCAGTGTCCTTCAGCCAATAAAGCAAATAAGTGAATTGTGAAAGCATGAGACTGAAGATTTAATAAAGTAGCAAGGAAAGTAATCACTTGCCTCCAGAAATTAGCTATGAATGGACAACCCCATATTAAATTGCAAAAAAATCAGCTTGCATACAAGGTATACAGTAATAGGTGGTCCATACATCCCATTTTATCTAAACAGCCTAGGAATAGAAAAGCCTAGGCAAACTTTTTTTTTTAATTTTAGATGGAGGAAGTTTTTTTTGCCATCTGTGTCCCACCGGGGAGATTTGCCCTCACTCCCTGTCCCATAGCCAAAACAAGAAGTGAAATTAAATATCCAAAAAAGTGAGGGAATCCTTGGTTGTCTTTTGGGCCACCAGAATCAGTGTCCCTATTGGAAGATTTGCCCTCTGTTACTGTTCCAAATTTCAAAAATAGATTAATATACTCCATGCTAACCCCTATTAATCTGAACAATCGTGAAGTTTGTAAACCTTGTACCTTGTGAAGATCCCTACACATTTACTTCCTTGAATTCTGTGACATGTATTCACTATGCATTGTGGGTAGAAACTGCAGTGTCACATAATTCACAGAGCCTTAACTGCAGAGGTGCTGAGAGTAGGAGTTTCAGAAGGCACAGCAAGTACAGAGATCACAGCTTGCAGGCAGCAAGGTACCATGGGATATGTATTTCTTAAAACTTGAAAATAAACAGCAGATGAGTAGCTGCAAAGCATACAAGAAATTCAGAAAGATACAGTATCAAGAAAAAGTATGTGAGCCTCATGGAATTAAAAAGGAGGAGAAGTATATAGCCAAATCCTTTTTTTTTTGGGCTGTGCTTTTCCTACGGATCACAAGAGTGCAGTTCATTCTGCACTCGTTTTTAGCTGACAGTCTACTGTCCACATCACAGAGCCGGTCCAGGCTCTGAAAAGATCCCGACCATATGGTCAGGATCCACCCAGATGCCTGGACCAGCAGCTGGCTTAGCCTCAAAGCGAGCCGCCAGGAGCCTGAGATAAACTTATATGCACACTTAAATGTCAATGCTCATATGGCTCTAACTGTAATTAAGTCTGACATGATACTGGATCACATTGTTAACAAACCATGCCACTTACCTGTTAGAAAAATGTCTGCCAGTTTGTTTTTATTCTGCCAGAAAAACACAATTTTACTAGAAGAGCCACACTGCCAGAAGAATACTCTCCTTTCCTCTACTGGTGCAGTACAATGATTTACATGATGTGCATTATCCATCACCAAAAGCTTTTGACTGGTTGACTTCAACAGTCAAAAGTACTTGAGGATAAAAAAACAGTGCACATCCTGTCAATCAGGCAAAATTTTGCAAAAGGCTCACCTTAAATAGAGGCGTTAGGATAACAGCGCCAGCGCTGCCAAATTCAAAAGCTGTAAGAAGCTGTGGAAGGATTTTATGGCGACAGAAATCTTCAGGAAAAGAGTCTAGATTTTCACTCAGCTGCTCAAAAAAGGTCTGTCGTTCAGCTGGGTCTTTAATCTGGTCAAAATAATGTGTGAAACAATTACAAAACAATCAAATTTACAGTAAAAGGTGCATTAAACACTTAAGCAAGACCATACAACTGACGATACAAAATAGTAACCGAAGAATAAATTAAAGCAGACTCTGAACCTAAGCAGAAAGGGCGCCTGTTTCTTGCGACCGGGGGCCCTAGGGAAAAATACAGGGTAGCACTTACTCCATTATTGCTGAATGCAGCGAAAGCATTAATCCCGAGATATTGGAAAATAAAAAGGAAATACCAGGGATAGGGGAGTGGTTTAGAGAAATAGATAGAATGAGGACTAAGGAAGAATGAACACATCTTCAAAAAGGGAGTAGGAACAAGATTTCAAGATACTTGGAAGAATTGGTTAGAATCTAGAAAGTCTCAGACTTATTAGGGAATTATGGGGGGTGGATAGAGCGCCTAGGGGTTTGTCACTGGACGCATCTACTCCACTACCCATGTTTCTGGGGGTGGGGAAGGATATTATTTATTTATTTATTTATTAAGATAATAGTCACATAAATCTATGGAAGAAGGGAGTGGGGATAGAGGGAGAGGAATCCCCACCTTACACATATTACATATTGAAATTAAGAAAAATAGTCACGGGTAAGAGGGAATAGTAAGGTTAAGATAGGACTTACAAGGTGATAATATAGGTCACAGGGGTGTTGAAAACTTGTCTCCCCCCCCCTTTTTTTTTTGTTTCCTCTTCTCACTATAGAGGTATATTAAGGATCGATCCAGTCGGGTACCCAATATAAACCCTTTTTCTTCTTTCAAAATTCTGCCTCTCCCCCTCCATAAAATACTTGAAAGTGCAAATAAAACAAACCCATGGAAATGAGGGGAGAAGGTTTGGGATTTGTTCAGCCTTGGTGTTAATGGGTTGATCATCAATGGCAATATATAGAAGATATGAATATCAAGCCCCATTTGACCATGAGCCAAGGAGACTGAGAAATTACTTTCAACTTCTTTAACCGTTTTTCAGTCTTGTTTCTGGCAAACCGTTTTTGCATTTTTTTCACGTTTAAAAAATTGTTTTAGCTCAGGAAATTACATAAAAGCCCCAAAAACATTTTATGTAAGCAGAGACCCTAGAATTTTTTTTTCACATTTATTTGGCTGTTTCCTGGCCTAGGCCAAATAATGTCATACATCCCATGAGTCTTATGCCACGTACACACGATCAAACAATCGGGTGAAAAAGTCCGGCAAACTCAAGTCCGCCGGACAATCCCCGTGTGTAGCCTCCGGCGTACTTTTTTTACCCGAAAGTACAGCGGACTTAGAAAGTAGCTTTGCACTCCAATCTTCCCGCCAGACTTGCATTTCGGCGGACAATCTGGCCGTGCGCATGCCAGTCCGCCGTACTTTTGAAATTTTAATTGGATTTTACAAAAAAAAAAAAAAAAAAAAAAAAAAAAAAAAAAAAAAAGGGGGGGGTAAAGACTCCAAAAAAGCTAACGCATCATCAAACAGTAACTGACCTGTATCTCTTCCAGAAACAGATTTGTTTCCACAAAGCTGTTGCAGAAGAACCCACCAGGGGCTCGACAGTTCTGGAGAAATCTTGCTGGGTTGGGGCGGATTTTAGGGTTGGCACCAACAAGTTCACAATAGTGAGGCACCAGTGATTTAGGGATCTGCAGAGAGAAAGCACAATTATATATACACACACATCTGTGTATAGGAAAAAAAAAAAAATTACTTTACTCTAAATACAGTATTTATCGGCATATAACACATCTTCATTTTAGGAGGGAAGTTTCAGGAAAAATAAAAATAGGATTTTTGTACTCGCCGTAAAATCCTTTTCTCTGTAATTCACAGACCGACACAGCTCCTCTCTGTAACTACATTGGTTGTATAGCCTGCCATTAGGAGAAACTAGGCAAAATTGTTACACAATACACAGAACTTTAATCCCACCCCAGCCCCGTGCTATCAACCCTCCTCCTGCTGCTAGCAGCTTCAGTACGTCAACAAGCAGTATAACGTAGAAAAAAAGGAGGGGTGGGTGCCGTATCGGTCGGTGAATTACAGAGAAAAGGATTTTACGGCGAGTACAAAAATCCTATTTTCTCTTATATTCACCGACCGACACAGCTCCTCTCTGTAACTACATGGGACGTCCCTAAGCAGTGCCAAACGAGGGGTGGAAAAAACAGCATTAAAAACTTCATCCACGGGGCGTGGCCAAGATGGCAACCAGCTAGGACGTGTTTGCAGAGAGCTCCGCACCTGGCAGGCTATTTATCCGGCATTTAGGGACATATATCTCTCCTCGTGGGCCGGTGAAGCGGTGGTGAGGCTCGGGGATGCGCAGGGGTAGCTCCGGTTCCCATAGGAAGAAGCACACGGTCCCGGGAACCCCGCTACAGACCCGCGCGGCACGCGGGCAGGCCTACACCAACATGGCGTCTCAAACGGACCACGCTGACACGCCACCGATGGGTGCTGATCAATTTCAAGCTCTTATGCAAGCGATCACTGGTTGCCAGACTACCCTAACCACTAAGATAGAGCAGATACAGCTCGACATGGGGCTTATCCGGCGAGATATGGATAAACACCGGGAGCGGCTTGCCGAGGTGGAGCGGAGGGTTGGAGACGTGGAAGATGTTACCCGCGACCATGATGCCTCCCTCCGTACCCTGCAGGTGCGGGTGAAGGAGCTGGAATCCAGGGCTGAGGACCACGAGAACAGGAATAGGAGGAACAACCTGAGGTTGGTGGGCCTCCCGGAGGGGTCGGAGGGCCGTGACACCGAAGCCTTTACCGAACGTTTGCTACGTACACTTCTCCCGCTCGCTGAGTTCTCCCCTCATTTTGTCGTGGAACGAGCGCACAGAATGCCGTCGGCTCGTGGCCCACCGGGCGCCCCGCCACGCACGTTTATTTTCCGCCTTTTGAACTTTAGAGACAGAGACCTGGTTCTTCGGGAGGCGAGGAAGGTGGGGGACCTGCGCTTTGAAAATGCCAAATTAATGCTCTTTCCTGATTATTCTGTGGAGACGCAGAGGCAACGCAGGACATTCGACCAAGTCAAGGCCCAGCTGCGCACCAAAAGGTCTCAAGTACAACATGATGTTCCCCGCGAAACTCAGAGTGATTGACGGAGAATCCGTTCGTTTCTTTACCTCCCCGAGTGAGGCCTCCAGATGGATCGATTCCCTTCCCCGGCAGAGATAATTTTTGATGGTGATTACCTGACTGGGGTCCACAAGCATCACAAGTTTTGCCCAGTGTCACGCGGATCGGATTTCCCCCCCCCCCCCCCCCCAGCTCTGTCCCTCCATCTCGGAACTTGGAGGGCCGGTCGGAGTGCCCCTCTCCTTTTCATTACTGGTTTTGGGCAGGGGGCGCGGAGCCGACCTGATATTCTGATGCTCCTTAGGGGGGGTCTACAGGTTCATGTTTTCATATTTCTGCCTTACGGGCCTTAGGGCCCTACCCCTTCCCTAGTTTCTACCCGGGGGGGTTTGCATGATTACTTCTGGACGTGAATACACTATACCGAGGATGCTGGACCCCGCTACTCCGAAGTTGTCGTCCTGTTGGATGAGTTGCTAATAAGAATGGGCCCTTGGAACATTCCAAGAGAATCTTGCACTTCAATCTGAGGCGTCACATACACTACTATTTGTTCCCTTTTAACTTGTTTTTTTTTCTTTGCCTCCAGGAAGCAGCTGCGCTGGAGTTTGTCTACTCTGCGCAGGAGACTCTGTCCTAGGTGTGCTGGTTGATACGCACCGCCCCCACGGGAGATTTCTCCTTTAAATGGGTTTGATTATGTTTGGTTTGGGTTCTCAAACACCCTGGGGCTGTTTTTCTGGGGTGTGGGGTGGGAAGGGAGGGGAGTTCCGTTTTTTTTTCTGTTTTTTTTGTTGTCTTTTTGTTACATGCTTTCATGTTTTCTGTTATAGACAGCGCTACTATAATGAATGTACAAGGTATATCATTGCATTACTTAAGATGAGATATTTGTGCCTTGACCCTGGTTGGGTGGTCATATCCGTTGGTCCCCCCTGCCCTTCCAGATTATGGCTCCGTTGAAGATCCTCTCCTGGAACGTTAGGGGGCTTAACCAGAAGATTAAACGCTCTCTTGTTTTTGACTACATGAAAAAATATGCTCCGCATATCTGTATTCTTCAGGAGACGCACCTAGTGGGGGGAAGGATTATGGGATTGAAGAGGCCCTGGGTGGGATACCACTATCATGCCACATATTCCGGCTATGCCCGGGGGGTTAGCGTCCTTATCCATAAGTCCCTTAATTTTGAGCCTCTTGATATTGTCACAGATAAGGACGGGAGATACGTGCTGGTCCATGCCACAATAGACATGATAGAAATGGTGCTGGTGGGTCTTTATATGCCTCCTCCTGCGGATCTGTCTCTACTACATAAACTGACTGCCCTGATAGCCCAATTCCAGACTGACAATGTGGTTATAGCAGGGGACTTTAATATTCCTCCTAACCCTTCCCTGGATAGGTTGACGCCTGACCGGGCCACAGACTCTCCAGTTTCTCGCTGGGCACAGGTGTTTGGGCTGGAGGATGTCTGGAGGTGGAAACACCCATCAGATCGCCGGTTTACGTGCCACTCCTCCTCCCACAACACACTCTCCCGTATTGACCTAGTCTACGCTGGTGCCCCCATGCTTCCCAGGGTCCTTGGAATAGAGTTACTTCCTCGGGGCATCTCTGACCACTCCCCACTGCTGTGTACATTGCAAACCTCTACCCCTCAGAGGGATAGACTATGGCGTTTGTCTAGGTACTGGATTGAGCATCCCACCATTGCCTTTGAGATGGGCGGTGAAATCCGGGGATTTTGGGCCTCAAATGTTGGCACGGCTTCTGGGGGGATGGTCTGGGATGCCTTCAAGGCCTATATGAGGGGGTGTTACCTCTCCTCCATTGGTCGGGAGCGCAGGAATGATAAGATCACGGTAGAGGAGGCAGAGGCCAGGGCCCAAGAACTGGAGACCCGGTTCACCCTCACGGGTAACCCGCTCACGGCTCAGGATATGAAAGTAGCGTATAGAGAGGTGGTGCTGCTTAGGGTGGCTAAGACAAGCAAACGTCAACTGGCTCAGACGCAGAGGATTTTTGAACAGGGCGAAAAGACGGGGAGATTGTTGGCCTGGATCTCGAGGGAGCAGGCCCCAATCTCCACTATCCCTCGAATACAGAATAGTGCTGGGACAATGGTGACGGATCCCCTTGCCATCAACGCTTGCTTTGCAGAGTTCTACTCCACCCTTTACTCATCTAGGGTGCAGTACTCAGCGCAGGAGTTAAGTGCTTTTCTAGAGGGGGTGACACTCCCTGCCCTTACTTCTGAGGCCAGGGACGGTCTGGACTCCCCGATCACTCTGGCGGAGGTCCGGGTGGCACTGGGGTCCATGCAGCCGGGGAAGACCCCTGGGGAGGATGGGATACCCCCGGAATTTTATAAGCATTACCTAAAGGAGATGTCAGTTAGAATGCATGATATGCTTACCGTGTCCCTCCGGGAGGGAGAACTTCCTCCATCTATGGCACAAGCCATCATAGTGGTGATCCCTAAACCTGGGAAGGACCCCCAGCTGTGCTCGTCATACCGACCCATTTCCCTACTCAACTCGGACGCGAAAGTGCTGACCAAAATCCTTGCCAGGCGACTGAACGAGGTTATACTTACCTTGATCCATGAGGATCAGTCTGGCTTTATGCCAGGGAAGGGGACAGATATTAATATTCGCAGGCTCTTTACTGTTTTGGCCTCGGGGGATGCAGAATGCGGGGAAGAGGTTGTGGTCTCCCTAGACGCGGAGAAGGCCTTTGATTCCGTGGAGTGGGACTATTTGTGGGCAGTCCTCCATAGATTTGGATTCGGTCCAGCCTTTATCTCGTGGGTCAGGGCGGTGTACAGAGCTCCCACGGCCAGAGTGCGTACGGGTGCGGTCCTCTCCCCGCTCTTTCCCCTCCATAGGGAACCAGGCAGGGGTGCCCACTGTCCCCGGGGCTTTTTGCACTGGCAATTGAACCTATGGCGGCTATTCTCCGCTCCTCTCCTGAGGTTCGAGGTATTGTCCGGGGTCCTTTGCAGGAAAAAGTTTCGTTATACGCTGATGATACCTTGTTGTATCTCAAGGACGACGGAGCCTCCCTACAGGCGGCATTGTCGCATATAGACCGGTTTGGACAGTTCTCGGGTATAAGTATAAACTGGGCGAAATCACTTTTATTCCCACTACATGATGGTGCGGGTGGTTCCCGCACACTGTCCATGGTGTATGCCGCGCTGACCGTATCGGAGGAGACCAGGATCTCCCATTTGTTTGAGCTCTGGCAAGGCGACATTCCGGAGCTTACTGAGGAGGACTGGGAGGAGGGTTTACAGCAATACCTGACCCTTGCGATTTCTGCAAGGGACAGGTTTATACAATTGAAGTTCCTCCACCGGGTATATTTTTCACCGGCACGCCTGGCAAGGATTTACCCTGACCGATTGACTACCTGCCCCAGATGCAAAGAAGATGATGCTGACTTTTTTCACATGGTGTGGTCCTGCCCTGGGGTAGTGGGATTTTGGAGAGGGGTCCTGGCCGATATTAATGCAGAGGGGGAGCTTACGATTCCACTTAGCCCGATACCTCTCCTGCTGGGTATCTATGATTTTCTGGATATCTCCTGGGGGAAGAAACTGTTTATTTTTTACACTACACTCTATGCGAGGAAAGCCATACTACTGCAATGGAATCAACCTCTCCCTCCTACTAAACAACTGTGGCAGTCCCTGGTGAACGCGGCTTTGCCGCTCTACAAACTCACATATCTGGGCAGGAACTGCCCTGGGAAATTTGGAAAGATTTGGGCGGCATGGGTTGAGGCGAAGCATTTGACCATTGCTTAGGCTAGGGGGAGTGGAGGGTGGGGGTTCCCTTTTTTGTAATTTCTGTGGTTTTTTGTGTGGTGGGGGGAGGTCTCGGGGAGGTTTTGCACTCTATGCTGCAATGATTAGTGACTCTACACACTGTTAAGAACTGTCTGTGCTTTCTATGTGATACAATTTGATTATCTGTCTACTCAAAATATGTATGTACCTTGCTGATGCATGTCTGTTTTCTGTTTTTCTTTTGTTTGAAACATAAATAAAAATCTTTGTTAAAAAAAAAAAAAAAAAAAAAAAACCTTCATCCACCATGGCACGTGGGAACTAGTGAAACTAAACCCACAAAAAAACAGCAGTGTGTGGAACTCCACCACAAAACCGGGCATCCTCAACAGGAGTGATCCCCCAGACCGTAACCTCGCGGAAGTAATGCAACAGTGAAATAATGAAACAGTACTGCGTTTTTAATCGAGAAAACAGGGAAAAAAACTCAATAGCAACTACACGGCCGCCTGTAAAACTTTACGGCCAAAACCAGCACCAGCCGATGCACTGACGTCTACATTGTAGAACTTGGTAAACATATGGACAGACGACCAGACGCTTGGTGTCGGAAGGCCCAAGACGTTCCGATTGCTCTTGTAGAGTGGACAGTGACTGGAAAGGGATGCACCTGCCCCTTCAAGGCGTAGGCTTGGGATACAATCTGTCTGATCCACCTGGGAATGGTGGCCAATGAGACCGCCATACCCTTCTTAGGACCAGCCACCGAAACAAACAAACAGTGAGTCTGACTTCCGAAAGGAAGCTGTGACAGACAAGTACACCTTTAGAGCCCTAACCACATCGAGAGCGTGAAGGGCCACCTCTTTGGGGTGCTTCGGCTTAGGACACAACGATGGTAATACAATGTCCTCATTGATATGAAATGCCGAGACCACTTTCGGTAGAAAGGATGGTTGCGGACGCAACACCACATTATCCATGTGGATGACCAGATAAGGCGACTTGCAGGACAAGGCCGCCAGTTCCGAAACCCTCCTGGCTGATGTGATGGCCACCAGAAAGACCGCCTTCTGTGAAAAGGTCAACAGAGGAATCTCCTCGATATTCTCAAACGGCGGCTTCTGAAGCGCCAACACCAGGTTCAAATCCCACGGAGGCAACGGAGGACGCACCAGAGGGACTACATAGCACACCCCCTGAACAAAAGTACTCACTAGCGAGTGAGACACTAGGGGTCGCTGAAAAAAAGACAGCCAAAGCTGAAATTTGCCCCTTAATGGTGATCAACGCCAACCTCTGGTCTACACCTTGCTGAAAAAACAGCAGGATCCTGGATATGGAGAAGAAAGAGCGGGGATGCCACCCTTTCTCCTCACTCATGGAGATGTAGACCTTTCAAGTACGATGGTATATCTTCCTGGAAGAAGATTGCCACGCTCTCAGCATAGTTGGAATCCCCGAGTCCGGCAGACCCTGGTTCCTCAATACCTGGCTTTTAACAGCCAGGCCGTTAAAGCCAGCAATGGTAAAGCAGGGTGAAAGATTGGACCTTGAGATAGGAGGTCCTCTCACAACGGCAGCCGCCAGGGAGCGTCTGCCACCAGGCGAACCAGGTCTGTGTACCAGGCCCGCTGAGGCCAATCTGGGGCATTCAGGATTACTGGAATCCCCTCTCGACCTCCACTCTGTGAAGCAGACGTGGCAACAGTTTCAGCGGAGGAAAGGCGTAGATCAGCTGATACTGATCCCACGGAGCCACCAGCACGTCTGACGCATCAGCCCACAGATTTCTTGTCCTGGACACGAATCTCGGGACCTTCCGATTGAGTCGGGAGGCCAATAGATCCACATCTGGTGTGCCCCATTTCAGGCACAGCAGCTTGAATACCTCCGGATGCAATGCCCATTCTCCTGGGTCCAGCATCTGTCGACTCCGATAGTCCGCCTGCCAATTTTCCACCCCCCGGGATGTAAATGGCTGATAGGGCCGGAACTGGTCCCTCTGCCCACCGAAGTATGTGAGCGACCTCCTGAGCAGCGGCAGAGCTTCTTGTTCCCCCTTGGTGATTTATGTATGCCACAGCCGTGGCGTTGTCTGACTGTATCTTGGTCGGACGTCGACCACGTGTGGAGGCACAGCCTGATCGCTCTCAATTCGAGCAGATTGATCGGCAACTTGGCTTCTTCCGTCGACCAGAGGCCCTGAGCTGACTGAATCCCCATCACTCCACCCCAGCCGGCCAGACTGGGGTCTGTAGTGACCACCGTCCAATTCAGCGGAAGGAGCGATTTTCCAGCCGGAATCACCGGGGACCTTAACCACCAGATCAGGGAATCCCTGACTGGCTGGCTCACCTGGATCTGCCGATCCAGGGACAATGGAGATTTGTCCCATTTTGTCAAGATCTCCTTCTGCAGGACTCTGGTGTGGAACTGGGCATAAGGTACTGCCTCGAAAGAGGCTACCATGAGCCCCAGCACTCGCATGCAAAAGCGGAGTGATGACCACTTGCGGTTCATGAGTAGTTTGACCGCAGATCTGAGAGTCTGTAATTTGTCTGAGGGGAGAAAGACCCTCGCTTCCCTGGAATCCAATAGTAAACCCAGGTACTCCAGATGCTGGGTCGGCACAACCACCGACTTCTTTAGGTTCAACAGCCAACCAAATTCTTGCAGAGTCTGAATGGTGATCGCCACATCAGCCTCTAATTATGAGGCGGAAGAAGCTCTCAGGAGGAGATAGTCTAGGTAACCCACGATCGCGATCCCGTGTTGTCGCAGCAACGCCAATACTGGAGCCAGTACTTTGGTAAAGACTCGGGGGGCTGATGCCAGGCCAAAAGGGAAGAGCCACAAACTGGTAATGGGCTTCCCTGACTGCCAAAAGCAGAAATTTTTGATGCCGAAGGCATATGGGTATGTGCAGGTACGCATCCTGGATATCCAAAGATGCCAGGGAGTCCCCTTGATGGAGTTCAGCGACTACTGAGCGAACCGATTCCATTCTGAACCTCTGCACTTTTACAAAGCAATTGAGGGCTTTTAAGTCCAAGATCGGACGTACCCCTTCCTTCTTGGGAACCACAAACAGATTTGAGTAGAACCCCTGGAAGCGTTCCGATTCCGGAACTGGTACAATCACCCCGATTCAGTAAGTCCCTTACTGCCCCTAGCAGGGCCTCCAGGGGAACCGGGGACGTGGGTATGCTGGAGGGGAACAATCTGTTTGGCGGCCAAGAGAGAAACTGTCTTGTAACCTACGGAAATCAGATCGCAGACCCATTGGTCTGATAACCGGGAGGTCCAATGGGCTGAAAACTCGAATGAACTAGAATGCATTAAGATAAAAACCTTCTGTCTTTAAGACCCCTTTAAGACATACAATATAGGTGTTTCTTTGGCTACAAAAAGCAATGGTACAAAAGGTACAATGGTACAAATGGTGGAAAACAAATGCAGCTAATCAAATTTTAGTTTACTGAAAACCACTTCGTAAAAATATTTGATTGCTGGCTATGGGTTAATGTGCTTTGAATGATGCTTTTGCCTCAGTAATAAGCAGTGTTGAGTCTTCCTTTGCAACATAATTGTATCCCTTGAATGGAAAGAAGTCTCCACTTTTACCATACAAATGTGTGCAAGCCAAGAGTCACAGCATGTTTAAAAAGAGCCACCACAGATAACAAAAGGGATTGGAACAATTCTGCATTTCATATACTATACTTTGCACTGACCTTTCCGAGTGAACGCAGCGCAGTTGGGCGAGAGAGAGGGCCATTAAAGACTTCCCATATCAAACAACCAAGGCACCACATGTCAGCTGACCTGTTACAGAGAGGTCACTTTGTCAAAAATGGGACCAGATCATATAAATCAGCAGATAGTACAGTATTAGACAATAGACAGTAATAGACAGTACAATGTTTCCACTTACCACTTCTCTCTAGATGTTTTTGAGCGGTCTGACTTCTCAGGGGGATTGTACTTCTCCAGCTCAGGTCCTTTTTTGGGTGCACTTTCCTCACTACCTGCTGGGTACATATAATCCAGTCCCCCCAACTTCCACTCCCCTGCCCGGTCCACAAACACTGACGACATGTAGACATTATTGTGAATGAGGTTACCGTCATTGACCAGGAAACTGAGCGCTTTCTAGATTCAAACAAAAAGACACAAGTGTTATTTATGTGAACATATACCAATATCAATATCAATGAATCAATTGGTATTAAAGAAACACACACAAACACAGAGACACACCAGAGACACACCAGAGACACACCAGAGACACACCAGAGACACACCAGAGACACAGACAATATCTCTATGCTTTTATTTTTCTTAAAGCTGTCAACCAAGTTTAGAAGTACTTGCTGGCTCCTAGACTGGCTTGCCTGGCATTTAAAATTTCCCACCCCCAACAAGCTGGCTGAATCCACAGCTGTATGGATAAATACACATAACCCATTGGTGACATGCACACTGGATGCAGAGGGTGTGCTATCCGGGCAGTGGGCAAGTCCCAGTACAAATGTAAACAATGACATTTCTATATATACTGTAACAGCCACAGCTTCAGCCAACCTGTCATTGATTTGTATGTGTGATCCACCTTCATTCCTGGGCAGAGAAATACACCCGATCGTTTGTTTTGTGGGTCGCATGCAGCTGTGTGCAGAAGGCCTTTCTTATGGTTCAGCAGGTTGTGGTTGATGAACTTTCCCAGTGCATTTTCGGTTTCTTTCACACGTGTTTTTAATGCGTTTTGCGAGGTGTCTGTTGTCTCGTAGGAGAAACCAGCAAGCACTGCAATTTTGATGCATTTTCATTGAGGTCTATGGAACCAAAAACGGAACATGCTGCAGGCAAAAAGGTTACTGCCCCTTTCCAAAAAAAAACACACTGGTGGAAAACGCACATATCCAAAACGTGAGCCATAGGACCCCACTTTAAAATGGACTGCAGTGCATTTCTGTAAAACTGAAAACGCAATGAAAAAAAATACAGGTGTGAACCAGGCCTCACACACCTTGCACATAAGGTTGTCTAATAGCAGTGCACCGTGAAGGGACAGATTTAGCAGCTAGCCCTTTGTCCCTGAACACTCAGGGCCCTAAATGTAGCACTTCATTTAAAAAGGGCACCTGGGAAGGGCAAACAACTGTTATGCCTCCAAGATCACCTTTCCTGTGTTTAGATGTTTCCGCTATGAATTAAAGTGTGTTAAGCCAGGTTAAGGTCATTACGTGCATTTATATCAGTTTGGAAATGATCATGAAATGCATATAAAAAAAAAAAAAAATTGCCAATGCAGGTGGAGCACCAGACTAATGAGGTCATCTCTCACCTCTTGACAGCATGCTTATAGTCTAAGAAGCAATGCCTGTTGCTCAAAGTACTGACCCTCCCTCTCCCAGTCTGCAATCTACTGTATAGGGAACAACAAGAGGATGTAGTCAATGCACATTTGTTCTATCAAATGAGATGCATTCAAAAATACATTTTATGATTTGTAATGAACACATAACTACAATTAAATGGTGTTTCTGGTATATTTACCTGGAATTCAGCTTTAGATATTGCAACAGCCCCTCACACTCCGCTATTCGGATGCACAACTCCAAGACTACCAAAAAGCTAGCTGCTTTTTGGTGTTTTGTTTTTTTAAGCCGAGTACCACCCATTTCTGTTTATTAGGCTGCATTCACACCTGAGCGTAGTGTTTTCAAGCAGAAAATCGCGCGATTTTGCTGCGTTTTTTACCGCGATTTTGTGCAGGGCAAAAGGTCACCAATGTTAAAAGAATAAAAACGCCCAAATCTGCTCAATTCGAGCAACAAAAAAGGGTCCGGGACTTGTTTTGAGCTTCAGGCGTTTGGCTTCAGGCGACATGGAGTAGAGATGTGAACCATCTCCATTGAGAATAATACATTTTTTCCCCTCTAGCGTTTTGTAGCTTCAGGCTTCAAGCTACAAAACGCTCAGGTGTGAATGGGGTCTAAGTCAGCAGCTACAAAAAGTGTAGCTGCTGTCTTATTAAAAACACACTCACCTGGCCCATGGTCCAGTGATGTGGCCGCCCAAAGCCTTGCTTCTATCTTTCGCCCTTCCGCAGCGCCGGCATTGCAAGTGTGGGCACCTGGCTGAGACAACTTGTAAATTCACGGACGAGTGCAGCACTGCGCGAGTTGCTCTGCGCAGTCCGAATGGCCAGGCAATCTTCTAGGACCTGCGACGTGTCCCAGAAGATTGCAGAGAGCGAGGGGGGAGAGGAGAACTTGGCTGCAGTGCCATGAGCAGAAGTGGGAGCTGGGAACCTGTCAAAACTAGGTACCCGCTCGCCCCCCCCAAATAAAATGACATGTCAAATGTGGCATGTCGGGGTCAGGAGTCCTTAAAACCAGAAGTTCCACTTTTGGGTGGAACTCTGTTGTAACCCCTTGCCGCCGAGCGTACGTAGGTGTGCGTACTAGGCTTTCAGGGGTTATACCGTTTAGAGCCGGCGATCGGCTTTCCAGCGATAACAACTGATGTGGCTGAAAGCCGCTTGGCTGTTATACCAGAGGAGCGGAAGGAGACGACCCCCACTCCCCGCCGTCTCCCGCCGCTCTTACCAGGCCTCCCATTCCACTGAGAGCCCTGATCAACAAAGCGACGCTTCCAGCGGCTAGGGACATCGGCTTTATTCCAGTCTCCCAATTGTAAACACGGAAGCAACATCATGACGTCACTTCCCGTCTACATAGCTGCCAATGGCACTGGTTTTAAAAAAAATATACAGTATTCAGAATCGCTGAAAACGGCAATCTGAATACTTTGAAGTGCAAAGGAGGGATTGGAGGTCTTTTAGACCCCGATCCCTCCATAAAGAGTACCTGTCACCACCGATTACTGTCACAAAGGATGTTTACATTCCTTGTGACAGCAATAAAAGTGATAAAAAAAAATTTTTATTTTTTAAAAAAAATTTTAAGTGCCCCCATCGCCGCGAGCTCGCGCAGCAAAGAAAGCGCATACAGAAGTCACGCCCATATATGTAAACGGTGTTCAAATCACACATGTGAGGTATCGCCACGATCGTCAGAGCGAGAGCAATAATTCCAGCACTAGCCCTCCTCTGTAACTCTAATCTGTTAACCGTAAAAAAAAAATAAAAAAAAAAATAAAATTGAAAGCATTGCCTATGGAGATTTTTTAGGTACCGTAGTTTGTCGTAATTCCACAAGTGTGTGCAATAAAGCTGGTCATGTTTGGTATCTATTTACTCGGCGTAACATCATCTTTCACATTATATAAAAAATTGGGCTAACTTTACTGTTTTTTTTTTTTTTTAATTCATGAAAGTGTCCCTTTACCCAAAAAGTCCAACAATCGCCATTTTATTCTCTGCTAAAATAAATATATGTGTGTGTGTGTGTGTGTGTGTGTGTGTGTGTGTGTGTGTGTGTGTGTGTGTGTGTGTGTGTGTGTGTGTGTGTGTGTGTGTGTGTGTGTGTGTGTGTGTGTGTGTGTGTGTTTGACCAAATGTCAAAAAAAGGGTTAGTCATGAAAGGGTTAAGCATTGCAACTCCAGCATAACAGACTGAATTCAAAAGGCAAAAGTCCTCCAAAATCAAGACGCTATAAGCATGGCTGAAGCACTTTAATTGGATTTTCACTACTTCAAAAAAGCAGAACAAGGGCCCAGACAGTTTGCCTGCAAGAGTCCATTAATGGGATTTATCAGTGCCTTTTGTGAAAGCGGAAAACCTATACAATCTAAACACTCGCACCCACCATTCGTTTTTTTTATTTTTGAATGAAAAAAGAAAAAAAAAAAAAAAAAAAAACACACGAACAGCCCCGGGTTGAAGCTGATGTACTAACAATCTGATGTTAGTACAGTGATCTCCCCTACTGAGCTATTGTGTTCTGACAGGGGAGGGCCCCCTTCTGCTAAAAAAGCAAACAGAATATTGGCATGCATTAAAAAAAAAAAAAAGGGGATTAACTCCACTGGGGGTTGTGTGGAAGAGGCCCTTGTCCCCCTGAATATGGGAACAAGGTGGTTGACTTTTGGTGTGCCCAAGCCCCCCCTGCCCCCAAGCATCCACCCCCCTTTCATGGGCTGGCTTGCTGTGTATTTGGCTAGGGGTTTGTTGGTGTGAGGGAGGGGGCACAATATTTTTTTTAGTATGAGGTGGTATTTTTCACGGGGGGGGGGGGTTCTCATTTTAAGCCTTAACAGAACCAAATGGCCTTGTATTGAGGGGGCAGGCTATTTTTGGTTTTGGGTTAAAATCTTGCAGCTGCAATGTCGATTTGTATGTTTTCTCTAAAGCCGAACATCTTTGAAGCAACATTTTTGGATACATGCTACAGATGCACCACTTTACGGGCAGATTAAGCCCCCCCCCCAAGTTACCAGCTTTTAAGAAATTTAGCATTTTTAAAAAGGGCCCCCCATAACCATTTTAAGGCCAATAACTAGAATATAAGCCAGCCAAGTGGGGACTTGCAAAATGAACACATCAGTTCCCATAGACTGCAATGGTATTTGTTGTATAAGTTTTGCCCATGTTAGGCTCTTTGTTTGCCCCCCTGGACCGAGGGGGTGTTTGAACCATCTGTTTTTTGTAGCATGCTGGATGATGTGCTTAATTTTGGACAGGGGGGGGTGGCGTATTTTGTGCTAGCTGTATTTGGGTTGTTCTGGGCATGCTCAGAGACTTTGGTTTTTTTTTTGTGTGTGAACCGCACTTTTTTTCTGGGTATACTCAGAGTGTGTTTTTGAGTTAGTAATTTAAGGACATCCTTAACATGTGTACCCACTTTGAAGTTCTGTCTCTACATTGTGTGAACTTTTTGTGTGTTTCGTGGACTTTGCATGTGTTTTCAATTGCCTCATTAGCACACAAACCTATGGTACATAAAGCGTGCAGATAGCATTCTTTACCCTGCCCTGAAAAAGAGGCAAGATTGCTTGATGGTTTGTATGTGGCAAGAGAGTACATTTTGGGGTCCTTATAGAGTTTGTAACACATGTATTTTCTCTTTGTATTTTCTTTGTTATGTCTTTGCATGCATATGCTGCCATGGATAGGCACCAGGAAAGGAAATTTACAGAGAGGAAAGTATTCCATTTTCCATTTTAGTGCAGTGGTTCTCAGCCTCAGTCCTCATGTACCCCCGACAGGACATGTTTTTGAAATTTATCTTAGCTAAATAGCGGTCAAATACCGAGCCATTGACTCTGATTTAAAGCACCTGTGCAAGATGAAGGTAAACCTGTAAACATGGTCTGTTGGGGGTACTTGAGGACAGGGTTGAGAACCACTGATTTAGAGCACTGAGCTAAAATCTACCTCAAGACAATTTTAATTGTGGGCAATTGAGGGAATCGCAGTGTTAGAATCCCTGCTTGTCTTTTTTTTTAGGTTGGGCTTTGTGTCCCTTTTCTGAAAATGGGCTTCACTTCCTGTCACTTAGACAAACCGGAAGTGAGGGTAAAACCATGCCAATGTCTTTCCTTGGGGACACACAGGTCCATCTAACTAGTGTCCCCCATTAGGCAAATTGCACTCTAGCATTTTGTTGTGTACACCCCAAATTATTAGATATGTTGGGGTTTATTAAAGGCAAATCCACTCTGCAATACAAGTGTACTTGCTGAAAAATCTGAGGGGATGCACTGTTGATTTTATCATCCAATTATGTAGAAGCAAAGATGCTGTTTTTTTTGTTTTGTTTTTTTCATTTTCCTTGCATGTCCCCCTCGGATCTCCAGCAACTGCACTTCCAAGTGCACTTGTAGTGCAAAGTGGATTTGACTTTAGTAAAATAAACCCCCGAAGTCCAAGATACCTAATAATTTGGGGTGTACACACAAATGCTAGAGTGCAATTTACCTAATAGGGAAACTATTTAGATTGACCTGTGTGTCCCCAAGGAAAGACATGGTAGGGTTTTACCCTCACTTCCTGTTTGGCTATGTGACAGGAAGTGAAAAAAATCTGAAGGAAAAAGTGGCAAAATTTGGGGAGGTGTCTTCAACCCTATCAGGGGTGCATACATTCCCAAAAAACTGACAAGACTTCTAATCCCTCTGCACTCTATCCCCAGGCAAAAATAAGAAAAGGATTTTATTTAACTTTGCAAAGTCACATTCCTTCACTTGTTTAACAGAAAACACCAGCCTTTCACTATAAACATTTGTTAGTCCAGTCCTGGAAATCTGTATCTGCTTTACTAATAATTTCTATAGAAATTGGGTTCCTGCAGCTAGATGCGCCAAATGCATCTAGATGAGCGACCGTTGTGTACGTGTGATACGCAACTGCTGTGTGTGTGGAGGTATGTACCCTTGGCACATATCTGGTTCCAGGAAGCGGTGGCCAGCACACAGAAATGATATCAAGCCCCTCCAGGAAGTTGCTTGTACTGCTGCTCATTTCTCCCCACAACCATGCCCTGCTCACTGTTCTAGGAGATGATCCTTATTTGCAAATTAAGATCATTTTTGATTTATTTTTACATGGGGTGGTGTTTGTGTGGATCATGTGTGTATGTCTAAATGATTTGGCCTCAAAACACACACCTCCTATGTACAGTAGTAGTTTCGGGCCAATGTATATTGATTCCTGCTTGTGTGTATTCTCTCTCATATTAGAGATATATATTATATATTTTCTTATGCCACTCTCCCAATTCTGGAAGCCTGATAATGGTCTGGCACAGGGGTTTTCAAACTACAGCCCTCCAGTTGGTCAGCAACTACAATTCCCATCATGTCTGTGAATGTCAGAGTTTTACAATGCCTCATGGGATGTGCGTTCCGCATAGTTTGCAGATTCCTGATCACTCTAGCATGTCTTGGAAAAAGGTGTTTTTTCATGTGCCTTGTATAATGCCCAAGAAATATCATTAGGTAAAAAATACAAGTGGGTCATGGAACATCCACATTCCAAATTCCAAATTTGGCACTTAAGATGGTCATGCACTATGCAATCTGATTGGCCAGTCAATCTCTGTACAACTCGATATTTAGGCAAAATAGGTAATAGGAAGACACACTTGATCAATTAATTCAAAACATAGGAAATCAAACAGCCTCTTGCACTAAATCTAATTTAAGATCTGATTGCAGTGTATGGTCACCTTTAGGCCTCTTTCCCACTAACGTCCCGTTCAGGCCCGCCTGTCAGTTTTTCAGGCGGACCTGAACGGGTGCTCCATAGAGCTCTATGGAGCGTCGGATGTCAGCGGTGACATGTCCGCTGACATCCGACCCGCTCCGATCCGAAAAAGTGTAACGGAGGAAAAAGCTATTTTTCCATCCGTCTGCGGATCGGATCGGGTGACGACGGGCACTGCGGTCCGTCGTCATCCGATCTCCCATAGGGGAGAGCGGCGCTGTGACAGATCCGTCCCTGCGCAGTGTGCAGAGACGGAGCTGTCATCTCCCTGCTCAGCGGGGATCGGCGGAGTGATCCCCGCTGAGCAAACGGACATCCACGGGGCGGATCAGAACTGATCCGCCCCGTGTGAAAGGACCCTTAAAGATCAAGATCTGAAAATATACATTCATTGGGTTTAGAAACACTTCTCTGTTCCTTTGTAATGTATTGAAAGATTTGAGAAAAAAAAAAAAAAAAAAAAACAACACACACATTAAAAGATATCTAAAAGATATTTTAGAAGTGATAGGAATGAGATAAGCATCAAAAGGGTTAATTACTAATTGCCTAACAAGGCAAATCCAATGAGATGAAATTAACCAAATTGTATTGGGCATGTGCTATTGAAAAAAAAAGCAGTTACCATAGCGACAGTTACAGTTTACATATGCAGGTATTTATTATTATTTGCCCCGGTTCGCACACATTCATTTACTGACTTTTCCGGCGCACCAATTAATGTATGAATGGTGCAGTGCCTTCTTAGTAAATTATCCACCCTGGTGTCTTACCTACCATGTAACTATGCAACACTGGTCAATGATCGAGAGCCAGTCAGCCGCTGGTTTTCCAGCATGCACGTCTGACAGAAGCCAGCTGAATGGCCATCTTCTGTTGGGCCAGCTACCATACACACGGGCTGAATGTCGGCTGGCCTGTGTGTACTAGGCTTTAAAAATGGAAGGATGATGAAAACACGTACCACAATTTGGTGTAAACCCCAGGAAATCTCTAATTCACTGATCCCGCCAGAGTCACTCCTGGATTTTATATATGTCCCCAGAGTCATCACTGGTTCGGTCACTATGTACAAGCATTTATCAGTCTGTGGGGAAAAATAAAAAAAAAATAAAAAATTTAGATCAACAGGACAATGGTGGGTTAAATCACAAGTAACTTTTCTTCTTTTTCTAAAGAACTGCTAGGTCACAGACCCTCTGGATATACTACCAACCCCCTCCTATATATACACACACAAAAACGAAATAGGATGGCTTTGTCAGAGGGGAAGAGTTTGTTATATCAGGTACAGAGATCTTTTCACAGCAGTCCTGGAGATAATGCCCATCAATGCTCCAATACAGTTCTTTAGTAAACAAAAAAAAAAAAAAAGTGTGGAATGTTCTCAGTTTTCTGAGATCATTTTCAATAAGTCAGAGATGATAAATTGCTGACTCCTTGTCACATCACTATGTTAAGTAATTAATAAAAAAATAAATAACAGCAACCATTTAGAAAAGCCAGCAGTGGTTATAAACATATTTGTATATGCAACTCATTTAGAAAGAGACTTTCCTACTTCTAGATCTATAAAATAATGACTGTATGGGATACCCGCAGAACCGTTCTGACAGTAGGGTACATGTATATTAAACCATCAAATAGTTTGAAAAACGACACCAGGACACGTTTGGGACGATGAGTAGCCAATATGAAAGAGGACGCAAGACTGAGGCAGAATATATACTGTAGATCTAATAACACAATCATTCAGCAGTCAGAAAACTGCTTTTAGAAGCGGTCTTGTAATCTGAATAATAATAATAATAATAATAATAATAAGTTCTTAACACCATAAGAAAGCTGAAGGGACAAATTACCTCTAATCCATCCACATATGATAGAATATTTGGGTGTCGCAGTGTCTTGATTCTTTTTAGTGCGGATTTAGCTGCTTGCGTCTGTTCATCTGCCCCCGGACGGATATCATAAGTGAATACAGACACCAGATCACCACCGGCCTGAAGAAGAGACATTTATACATAAAAATATCTAGAAGAAAGGAACCTGCCATTAGACTGTAAATACAATGTTGTATAAAAGAAATAATATCATTCTCGTCTAACACCAACAGGTGGAAAAAAAAAAGATATTAAATTAATAATATATACACACACATGTAAGTAAAACGTGGGGGGGGGGGGGGGGGGTGGTCACTGACAGGTGAAATAACAACTTTACAACTCCAATCACAGAAACCTGACATTTTAAGAGGTGTATGTAGACTTTTTATATCCACTGTATGTATTCAGAAATTAAAATATTTATTAAAGAATTAAAGTGGGGGTTTCCCCCCCCCCCCCCCAAAAAAATAAAAAAAAAAAATAGATTACAATTCATAAAAAAATAAATAAAAGAAAGTTTTGGGGAAAAAAAATGTAACTCACCTCTAAATGACTGTTGCTAGGGGGTCCTTCATAGTATGCCTCCTTCAGTGCCCAGGCACCCGACGTCACTTCCCCTCGGCGCAGTCAGTCATCTGGGACACATGACAGGTCCCAGATAACTGCATGGCGTATCACGGCACGCGGCGCCACTCACCACAGTAGGAATGCCAGCACCTCCGAGCGTAGCGGGGAATGAGCAGGGCTTCGTTCTCCCACATCGCTGGACCCTGGGACTGTTAAGTAGCCGATTATTAACCTCCCTGGCGGTATTCCAGAGTCTGGCTTGGGGTAAGATTTCATTACCATAAGCGGTATTCCTGAGCCAGATTCACATCGGGATCGCATCGCTGGATCCATGGAGAGGGTTACTTACCTTGTCCCCTGGATCCAGCGATGTCTCCCCTATGTGATCAGCGAGCCATCATGTCTCGCTCGGTCTATGACAGCCAAGCTCCATTCCCTGCGAGCTTTGCGACGCACGGGGAAGGAGTTTGGTGCCAAATTCAAAAAGTAAAAAAAAAAAAAAAAAAAAAAACACAGTATAGATACAGTATACTGTGATCTTACTCATCCCCTTTGTCCAGTGTACTGCATGCAGTTTTATATTATAAATACTGTTCTTTATGCCTGGAAACTGGAAATTGTCCATAGAAACCAGAAAATGTCAGTTCACATCAAAAGTGGTTATAGACCAGCTAGAAAAGTTATGATTTCATATTTCAAATTTTATCATGCCCGGGATGTCTATTAGACTCTTGTTTGGATGTATTTAACCACTTTCAGACCGGACCATTTTGCTGGTCAATGACCAGGTCTTTTTACAATTTGGCACTGCGCTGCTTAAACTTGTAATTGCGCGGTCATGCAATGTTGTACCCAAACAAAATTTGTGTCCTTTTCTTCCCACAAATAGAGCTTTCTTTTGATGGTATTTGATTGCCTCTGCGATTTTTATTTTTTGCGATATAAACGTAAAAAGACCGCAAATTTTGAAAAAAAATGATATTTTCTACTTTTTGTTATTAGAAAAAACCAATTAAACTCAATTTTAGTCATACATTTAGGCCAAAATGTATTCAGCCACATGTCTTTGGTAAAAAAAAGTCAATAACTGTATATTTATTGGTTTGCGCAAAAGTTGTCACATCTACAAACTAAGGTACGTTTTCTGGAATTTACGCAGCTTTTAGTTTACGACTGCCCATCTCATTTCTTGAGGTGCTAAAATGGCAGGGCAGTACAAAACCCCCCCAAATGACCCCATTTTGGAAAGTAGACCCCCTAAGGAAATTGATAAGTGGCATGTTGAGCCCATTGAATATTTTATTTTTTTGCCTCAAGCGATTGAATAATGATTTTTTTTTTTTTTTTTTTTTTACACAAAGTTGTCACTAAATGATATATTGCTCACACATGCTATGGGCATATGTGAAATGACACCCCAAAATAAATTCTGCTGCTTCTCCTGAGTACGGGGATACCACATATGTGGTACTTTTTGGGAGCCTAGCCGCGTACGGGGCCCCGAAAACCAAGCACCGCCATCAGGCTTTCTAAGGGTGTACATTTTTGATTTCACTTCTCACTACCTATTACAGTTTTGAAGGCCATAAAATGCCAAGATGGCACAAAACCCCCACAAATGACCCCATTTTAGAAAGTAGACACCCCAAGCTATTTGCTGAGAGGCATGTTGAGTCCATGGAATATTTTATATTTTGCCACAAGTTGCGGGAAAATTAAACTTTTTTATTTTATTTTATTTTTTCACAAAGTTGTCACTAAATGATATATTGCTCACGCATGCCATGGGCATATGTGAAATGACACCCCAAAATAAATTCTGCTGCTTCTCCTGAGTACGGGGATACCACATATGTGGGACTTTCTCGGGAGCCTAGCCGCGTACGGGGCCCCGAAAACCAAGCACCGCCTTCAGGCTTTCTAAGGGCGTTACAGTTTTGAAGGCCATAAAATGCCAAGATGGCACAGACCCCCCCCAAATGACCCCATTTTGGAAAGTAGACACCCCTAAATTTAGGGGTACACTAGTGAGACTAGGTAATAAATGGCGGGTGCCCTGAAACTATAAAAAAATAACCAACCAGCGTCACCTGTAACAGTTATATGGTGATCACTGGTGAAAGGGTTAACTAGGGGGCAATCAGGGGGCTTTATGCGGTAGTATATGGGGGTTCCTGGCGCTATAAAAAGCTGCGGCGAACCTAAATACCTACCTGCCTAACTAGCGTCACACTGTGACACTAATACAGCGATCAGAAAAACGATCGCTTATTAGGCTGGGTTCACACTGGAGCGATGCGGAACCGCCACGAATCCGCGGCGGGTTCCCGCATCGCATGCCTCCCGGCGGCAGTTCACACTGCCCTATGCATACTGCTGGGAGTGTCAGTGAAATGTTAATGACACCCCCAGATCAGTTCGCATATCGCAGTGCGATCTGCAAACTCGGATCGCATGGTGTGAACACCCATGCGATCCGATTCTACTGCGGACCAAAAAAAGGGTCCCGTGCGAATTTGCGGCGGGTGCGGCGGGTGTGGCGGGTGCGGCGAATGGCTGAACTCGAATCGCACAGAGATCGGATGTGATTTGCACTGCAGTGCGGTGCGAATCACATCCGTTCTCATAAACCGCTGCAATGTGAACCCAGCCTTAGTGACACTGGCGACGGGGGGTGATCACGGGGTTAAACCTTTATTGGGGGGGTTAGGGTGGTACATTAGAACTAAAGGGGGCTAACCCTAACTGCCCTAACAGTTATTACAGTCACAAATGACACCAATGCAAAAAAAAAAAATGCAATTGGTGTCACTGTGACTGGGGGGGCAGGGGTAATTGGGGGGTGATCGGGGGGTAAAGGGGGGGTGTGAGTGTGCCTGGCATGTTCTACTGTGAAGTGTCGTGTTGGTGCAACTCACCGATCCTCTCTCCTCGGTGCCGGAACGAAAAACACCGACACGGAGGAGAGATTGCAATGCTTCACTCCCATTCGTCAGGAGCGATCGCGAGGGGGTGGCCATGAATGAATGGCCGCCCCCTCATCCCGGATCGCTCCTGCATGGATACCGACCGCCACTGGCACCGGGGGGGGGCCCGATCGGGCCCCCCACCCGCGGGAAGGCAGGGACGTACAGGTACGCCCATATGCCTGCCCGTGCCATTCTGTCGACGTACATCGTCGTGCGGCGGTCGGCAAGTGGTTAAGCGAATTATTTCTAAGAATTAGACCCCTTTCACACTGGGGTGTTTTTCAGGCATTCCTCGCCTGTAAAGCACTTGAAAGAAGCCTCATCTGCAATCCCAATGTGAAAGCCCAAGTGCTTTAAGAGCCCTTTCACAATGTCAGCGCCCGAAAAACGCTCATAAAGCGCCGCTTTACCAGCGTTTTTTGAACGCTATTGGGCCCTTTTAATCCCTGCTAGAGGCCAAATAAAAGGGTTAAAAGCACCCACAAAGCGCTGCTGCCAAAAGCGCTTTGCAGGCACTTTTCAGGTGCTTCCCATTGATTTCAATGGGAAGGGGCACTTTAGGAGTGGTGTATTCACTGCTCTAAAAGCGCTGCAAAGAAGCTGTTTGCAGGACTTTTTTTTTTTTTTTTTTTTTTTTTTTTTTTTTGACGCCCTGCCAGTGCAGCGCCTCAGTGTGAAAGCACTCTGGCTTTCACATTGGGATTGCAGATGAGGCTTCTTTCAGGTACTTTCTTTAAAGCTAAAGTGCCTGAAAAACGCCCCAGTGTGAAAGGGATCTCAGTGCGAAAGCACTCAGGCTTTCACATTGGGATTGCAGATGAGGCTTCTTTCAAGCGCTTTACAGGCGCTTTTTTTTAAGGCTAAAGCGCCTTAAAAATGCCCCAGTGTGAAGGGGGTCTTACAGGTCTACAATATAAAAATGCCAAATTTCCATGCAAAATAATTGTACCGCTTTCAGCACCTAAAATCCGACATAATCATACCGCCAGGGAGGTTAAAAGTCAGCAGCTGAAGTTAAAGCCCAACTGAACTCTCAGTTAAAACCAGCTAAACACATTTCAGGTTCATGAAAACAGAAAGTGTGCGGCCGGACGCAGCGCGAGGAAGACGTGCTTTAGCTGAGCTCCGCCGGCCGAATTCCTATCTACCGCCATCCGCCCTCATCGGGCTGAGTCTCGGCCGGCGGTAGTCTCAGCTCTGCTGACAAACACCAGCGCTACATCCCGGGAGTGTTTTGGCCGCACTTTCGGGCCGCGGGCCTCGCGATCAGGCTTGCGGCCTACTTTTCTGCTCGAGCCCCGGCCGCCATCTTGCGGCCTGCGGAGGCGCCGGAGCCTCCGCCCGGGAGTGCCGCTCAGCGCCCACAGCACAGCGATCGGTTCGCCGTGGATGCGAGGAGACCCCTGCGACCTGAGGCCCCAATTTGGAGGTGTCGGCCTGGCCTTACTGGGAGGTAAGCCAGAGAGGGACAATAGAAGAAGCAGAGGTAGGCGGCCATCTTGGTACACCCTCCACCTCACTGCAGGCATCCTTTGCTCCCTGGGCTGAGACCTGGCCCCCCCCTCCCCAATAACCTCTACCTTCTGCACTCAATGTATGTCAGTGGCCCTGGAGGGCCCTGTAAGTGACTGAACTTGTATGGAGGTGCTTGCGCGGACGCTGGGATGAAAGTGTAGTCCTTTAGTGTCGCGCCGTCGGAAGTACCACTTGACAAATAAGGCATACCCAGTTATATTTCTTTGCCACTACTGCCCCGGCCGTGCGCTACTGAGCAAGCGGCGGGGATGTATAATACGCCCCGGAATCGCCCCCGCAACAAATCACAACAGAAAACATCCCCGGCACCAGGGAAGGCGAAAGGGAAAGGCAGGATGGCGCCCGAACCCCCAGAACCTGATGACACCACTCAGCAGTCGGACGATAGTCTGTCACAATTCCCATCAAATCTGGCCAGCCCAGTGGACACAGGCTCAGATGCCCTGCTGCAGAAATTCCGCACTATAGTAAGAGATGAGATCAACGCGGCTTCCCGTAAGTTATCTGCGGAACTGGTGAAAGGTCTCAAGGAGCTGGGACACCGCACAAATCAGCTGGAGGAGAGGATGGACCTGACGACCACGGTGCTGGAGGGTCACGAGGAGGAGGTAGAAAAGCTTAACGCAGAACTTCTTGTTCTACAGGATAAACTTGAGGACTCTGAAAACAGGGCCCGCAGGGGCAACCTCCGCATCCGAGGCCTCCCGGAGACCATTATAGACCTCCAGGGTACAGCAACGGCATTCTTTCAGGAGCTCGCACCCGACATCCCGACTGAGCGCCTTGAATTCGATCGCATACACAGGTCCCTCGCTCCCAAGCCTACGGAGGGTCCGCCCAGGGACGTTATTATAAAATTCCACTTCTACAGGACCAAAGAGCGACTCCTCCAAGCCGCCAGAGACCTACCAGACATATCGTTTCAAGGTCATCCCCTTCAACTATTTGCGGATCTTTCCCCGGTTACTATTGCTAAGAGGCGAAATATGAAGCCCTATCTGCAAATCTTACAGTCCAGGAACATTCGCTATCGGTGGGGATTCCCCTTTAAACTTTCTTTTTACCATTTGGGACGCCAGTTTCATGCTTCTTCCCTGCCGGACCTGCGACGGCAATTCCAGGAACTTCAGTTTGACCTTCCCCCCTCCCAGCCTGAGGCCGCCATGGCCCGCCCGGGCCCTTCCAGAGCCCCGCGGCTACCCTCACAATCATCTCAGAGCGGATCTCAAGCCCTCCGTTCCCTCAAGGCTCAGAAATTTCAAGAGGCCTCCACGGGTGGCCATCGCTAGAAGTCAGAAAGGATCCCGTTTTTTTTTTGCTTTGACTTGCTTGACTGCCTCCTTTTCTTTTTCATTTTTTTTCTAACTGCTGCCGTCATGGGTCCTGCAGGCAGATATTGAGAGAGTCTGTTGTACTTTGGACGCCCCAGGCAATAAGAATGGGGTTCCCATGTATTCTTTTTCAAGACTCAAGTGGAAGCCACACTGAGCCCCCCCTTTATACCTTGGATGGACTGGGGCTTCCTACAACTCAGGTTCACTACAGCCCATCATTTCCAAGTATGCTGGTTTTTCTCCGGGGGTGACTGCCCTTTTTTTTTTTTTTTTTTTTTTTTTTTCTCTCTCTCAAATGTTTCACCCAATGTTTTTCTTTTTCACATATAGTCTCATGTCTGTCCATTACCCTTCTAGAAGTGTTTTTTTTTTATTTTTTTTATTTATTTATTTATTTTATTTTTTTTGTGTGTTTCTCCCCCCCTCCCCCCCCCCTTTTTTTTTTTTTTTTTTTCCCTATTTTCTGCCCCTCGGGGTAACGGGCGGTTATGGTTCATGGCTCTTGACCTCAGGAAACGGGTCCCCCCCCTTGCTACCCGGGAATTACTAGTCCAGGGGGTCAGTCACCGTGGCCACCCGGGGAATAGGTTCCTGCTCCTACACTCTTGTTTTATGGGCCTATACATGGAGCGTTTCATTCCAGACAGGGCGCGACTCGGCCTATGGGTTTCTTATTTTTGTTCTTTTATTTCTGTTTCATGTGGCCGAGTGTCTCTAAGGCTGGACACAGACGGTATTCAGACAGTACTAACCTCAGGTTGCATGTTTGTTTCTTTTTTATTTCTGAACAGGGACTTACCGTCTGACCGAGGAAATTTCTTACAGGCCTTAGCGTCTGGGCTCTCTGTTCCTTATGCCAGTATTATTTTTCTTTTGTTTATCCTTATTAATGTTCGTACTCCTGTTTTATGCAGTTATGCCACTGTTGTCAGGTTTTTTGACGTTTGCAATAATTGTTAATGTTAAGTCAGGTGGTTTCCGACGGACCACCGCACCCCCATGTGTTGGTTCTTGGCTCGGACTCCTGCTCGAGCCAACTCCCAACCGCGAAGTGGGTCTTGTATCCCACGACCGATAGCAATCTTGCTGTATAATACGTTTTGGTACCTAGCATTGCATGTCTCTACCATCTGTGCTATAATGATGCTTTTTATCCCTTCTCTATCCCCCTCTGTACTTCTTTCCTTTCTCCCTCTCTCCTCCGGGCGCACGGGGTGTGATCTTCGGCTCCAGGTAAGCGTTTTTCTGTTACTCTATCAATGACGATTAAATGGCTGTCCCTGAATGTTCAGGGAATGAATTCCCCCCACAAGAGAGTTAAAATATTTAAGTACCTTCGCAGACAACACATTGATATTGCTTGCTTACAGGAGACACATTTTTCTGAGACCTCTCATCCTAAATACTTTGATGCTCAATTTCCCCAAGTTTTTATGGCGAATGCTCCAACTAAACAGCGAGGGGTTCTCGTGGCGTTCCGTAAATCAGTTCCATTTAGTTGCGCTAGACAGATAGCTGATCCTGACGGCAGATATTTACTGCTTCAAGGCACTGTTCATGACACGGAAGTGACCATACTGACGTACTATGCCCCCAATGTGAATCCCGGACCCTTTTTGACCCATGTCTGCGCACTGCTGGCTTCCCATGGCAAGGGCACCCTTCTACTGGCGGGAGACTCCAACCTGATCCTTAACCCTAAAGTAGACAAGCACCCGCCAGAAAAGAGGGGCCCGACGACGAGCCCCGCTTTATTCAACGGTGCCCTACAATCTCTGGACTTAGTTGATCTATGGAGGGAATGTCATCCACAGGGCAGAGACTATACCCATTATTCCCACCCCCACCAGGTCCACTCACGGATTGACCACATGTTCATGCTGAGACGACACCTGCCACTGGTGGAAACGGCCTCAGTCTTGGCCGTACCGTGGTCGGACCATGACCCTGTCTTGGTTGTCTGCCGTTCTATCCTGGATAGACCCCGACTTTCCCCCTGGGTCATGAACGACTCGCTCCTTTCCCATGTAGAAACTACACAGGAGATAATTAAGGCCTCTGAGGACTATTTTCGCGAAAACATGGGCTCAGTGACCTCACCGGTGGTCCTCTGGGAGGCCTATAAAGCAGTGTTGCGGACGTATAATTGGCCTAGCCTCAGTCCGGAAGAAAACTAGAGAGAAGAGACGAAGGGAAATTGAGTCCCGTTTGGCAGAGATATCTGAGAGGTTCAAGCAGTTTCCTACCCCGAGCAACCGCAAGCTTCTGGAACGAACCAGATCTGAGCTTGATTTGTGCCTCACTGAGGAGGCCGAGCGAGCACTTCGCTGGTCCCGCCAGCGATGGTACCAGAGAGCAAATAAACCGACGCGCATGCTGGCCAACAGACTCCGAACATTTGCCCCCAAGGTAACCCCGATTACTTTGAGGGACCGCAACAACGTCCTGTCCGGGAACCCAAAGCATGTCCTAGAGGAGTTTGGGTTCCGCCTAGCTAAGTTGTATACGGCATCGGGGGGGCCCTCAACTCAGAGAACGGCAGACTTTCTTGCTGGCCTCTCACTCCCATCCTTGACGGGGGCTCATGTCACCCTTATGGATAGGGACATCCAACCCTCAGAAGTTCTACAGGCCATAAAAGAATTGAAAGTGGGCAAGCGACCCGGGCCGGATGGTTATACTGCGCTATATTATAGAAAATTGGCACCAGTAGTGACGCCCCATCTGGTGGCTATGTACAACTCGGTGAAGAGAGGTTGTCCTCTTACCCCGGATCTTTTGATGGCAAATGTAGTAATGATTCCGAAACCTGATCGTGATCACACATCTTGGGCTAACTTCAGGCCTATCTCACTTATCAATATCGATATGAAGCTTCTGACAAAAATCTTGGCGACACGCCTAAACTCGTTTCTCCCTCGTCTGATAAAAAAGGATCAGGTCGGTTTTGTGCCCCAGAGACAGGCTGGCGACGCAATCCGCCGCATAGTGCAACTTCAACACCTAGCTCACACTCGCTCTCTCGAATCTATGCTTCTCTCCCTCGATATGACTAAGGCCTTTGATACCTTGTCATGGTCCTACCTCATGTCGGTTCTGCGACGCTTTGGCTTCGGGTCCCCGTTTATGTCTTGGATATCGGCTCTATACGATTCCCCCAGAGCAAGAGTGAAATATTACGGGTTTGACTCCCCCATCTTTGATATCCGAAGAGGGACCCGCCAGGGTTGCCCACTGTCACCCCTTCTTTTTGTACTGGCGCTTGAACCCCTGGCGGAAGCGATAAGGACTCACCCCGACATCAAGGGCATTGAAATAGCCGGCTCTCCCCATAAGGTCTCCCTGTTTGCTGATGACATTCTCCTTTTTGTCACTTCCCCTAGAACCTCTCTGCCCAACCTACACTCCCTACTACAGACTTTTGCATCACTCTCAGGGCTCCAGATCAACCCGTCGAAATCGAAGGCGTTGTCGACCAACCTGACCCAGGAACTACTGAGGGACTTGCGAGCGGCCTTTCCCTATCAATGGGTCTCCTCCTTACCCTATTTGGGAATTTACATCACCTCCACATATCAGGCCCTATATCAGGCTAACTACCCCCCATTGTTCAAGCGACTATCGGATATGCTGACATCGTGGTCATCTTTTCCCCTCTCTTGGTTCGGGAGGATATCGGCCGTCAGAATGGCATATCTCCCGAAGCTACTATATTATTTTCGGGTCCTCCCAATCTCGATTCCTCCACACATCCTCAATATTCACCAGCGTAGGGTCCTACAATTTATCTGGGGCTCATCCCGCCCCCGTATCAATAGACAAATCATGTTCGCTAAGAGAGCAAATGGAGGCCTGGCAGTCCCAAATCTAAGAGACTACTATATAGCAGCCACCATAGCACCCCTCTCTCATCTCCACGAGACGCATCAGCTCCCTTTGTGGGCTACTATCGACCTACTCGACGTGGACCCCATCCCCATTTCCTCCTTACCCTGGCTCCCGCCAAAACTTCGCCCCACGGTTACGGGGCCCTGCATGCTCCACACTTTGAGAGTTTGGGACTCAGTGAAGTATTCGGCAGGGTTGGCTTCTTCCCATCTCCCGCTGCTGCGACTCCTTCGTTGCCCCCTTTTCCCCCCGGGTCTTGATAATTCTGCACAGTTTAAATGGTGGACCCTCAATGGCTTCGTAGACGTTCATTCCTTACTTACTCCTACTAGAATACTACCATTTGCAGCCTTGCGCTCGTCTCATGATATACCCTTAAGGGAGTATTTTAGATACCTCCAGCTTCATCACTTCCTGCAAAGCCTCATCAAGTCCCAGGATGCCCCATACCGGTTGTCACCGTTCGAGAGTATCTGCAGATCCAGGCCTCACTCTCCTGGTCTGATTTCCTTAATATATTCAGCCTTGATCACCGGGAAGAAACCCCCGGTGCGATCCTATCACCTGCAGTGGGAGAGGGACCTGGGGAAACAGCTGGACCCGGAGGATTGGCAGGCAATGACCCTAACCTTGTCAAAATGCTCCTGCAATGTCACGATTCTAGAGAACGCCTACAAGGTCCTATACCGGTGGTATTACACCCCAACACGCCTAGCCCGCTTTTTTCCCACCTGCTCCCCTCTCTGTTTCAGGGGGTGTGACCAGGAGGGTACAATGGCCCACATTTGGTGGACTTGCCCGAAGGTGTGCAGATTATGGGTCAGGGTCTACGCGTTACTCCGCAGTTTACTCCGAGTGAACCTAAAAAGGGATCCTTTCGAGGCTCTTCTCGGGAAAGCGATACCAGAACTGATACGCTCCGAACGGCAGCTGGCACAGCATCTTTTTACCGCAACTAAACTGACTATAGCGCGAGCATGGAGAACCCCGGCCCTTAGTTTTGAGGCGGTCAAAAATCGTCTGAATGATGTCATGGTCAATGAAAAACTGTCTTCTGTTCTCTCTGACACTCATGCCAAATTTCTTAGAGTCTGGCAACCCTGGATAGAGTATCACCATTCTCCCAGATTCAATACCACCTTGCTGTCGCTGTAGGAGCCCGGTGGGGCACACCCCGTGGGCCCATCCCCCCTTTCCTCTTTCTGACTTCCCTCTCTTCCCTCCAGACCCCCCTATTCCTCTGAGGCACTCTAAACCTTCTTTTCCTTCCAATCTTCTCTTGTCCCTTAACTTTCCCCCTCCTTCCTTCCCTCCTTTTTTTTTTTCTTTTTTTCCCTTTTCATCCTTCAACTACGCTAGATATGATCACCATAGGCTTCAGGCATTCTCCAGTCCATGTTTGTGTTGCATTTCTGTGAACCCAGGGTCTGTTTTGATCCAGGGAATGTGTACAATGTTACCTGGAAATTTACTTTAATTGTACTGGACTGAAACTTCCTGTACCGGCATCACACTGTAAGCCTATTGTATTGACCCGTAATCTTGTTACTCTACAATAAAAACTTTTGTAAAAGAAAAAAAGAAAACAGAAAGTGTGCAAAGTCCTTGCCAGCATGCGATAGAGAAGGGCCCCCACTGTGTGACTGGAAGCAGTGGTCTCTCTGTAAATGCCCCTGCTGAGTCAGAGCTACAATGATGGGTATTTATCAAACCTGGAACAGCCAGAATCTGGAGCAGCTGTGCATGGCAACCAACTAGCTCCTATCTTCAGCTTGTTCATTTAAACCAGAACTCTATGGTTGTTCTCCCTATAAAAATGTAGTTTTGGGCAGTGTGGTTTAAAGTATAACTCATTGTTAGGTCCCTTTCACACTGGGCTGGGAGCGGCGTCAGCTATAAAACGGTGCTATTTTTAGTGCCACTTTACCGGCAGTATTCGGCCGCTAGCGGGGCTGTTTTAACCCCCACTAACGGCCGAATAAGGGTCAATACTGCCCGCAAATTGCCGTTGCAATAGCTGCGCTGCTCCATTGATTTCAATGGGCAGAAGCGGTGTATACACTGCTCCAAAGATGCTGCTAGCAAGATTTTTTTTAACGTCCTGTCAGCGCACCGCTCCAGTGTGAATGCCCTCGGGCTTTCACATTGGAGATACAGTAGCGGCTCTTTCAGGGCACTTTGCAGGCGTTATTTTTAGCGCTGTAACGCCTGCAAAGTGCCCCAGTGTGAAAGGGGTCTGGCCACTGTATATCCAGTACTGGCCAAGTCCTACTCACTTCCCTTGTGTGGCCATATAGAAATTGAGTTGGTCATATGCAGCCATTGGCTGAGGTGACACTTGTGATTTTATCTGCCCGCCTCTTCTGTTTCTTTTGTTGTGCCCAGAGTTGATATTTGACAGATGCTGGTCTAATGTAGAGTCTGAACAATCAGTAAGGTATGTGGTCAACGTGACAATTACTCATCGCTGGTACAATTTATATCCAGCTAACATTCATGTGATGTAAAATGTATTCCTCCCACACCCGAAACAAGCATTCTAGTCTTCAAAAATCAACATACAAAGCATCTCATTAGTGCATCTTTGCAAAGACCTATCTCAGTCTTATCAGCAGATGTAACAGAAGACCCTAACCTTCCACACCTCCAGCAATATAGTCTCTCCTAGACATACAGCCACATTTCTATTCCAATTCGATGTCAGATTTAAAAAAAGTTGCCAATGACTAAGCAGTGTGCTTCAGGTAATAACTGTAAAGATGCATTAATTCTCTGATGATTTCACATGCTCAAAGCACAGCAAGTATGTTGATCAACTGCATCCTATAATAATGACTTCTGAACTACAGCCAGTCACACTTGTATAACAAGAACTATACTGGGAGATTGACATTCTCTCTTTGGACTGGTATCACATTGTCACCTAGACTGAAAGTTATGGAAAAAGGGGAACACTTGTCCTGGTGACAACTGTCTAAGAACCCTTTCACAATGGCTGTATCCAAAAAGAAATTTATTTTTTTATTTAAAAAAAAACAAATATTATGTTTTTTATTTTTGTTAAATTTATTTTAATAAATGCTTTTGGAGCAAAAAAAAAAATCAAAAGATAGGTTTTCTATTTAAGATGCATTAATAATTTAGTTTATTTAGCATGAAATGGAGCTTAATTATGTAGCATGATGCTGTATATTTTGCAATATTTAAATTTTTGTAAACTTATTCAATGAATCCAAGCTCTGGAAGCTGAGATAACATGCACTGTATTGATGCATTCGCACAATGCCACAGTAACCATAAGATAAAACAAAGTTCAGGAATATTCCTTTATCCCATTGTTTTGCAAATCTATGTACAATACAAACTATGATTGAATCGGTTCCAATATCTGTTTTACGAACCTAACAGCTTATTTTAAATAAGTCACCAGCGGGTCAGGAGAGGAGCCGCTGCAGGACAGATGACATTTGCTCTTTAATAATTATGATTTAAATTGAGTTGATTTAAATGAAATCCACCCTGGCTGTATCCATTCGAACCATCAGTGGATCCATTGACAAATCCCCTGCAGAATGGGAGCCAAACAGGTACTGATGTCACTTTTGGCCTCCCGGAGCTTTCCAGACGTTGGGTCTACAGGCAGATGTAAACCGACATGCGTCCATTTATATCCCTCTCAGATCTGTCACATTTATATCATAAAGAGCAGAAAAGGACACAGACCTCCCCAATTGTTTTTATTTATTTTTTGGACCTGAAGGGGCTCGGTGGTAATCAGATCTAAACAGACATCCTTTTACATCCGCCTACCCACAGACTAACAAGGAGCTTTCACTTAGACCCCTTTCACACTGGGGCCGCAGCCATGTTTCTGCGGTAAAGCTACACTCGTTTTAGCAGAGCTTTACTGCTGTTTAAGCTGTGATTTTGCACCACTTATCTGCCTCTAGCGGGGCGCTATTAACCCCCCCAAAAAAGGGAGTTAAAAACTCAAGTTTTGCAGCGCTTTCAAATCGCTGCCCATTCATTCCAATGGGCAGGGGTGTTTTGGGAGCGCTGTATACAAAGATGCTGCTTGCAGGACTTTTTTTTTCCTGTCCCGCAAGCGCACCGCCCCAGTGTGAAAAGGCACAAGGGAATGTATGAGAGGCGGCCTGAAAACCACCCCAGTGTGAAAGGGGTCTTAGATCTGTCTGAGAAAAAAAAAAAAACAGGTGGACATGATTGGACCGACAGGTGCAACAGGGGTCTAAGAGGGCATTTCCTTCATGTCAAAGGAGAGATTTCCTCTCACTTCCTATTGTCTAATGAACAGGAAGTGAAGGGAAACCTCCTTAATTGGGAGAAAAAAAGATAAATGACAGAGGTTTTACAATGTCCATCTCTCCCCATTTAACACCCCAAAGGCTAAGTGTATTCTTTTTTTAAATATACTTACCTTTTTTCCAAGGTCTTCTGGTCAGTCATGTGACACACTGGGCTTCCTTCCTCTCCTGATCTTCCCCAGCAGTTTAGTCCTCCGAGGTGCAGAGAATGTTGTTGATGTGATCAGGTGATTAACTGCTGGGCCAATCAGCATACTGTTACTCCTCCCTCACTGGTGGGTGCGATTCTTCAATGTCTCAGCCAGAACATGAGCTACCCTGTGGGAGCAGGTGAGTGCTCTCCCTAATGATGCCATTGCTGGTGACTTGTCACCTTTTTTAGGATCGCTGGTATGACATGGTTCCAAGTATTTTATTATACAGGAGAATGGTCTCTTTACAGACATCAATGCCATGAAATAGATTTGTGAAATGTGGCAGTCATCTGAGGAACTGCTACAATCTCTCCAGGCTTGTGGCAGTAAATAGACATACAATGGAGGACTTTTATCAATAACGTCATAGCTGTTGCATCTATTAACATGCTGCCATTTGCCAATCTGTAGTAGAAATGCAATTGATAATCAGTTTTTCATATTCCCATTACACATGTTCTTGGAATGGGCTCTAAAAAGACTGGTGCTGCAACATCTCCAATCAAGTATAGATAATCGCCAACACACCACGGATCTGGTGTGGTGTGCTGGTAAATATCTACACTAGATTTATTATAACGTCGCATTTCATGTATTTTGCCACGTTGCTTTGCAATAGTGGTTTTGTTGAATTATGCAAAAGTATAAATATAATAAAATAGTAAAAAAAAAATAATAGAACTCAGAAAAGCATTAAAGCAAGTCAAAATTAAAAAGCTTACAAGTGGGCAGACTATTTATCATAGAAAAGACCTGCAATGACTCATCTGCAATAAAAGGCCCTAAAATGAAGGTCTCCAGCGGTGTGCGGTCACTGCTGAGAGGGCTTCCATCTTCACCCCATTTTCCTTCCGGGTTTGTGGCCGGAGGTGCGATGATGTCACTTGTGTTTGCGCACGTGGGAGACAACGTTTATGGCACGGGCTCTGATGGTCCAGCAGGGTATGCCGGACCTTCAGAGCGCATTCGCTGGTGACGACACTGGCTGCATGCACTCTGGAAGTTTAGGAGAAATTCATAGTACCTACAGGTAAGCCTTACTATAGGCCTGTTTAAAAATGTAAAGCAGCCAAATTCTACCTTTGTATGTAGTTTACACTTACGTTTATGGAATAGTAAAAAAACAGGCAGTTGAGCTGCGTTTTTAGCACTCCCGCTTAAAGCAATATTAAAGTCTTGTTTTTTTTCTAACGTATAAACAGGTTATACTTACCTGCTCTGTGCAGTGGTTTTGCTTAGAGCCTCCTCTTCTCGGGTCCCATGCTGGCGCTCCTGTCCCCTCCCTCCTGCCCCTACAGCAAGCAGTTTTCTCTGGGGGCTCCCACGCAGGTGCGCTCCTGAGCCACAGCTCTGTGAGTCCATTCACACACAAAGTCATGGCTCGGCCCCACCCCCTCTATCTCCTGATTGGCTCATTGGCTGCGATTGACAGCCAATGGTTGCCGCTGCTGCCAAAAGCCAATCAGGAGTACGAGGCCCTGGAGAGCCAAGGCTGTATTTGGGGGAGCTGCTGCACACAGTTTTTTTTTTTTTTACCTTCATGCATAGAATACACGAAGGTAAAAAAACATTTGCCTTTGCAACCACTTCAAGCTGCAAAGGTAGTCGGACAGGGGTATGCACAAGCCACGGCCACAATGCTTTGAACCACAGCACAGTAAAAGTTATCCCTCTATCATGTCCAGCAGTACTGCAGCCAAATGAAACACATTCAAGTTAATGGAGCTGCACAGAAACTATGACACTAAACCCGCGGTCATGGTGTGGTATTCCCATTCAAACAGCCTGTTTGGCTGTCCAAAAAAAGAAACAAACATTCAGGAGGTGGCAGTATCACCTCCTGATTTGTCTGTCAGATGCACCTGCACCACTTTCTGAAAAGCAACGCATGAGTACATGAGCCTTTGCAGTGACCCCCCCCCCCCCCCCCCCTGTAAAACTCAGCATTTCATATACCTGATATGTGCCTACTGTACCATGTACTTGTATTAAAAAGTATCCTGTTCTCTTTGTATTACTTCCTTTGTGTGAAGTTCCTGTCAGTCCTCTGCTTTTCTATTAAAAACTGACCACACTAAGCAGGAGAACACATCGTGGCCAGTTCTTTTGCTGTGCTGGGAACTCAGTGTGCTCTCCTCCAATGATCACACTTGTCCTGACATCCCCCCTTAAATTAAAGGGTATTTATAATGTTTTTTGTTTTGTTTTTTGCTTTTTTATAGCAATACAAAAAGTTTTGCCTTTCATTTCTATTTTAAACTGAATGGGTTGTTTTACAAATAAGGCTTTACAATCACTTTAAATGCTCATGAAGTCTATGGCTAGGCGAAATAAGGCTGCATTGCTAACCTTACCTCCACTGTGATGGAGGTAAGGTTAACCCTGCACTGTACATGAAGGAGGCAGGAGTGTGATTGCAACCATGGTACCTTGGAGAGGCGGCAGCACTAGTAGGGTAACTATATTCACAAGGGGGGGGAGACAGCCCACACCCAAGAGAGGCTCCTGTCCATGGACTTCACTCTTACATTTTCTGCCAGCTGCCCTGAATGATGGACGTACAGAGCCCGCCAGGAAGTTTGCAGTACGGTCTCACACATTCGCAGTACGGTGGCGCACACATTCGCAGATTGGGCACACACACACGCAGTACGGTGGTACACACATTCACAGATTGGGCACACACACACTCGCAGTACGGTGGCGCACACATTCGCAGATTGGGCACACACACTCGCAGTACGGTGGCGCACACATTCGCAGATTGGGCGCACACACACTCGCAGTACGGTGGCACACATATTCGCAGATTGGGCGCACACTCGCACAACATGAAGTGGAACAGCACTGGCAGATGCCGAGACAGGAGGAGTAGGGAAGAACCTGTGAATGATCCCTACACACTGCCATGGAGGCATTCTAGAACATCCCCCATTGTAAATGATAAGAGCCCAGCATCACGTCAGCCAGCCTGGTGCAGGACAGATGATTGTAGGACGTGCCTGTGTAGTCACATGACCAGGTATACGATTTGTGGTGATCTATAGGAGAGTGTCATCACATACAATACACCTCATCACCTCCCTCTGACTCCCTCACTGCCCCATTACCTTCTTTTTACCCTTCTGGGTCCCCCATCCTCCCGGTAATTCCTCCCGTTCTCCGGTGACCTCATAGGGAAAATCACGGGCCGGGTCCCGGGACCAGAACCACATCTTGACAACGGGGTAGACACGTCACCGTGACGTGGACCGGGCATAGGCGTGTCTACCGAGACACGTCACTGACTGATCATGTGGCGCAAACTGGATCATCATGTCTCTCTCGCTCTTTTTTTTCAACAATCTTTATTGACATGTTAAATACAAAGTGAAAAGTTGCACGGATCTGTGTCTGACCAGTATTCTATACCTCCAACCACTAACATCACTGTGTTTCTCCAGTTTTATAAACAAAAATAAAAAATGTGTGCCATTAAAGGATATCTAAATCGGTCTTTTTTTTGCAGAGTATGGAATAGTTTAAAAAGATGTTTGATGTTTTGCAAAAAAATAATAAATGTACCTATATTGCAGCAATGTAAATTTACACGGCTTTTCTGTTTACGCGTTTACATCAGTATTTTTTTGGCTAGAAATTACTTATAACCCCCAAATATATATATATGTGTGTATGTATGTATGTATATGTGTGTGTGTGTATAAATATATATATATATTTATTTTTTAGCAGACATCCTAGACAACCAAACTCAATTTCATTGTGGGTCGCATCGACATTTTGGTTGCCTTCAAAGGGCCGGTTGTGTCTGTAAGACTAGATGTCCAGAGCACCCCACCCCCCCTTGCATCAGAAGTCAAGAGTCATCCATACATCAGGTGTCCCCAGCGGAGTCCCTCCTTACATCAAGTGCCCCAGCGGAGTCCCTGCTTACATCAGGTTTCCCCAGCGGAATCACTCCTTACATCAGGTGCCCCAGAAGAGTCCCTCCTTACATTAGGTGTCCCCAGCAGAGTCCCTCCTTACATCAGAGGTGTCCCCAGCAGAGTCCCTCCTTACATCAGAGGTGTCCCCAGCGAAGTCCCTTCTTACATCAGGTGCCCCCGGGGGAGTCCCTCCTTACATAACAGGTGTCCACAGTGGAGTTCCTCCATGTGTCCCCAGCGGAGTCCCTCCTTACAGCAGGTGTCCCCAGTGGAGTCCTTCCTTACATCAGGTGTCCACAGTGGAGTCCCTCCTTACATCAGGTGTGCCCAGCGGAGTCCCTCCTTACATCAGGTGTCCCCAGCGGAGTCCCTCCTTACATCAGGTGTCCCCAGCGGAGTCCCTCCTTACATCAGGTGTCCCCAGCGGAGTCCCTCCTTACATCAGGTGTCCCCAGCGGAGTCCCTCCTTACATCAGGTGTCCCCAGCGGAGTCCCTCCTTACATCAGGTGTCCCCCATCAGAGTCCCTCCTTACATCAGAGATGTCCCCAGCGGAGTCCCTCCTTACATCAGAGATGTCCCCAGCGGAGTCCCTCCTTACATCACAGGTGTCCCCAGCGGAGTCCCTCCTTACATCACAGGTGTCCCCAGCGGAGTCCCTCCTTACATCACAGGTGTCCCCAGCGGAGTCCCTCCTTACATCACAGGTGTCACCAGCGGAGTCCCTCCTTACATCACAGGTGTCCCCAGCGGAGTCCCTCCTTGCATCACAGGTGTCATCAGCGGAGTCTCTCCTTACATCAGAGGTGTCATCAGCGGAGTCTCTCCTTACATCAGAGGTGTCCCCAGCGAAGTCCCTCCTTACATCAGGTGTCCCTAGTGGAGTCCCTCCTTACATAACAGGTTTCCACAGTGGAGTCACTCCAGGTGTCCCCAGTGGAGGTGTCCCACATCAGGTGTCCCCAGTGGAGTCCCTCCTTACATCAGGTTTCCCCAGCGGAGTCCCTCCTTACATCAGGTGTCCCCAGCAGAGTCCCTCCTTATATCATAGGTGTCCCCAGCATAGTCCCTCCTTAAATCACAGGTGTCCCCAGCAGAGTTTCTCCTTACATCAGGTGTCCCCAGCGAAGTCCATCCTTACATCAGGTGTTCCCAGCGGAGTCCACCCTTACATCAGTTGTCCCCAGCGGAGTCCACCCTTACATCAGTTGTCCCCAGCGGAGTCCACCCTTACATCAGTTGTCCCCAGCGGAGTCCACCCTTACATCAGTTGTCCCCAGCGGAGTCCACCCTTACATCAGTTGTCCCCAGCGGAGTCCCTCCTTACATCAGGAGTCCCCAGCGGAGTCCCTCCTTACATCAGGAGTCCCCAGCGGAGTCCCTCCTTACATCAGGAGTCCCCAGCGGAGTCCCTCCTTACATCAGGAGTCCCCAGCGGAGTCCCTCCTTACATCAGGAGTCCCTAGCGGAGTCCCTCCTTACATCAGAGGTGTCCCCAGCAGAGTCCCTCCTTACATCAGAGGTGTCCCCAGCGAAGTCCCTTCTTACATCAGGTGCCCCCGGGGGAGTCCCTCCTTACATAACAGGTGTCCACAGTGGAGTTCCTCCATGTGTTGTGTCCCCAGCGGAGTCCCTCCTTACAGCAGGTGTCCCCAGTGGAGTCCTTCCTTACATCAGGTGTCCACAGTGGAGTCCCTCCTTACATCAGGTGTCCCCAGCGGAGTCCCTCCTTACATCAGGTGTCCCCAGCGGAGTCCCTCCTTACATCAGGTGTCCCCAGCGGAGTCCCTCCTTACATCAGGTGTCCCCAGCGGAGTCCCTCCTTACATCAGGTGTCCCCCATCAGAGTCCCTCCTTACATCAGAGATGTCCCCAGCGGAGTCCCTCCTTACATCAGAGATGTCCCCAGCGGAGTCCCTCCTTACATCACAGGTGTCCCCAGCGGAGTCCCTCCTTACATCACAGGTGTCCCCAGCGGAGTCCCTCCTTACATCACAGGTGTCACCAGCGGAGTCCCTTCTTACATCACAGGTGTCCCCAGCGGAGTCCCTCCTTACATCACAGGTGTCCCCAGCGGAGTCCCTCCTTGCATCACAGGTGTCATCAGCGGAGTCTCTCCTTACATCAGAGGTGTCATCAGCGGAGTCTCTCCTTACATCAGAGGTGTCCCCAGCGAAGTCCCTCCTTACATCAGGTGTCCCTAGTGGAGTCCCTCCTTACATAACAGGTTTCCACAGTGGAGTCACTCCAGGTGTCCCCAGTGGAGGTGTCCCACATCAGGTGTCCCCAGTGGAGTCCCTCCTTACATCAGGTTTCCCCAGCGGAGTCCCTCCTTACATCAGGTGTCCCCAGCAGAGTCCCTCCTTATATCATAGGTGTCCCCAGCATAGTCCCTCCTTAAATCACAGGTGTCCCCAGCAGAGTTTCTCCTTACATCAGGTGTCCCCAGCGAAGTCCATCCTTACATCAGGTGTTCCCAGCGGAGTCCACCCTTACATCAGTTGTCCCCAGCGGAGTCCACCCTTACATCAGTTGTCCCCAGCGGAGTCCACCCTTACATCAGTTGTCCCCAGCGGAGTCCCTCCTTACATCAGTTGTCCCCAGCGGAGTCCCTCCTTACATCAGGAGTCCCCAGCGGAGTCCCTCCTTACATCAGGAGTCCCCAGCGGAGTCCCTCCTTACATCAGGAGTCCCCAGCGGAGTCCCTCCTTACATCAGGAGTCCCCAGCGGAGTCCCTCCTTACATCAGGAGTCCCCAGCGGAGTCCCTCCTTACATCAGGAGTCCCCAGCGGAGTCCCTCCTTACATCAGGAGTCCCCAGCGGAGTCCCTCCTTACATCAGGAGTCCCCAGCGGAGTCCCTCCTTACATCAGGAGTCCCCAGCGGAGTCCCTCCTTACATCAGGAGTCCCTAGCGGAGTCCCTCCTTACACCAGAGTCTCCAGTGGAGTCTCTCCTTACATCAGGTGTCTCCAGCGGAGTCCCTCCTTACAAGAGGTGTCCCTAGCGGAGTCCCTCTTTACATGTCCTTACATCTCGCCTTACATCTCCTTATGGTCTCTGTACCATTTACAGAAGACCAGCTCATGGAGGAGGAAGGGAACAAACCAAGAGGCGGAGCCTGTGTTACGCCTCTTTTTGCTTCCTCATGATAGCTGGTCTTCTGTAAAAGGGCGATTGGTGGAGACAATTCACAGTTCTGGCCATGGACCACTAGCGGCGGCGGCGAAAAAAAATTATAAATAGTCTGCTGAATACTTAGACCAAGGGAGGTGGAGAAGGGTTCTTCACAGAGAAGCACAGCATCTGGTAGAGGAGTTCTGTCCTCTTCTTTGCTGCCAACTGCTGATATAATGTGCAATGTGGAAATTCGGGGGGGGGGGGGTGCTGCAGGAAAGGTGCAAGGGCCACATGAAGTGGCTTGGCATGCTGGATTCGGCCCCCAGTCCTTGTGTTTGATACGTGCCCTAGGGAATAAAATGTTGATTTACAATTATTTATGCAACACACTATTCGCACAACGTTTTTTTCAGACATAATTTTTTAGGAAAATTACACTTTAATTATTTAAAAAAAAAACACTATATACCCCAATTTTTTGGTAAAATATGAAAGAGGATTATGAGGCCCAAAATACATCCCTGGGCTGGGAATTACAGACCAGTTAGCCTAACATCAATAGTACACAAGCTCTTGTGTAATCAGAATGGATTTATGAAGAATCGTTCTTGCCAAACCAATCTATTAACCTTCTATGAGGAGGTGAGTTGCCATCTAGATAAAGGTAGGCCCATAGACATGGTGTATCCGGATTTTGCAAAAGCATTTTACACAGTTCCCAATAAACATTTACTGTACAAAATAAGGTCTGTTGGCATGGACCATAGGTGGAGTACATGGATTGAAACTGGTTACAGGGGCAAGTTCAGAGGGCGGTGATAAATGCGGAATACTCGGGAATGGTCAGGGGTGGGTTGTGGGGCCCCACAGGGTTCTATTTAATTTTTTCATAAACGACCTGGAGGATGGGGTAAACAGTTCAATCTCTGTATTTGTGGACGATACTAAGCTAAGCAGGGCAATAACTTCTCCGCAGGATGTGGAAACCTTGCAAAAAGATCTGAACAAATGAATGGAGCGGGCAACTACTTGGCAAATGAGGTTTAATGTAGAAAAATGTAAAATAATGCTTTTGGGTGGCAAAAATATGAAAGCAATCTATACACTGGTGGGAGAACCTCTGGGGGAATCTAGGATGGAAAAGGACCTAGGGATTCTAGTAGAAGATAGGCTCAGCAATGGCATGCAATGCCAAGCTGCTGCTAACAAAGCAAACAGAATATTGGCATGCATTAAAAAAGGGATTAACTCCAGAGATAAAGCGATAATTCTCCCACTCTACAAGACTCTGGTCTGGCAGCACCTGAGTATGCTGTTCAGTTCTGGGCACCAGTCCTTAGGAAGGATGTAATGGAAATGGAGCGAGTACAAAAAAGGGCAACTAAGCTAATAAAGGGTCTGGAGGACATTAGTTATGAAGAAAGGTTGCGAGCACTGAACTTATTCTCTCTGGAGAAGAGACACTTGAGTGGGGATATGGTTTCAGTTTACAAATACCATACTGGTGACCCCCCAATAGGGATAAACCCTTTTAATGGAAGGGAGTTTAACAAAACACATGGTCAGTCATTAAAATTAGAAGAAAAGAGGTTTAACCTTAAACTACGTAGAGGGTTCTTTACTGTAAGAGCAGCAAGAATGTGGAATTCCCTTCCACAGGCCGTGGTCTCAGCAGGGAGCATCGATAGTTTCAAATAACTATTAGATAAGCTCCTGAAAGGCAGCAACATACATGGATATACAATGTAATACTGACATATAATAACACACAAAGGTTGGACTTGATGGACTTGTGTCTTTTTCAACCTCACCTACTAGGTAACTATGTAACTATGATGTTACGCAGCGTAAATAGATACCTAACATGCCACGCTTTAAAATTGCACACGCTAGTGGAATGGCAACAAATTTTGGCGCTTAAAAATCTCCATAGGCAACGCTTTAAATATTTTTTACAGTTTTCCTGTTTGGAGTTACAGAGGAGGTCTAGAGCTGGAATTATTGCTATCACTCTAACGTTCGTGGCTATACCTCATGTGTGGTGCGAGCACTGTTTACATATGTGTGCACAACCTACGTATGCGCTCACTTCTGTGCGCAAGTACGAAGGGATGGGGAGCTTTAAATAGAAAAAATCATATTTTTTTATTTTTACACTGTCCCTTTTATTTATTTATTTATTTATTTTTGGATCACTTTTATTCCTATTTCAAGAAATGTGAACATCCCTTGTAATAGAAACAACAAAGAAAAAGTGAATACTGCACAGCTGATTGGCAGCTGGCACACAAAAGGTGAACACACAATCATCAAAAAACATTACAACAGCAAGTTGTGGCATGATGGGACATGCTGACTGAGCATGCTGCTCAGTGATCCCCTGGCTCCAGGAAGATAGGCAGTGGTCTTCAACAGGCTCTAGACCGGCTAAAGCATGTCCACACGCCGCCTTGTGGGGGTTGAAAGAGCCAGGCTAACGGGGTTAGAGCCAGGGCCGGTACAAGGGGTGGGCAGAAGGGGAGGATGCCCTGGGCGGGATCATTTACTGGAGGAAGGGGGGCGCAGTAGAGGCCAGTCTACAGGCCGCCTGTCCTAGGGCTTCAGCGCTACCCTCCCACCTCCTCTTCTTGTTTGTCACACAGCGCCGGGAGTGCTGTGTGTCAGGGAGCTGGGTTTGTGTGTGTTCGGCGGCGCCGTAACAAAGTCCCGCCCCCCTAGACCGGCTCATGTGGTAGCAGAATGAATCTGTGTTCCACCTAGCACACAAGCCGATCTAGGGGGGCGGGACCTTGTTACGGCACCGCCGAACACACACTCACAGATATGTGACACACAGTGCTGCGAGAGATGTCCGTTGTGTGATCCAGGGCAGGCTATGGTGAGTCTGCATTCATAGGCAAAGTAAGGCTGTGATTATGGGCACAGAGAGGCGGCATTGATGAGCACAGAGAGGCTGCTATTATGGGCACAGAGAGGCGGAATTGATGGGCACAGAGAGGCTGCAGTTATGGGTACAGAGAGGCGGCATTGATGGGCACAGAGAGGCTGCAATTATGGGCACAGAGAGGCTGCGATTATGGGCACAGAGAGGCAGCATTGATGGGCACAGTGAGGTGGTATTGATGGGCACAGTGAAGCTGCAATTATGGGCACAGAGAGGCTGTGATTAAGGGCAAAGTGAGGTGGTATTGATGAGTACAGAGGTTGGCTGCATTTGAAGGTCACTGGTGAGACTGCATTGATCTCTTTTATCATGTCTACAGTCTCTGACCATCGCCTGCATCATGTCCTCAGTCTCTAACCATCTCTTGTCTTATATCATGTCTGCAGTCTCTAAATGGAGTTTGCTTAATTAGCAATGGTATTGGTAATATGCAGCAGGAAGGGGGTTAATGCACTGTCACTGATGCATTAGTATAGATCCCATCGTCTGTAGGTGCTGTAGCTTTTCACAGTGGGGGGGGGGGGGCGCAGTTTTTCATCTTCGCCCTGGGCACTGAATGACCTGTCCCAGCACTGCTTAGAGCTTACCTCCTGGCGCAGAGTGCGGATCCTGGAAGCACAATTAAAAGAACCCCCGGTCCAGGAGGGAAGGAAGTTTGGCTCCCCTGATTTGAGGGGGGGACCGGGGAGGGTCGGATGCGATCCCTTCGTACAGGGCCAAGGAGTGACAGGCTTTAGAAGGGGTTTTGCAGCACATGGCAATGGCCAAATACCTCTGAGCCCAAAGCAGAGCTGTACAAACCTGGAAAGCAGAGGTCTGTCTAGTGAAAATGGCACCTATGGCAAGCACTGAAACTGCGCCCCTGTCAAAACAGTTGAAAACATCTTTCAGATAAGCAGGAACAGGGAGGGACACTGGGGACAGAGAGGGACAATGGTGACAGAGAATGAAGCCAGGGACAGGGAGGGACACAGTGCGACAGGGACAGAGAGGGACGCTGAGGATAGACAGAGGGATACAGTGTTATAAGGACGTTTTTTTCGTGTGGGGGTGGTGGCTTTTTGGCACCCATGACACTTGCCATGGCTGCCATACCCCAGATATACCACTGCTGGAAAGGGATCTCCCAGGAGAAGGGAGAAACACCTCGGTTTATGGAACAGAGGGTTCGGAGGGGGTGTGTATTGGAGGGGACCCAAGTCTTCAGGAGGTGGAAGGAATCCCAGGAGGGACAGTTGAATCCTTGGAAGTTGAAAGTCGTGGTATTACAAAACCCAGCAGTGAATTGGCAAAAATCAGCAAAGGCCTTGTGATGAATCCAGAGACAGCCTCTACAGCGCAGGTGCAGTATGTTATTCCTTTGTATGGTGATCTTAATAATGAACTAAGTGCATCTCAGAGTTAATATTGGATCGGGACTTAAGAGAACATTTGAGAGCACTTCCTACAAAGAAAGACATTCAATTTCTGATAACGGCTGTTGAATCATCCTGCAAACAGGCTGTGGAGGGGTTAAGGGAGGATATAGGGGCACTGGGGCACAGAGTAGAGGAAATGGATATGGGCCACGATGATATCATACAAGGAGTGGCTGATATCCAAGATATGACAAAACATCATGAGGAAGTGTTGAATTCTCTGTTAGATCAAATGGATATTCAAGAAATTAGAGATTGTAGGCAAAATATACGTATAAGGGGCCTGCCTGAAATAAAACAACATTTTGAATTGCTTCCAAAGGTGATCAGTCTGTTCTAGTTAATTTTGAGGCCATCTGCACCAGATAAGATTGAAATAGACAGAGTCCATCGTGCCCGTATCCCCCAAAATGCAGGAAAACCAAGAGATGTCATTTGTAAACTACATACACATCCATTATAATGAGAAAAGGAATTGTGGGACTTTAAACGAGGCAGGAACCAAGGGGGTAACTGCCTCCATCCTTATCATCGTTCTATATGATAAATCTGGAAATAAGGCTATTTGTGCACCTTCAAAATCAACCGTGGATTTATCGCAGGCTGCTTTCATGATGGCTTCTTTCACTGGATATCTATGTATTAAAATTGAGAGCAAATAGTGGGACTATGTATGAAGCACACAGCAGCACAAAAGGAAGTCAAGTGACTGGAAAATACTGTTTATTCATGTTGTATAATCTAACATACAACTTAAAGCGGGAGTCCGCCGGGAGTCCGCGTTTTTTTTTTTTTAAAGACAGCAGCTACAAATACTGCAGCTGCTGACTTTTAAAATAGTGACACTTACCTGTCCAGCGCGCCCGCGATGTCGGCACCCGAAGCCGATCTCTCGATCGTCTCTCGGGTGCTGCCGCCGCCATCTTGGGTATGGGAATCAGGAAGTGGAGCCTTTCGGCTTCATTTCCCGGTTCCCTACTGCGCATGCGCGAGTCGCGCTGCGCAATAAGGATGGACCCGCTGCCTCTGGGATCTGTGTGTTTCCCAGCAGACAGAGGGGGACTTTCGGAAAGGGGCGTAATCTACGCCCCTTTCCGCAGAGAGCTATCCCGGAAGTGGGTGCAGATACCTGTACTGTACAGGTACCTGCACCCCCCTGAAAGGTGCCAATTGTGGCGCCGGAGGGGGGGAGGAATCCAATGAGCTGAAGGTCCACTTTAGGGTTGACCTCCGCTTTAATGGGTATATAACCTCCAGAAGCATTCGATCATTTTCAACATAAGTTACATAGTAGTCCGCAATCATTGAGACAGTTGTAGAACAGACTTTGGATACGTATTATAAACATAGGTAAGTTAAAAACAGTACTAAATATATCAAAAAAATGGGAGAAGAGGGGAGAAAAAATAAATAAAATAAAAATAAAAAATACACATAATTCATATACTGAATGATCATAAACATGAAAAAAACTGTAGAGAATTTATAAATTGGTCCATGGTAGCATGATAGTAAGTGTAAGGCTTGACGCATTTTGCGGCCTTATAGACGCTCATCAGAAGCATAAACCATGGAAGATATCTAAAAACAAAAAATATTAGTTCTAAATGGTCTAAAAGGATAATTGGTTTTAATTGAGGTAAGGGTAAGAAAACATTATATATGTAGGTTTGTTACCAGGTTGCGTATTAAACCTACATCTGCGCAGTGCCAGTACTGCATCGAGAGTCGACAAAAAATCACAGGGTCTCATCTCCGGGCACCGCGGTCGCCAAAGGCCATGTGTGTGAGTGGACAACTCTTGTGAAGGGTGAAAACAGTGAGCCTGATGGAAAACCTAAGATGCAAGAAAAATGCATGAGAAAGAAAAGTGACTACGGTAATGTTGAATGTAAATAGGTTATGAAGGTGAGGATTATGAGTGAGGTGAACGGTGACTGATAAGGGGTGTAAAATAAGAAAGAAGACTTTTTTTTTTTTATAAAATATATAAATATTTTGTTTAAGCTTCTGATGAGCGGCTATAAGGCCGTGAAACACACCAAGCCTTACACTTTACTATCATTCTACCATGGACCAATTTATATTCTCTACAGTTTTATTCATGTTTATAATCATTCAGTATATGAATTATGTTCATTTTTTTTCTCCCCTCTTCTCCCATTTTTTTTATATATTTAGTACTGTTTTTAACCTACCTATGTTTATAATACTTATGCAATATATGTTCTACAACTGTCTCAATGATTGAGGACTACTATGTAACTTAAGTTGTAAATGATCAAATGCTTTTGGAGGTTATATACCCATTAAGTTGTATTTTAGATTATCAAAAATACACAAAACATGTAACTCAAATTAAAAAGTCCACTTTTTATGTATAGCAGCGCATGCACATTTTATTCCCAAAACATGCGTTAAAGTTCAGTTCAGTGTTCAGAAGACAGAGTGCTTTGTTCTATCCACTTGCTTTGTGATTGAAACACAGCTTCCACCATATAGATCACCACTTGTGGAACAAAGGACGACCCCCTATGGGGATGCACTCACCAAACGTATGAAACCAATAAGCCACCCTGGGAGGAAACGTTGCAGCAGAGGAGCCGATTTCCAACAAGGGAGATAACTAGTGGCAAAAGGAGAAAACTGCATTGGCATTTTGAAGGCTTATTGGTTTCATACGTTTGGTGAGTGCATCCTCATAGGGGGTCGTCCTTTGTTCCACAAGTGGTGATCTATATGGTGGAAGCTGTGTTTCAATCACAAAGCAAGTGGATAGAACAAAGCACCCTGTCTTCTGAACACTGAACTGAACTTTAACGCATGTTTTGGGAATAAAATGTGCATGCGCTGCTATACATAAAAAGTGGACTTTTTAATTTGAGTTACATGTTTTGTGTATTTTTGATATGTTTTTGTTCTAAAAGCAGCAGCAGACAAATAGATGATATATTGAGTAAATATTGTATTTAAACATCCAAGAGCGCAGAGTAGTGTGCTATAGGGGCTGGCGAGAATTATTGTTTTAGCACATTTTTTGACATTGTATTTTAGATTGTACAACATGAATAAATAGTATTTCCTGACAGACTCCATGGCAGCCTACGTGTGGGTTTAGTCCCGCCTCCATTACCCTATAGGACGACACTCCCATAAATCTTTGCTCCCTGCCACAGGCCGTGTTCTTTTTTTGTCCTCCTCCATAGGACTTAACATGTGTCTTTTTACCCTGAAGACTTACTTTTTTCTACGTTACGGACCGGCCGTGCGACTTGGAAGTCGCAGATTTCCGATAAGCTCTAGCTACTAGCGGAGTATGGAAAAGGGGCATGTGGAAGAGGCGCTGAAGAGGTGTATGCCTAGTCACTGACAGGTGAAACCGCGTTTGAGTCATGAACCTTGCTACTAGCAGGTGACTGTTCGCCCCCAACGTCCCCCCCTCCTCCTCCTCTTGAAGTCCGGCGTGTGTGGGGACCTACCTCGGCTGGTGTCCGTCTTCTGGAGTGGTGAGCCGTTTTCTTTCCATGGCAGCCTGTATTTGTTTGTTGTTGCTTTCCTTTGCAGGTTTGCAGTGTCCCTTCGTTTCCCCCATACAGCGCAGTGCGGTGTATCTGGCTGTTTGGGCGGCTGGTTTCAGTGCGTTCCAGCAGCCCAGTTACTTCCTTGTTTCGCCGCTCGGTCGTTCTGCGCATGCGCGAGACCGGAGCGAAGACGAGGCTTGGTTCGCGCATGCGCGATGCGGGCTTCGCGCATGCGCACTAGCGTTTTAGTGACGAAAATCGTGACGTCACTTTGGCGGCGAATTTAAAAACAGAAAACAGCTGGTAGTATGCCTGGGATGTTTTGTAAGCCTGCAACATCATTCCTGAGCTCTGTTTCTTCAGTGTTAAGGTATGTGTCTTTATGGGATCAGTTTTTCCTCTGCCTCCTTAGCTGTTTTTTCTGTGTTTAAATTAGGCTGTTTCTTTCTCCAGCCCTATGGATCCTGGGGATGCCTCACCGCCTGCTAGTGGCCAGCCCTCTCGGAGAAGGTACTTCTTTTGGGGTTACCTACCGGGGGGGGGGGGGGGGGGGAAGCAGTGGAACATTAGGGAATGTTCCGCTAACGCTGCTGGTTTGTTCTACAGCCCTTCTAGGTCTACTCAACGACGAAGTTCTCACCGAGGAAGTGACTAGTCTAAGTCCCACCGCCGGCATTCCTCTTCCAGGTCCAGACGACATGATTCTCCTGCGAGAACCAGTCTCCGTAGCCGGGAATCTTCCCGCCCTTCATCAGCTCACCCAAGTCACGTAGCTGAAGGTGTATGCTGGGGGTGCAAGACGCAGGTTCCTGCTGACAAGTCCCTTTGTGATGCCTGTTATATCAAAGCGACGGGTGAAAGGAGTGACTCTGACCAACAGCTAAGGTCTATGGTGGAAAGATTGGTTAAGGACAGTCTTAAGAAGTTTGAAGCCCCCCAGTTGTCTCCCATAGAGTCTCCAAGGTCTCCAGGGAGGGATGCTCAGGCCCAGGACACTTGGGATTCCTCGCTGCCTAGCCATCCATCTGCTGTCCTTTCAGAGAGTGAATCTGAAGAGGAAGAGTCTGGTTCAGGTTTTGACTTTGCCCTGCTCTCTCCCTTGGTCAAAGCCATTAAGGAAACACTGAGCTGGGAAGAGCCGGTAGTGGCCCCGGCAAAACAAAGAAAAATTTTCAAACAATTGAAGAAAGAGCGTATTAGCTTCCCCTTCCTCTCAGAACTGGGAGAAGTGATTTCAGATGAGTGGAGCAAGGTAGAGAAAAAGAATTCTCTTCTATCTAAAATTCAGAGACTTTATCCCTTCAAGGAAGAAGAAGTTAAGAATTTGGAGTCTCCTCCTCTAGTGGACGCAGCAGTAATGCGATTGGGCAGACATGTTACCCTTCCCCTGGAAGACACAGTCTCTTTTAAGGACGCTTTGGATAGAAGAATTGATTCTGACCTAAAGCGGATCTACCTTACGGCCGGGATGGCCTGCAAGCCGGCCTTGGCTGTAGCGGCTCTGTCTAGAGCAATGGAAGTTTGGTCCAATAATGTTGACGATTCACTCAGAAATGTTTCTGAAGATCTGGCCAGGAGTTCTCCCATTCAGGAATTGAGACTAGCTTCAGCTTTCCTGGGAGAGGCCTCGATCGACATTATCCGTCTAGTGGCTCGAGTTATGCTCTCCTCTGTAACTGCCAAGCGTGCCCTTTGGCTCCGTCCTTGGTTAGCCGATCCCGCTTCTAAGCAGGTTTGGTGCCGTATTCCTTTTGATGGTTCTTCCCTTTTTGGCAATAAGCTGGATAGTGCCATAACTCGAGCCACTGGAGGTAAGTCGGGGTTCCTTCCTCAGGATAGACGCCTGCAGGGTCAAAGAAGATCGTTCCCTAGGAAGCAGGTTCAAGATCGTGCTAGGGAGGCGCGCACTTACAGGCCTGGACGAGAATTTTCTAGATCTTGGAGGTCCAGACAGACATCTCTCAAGAAGTCTGCGAAAGGCAGTTCAATGGGGGAAAAGGAGCCGACTAAGTCCTTTTGAGATCAAGCCCGTCCAGGCGGTTCGGGTAGGAGCACGTTTGTTCCACTTTCGACACGTTTGGGCGGCCTTGATCCAGGATTTTTGGACCGTCAAGACGGTTTCTTCCGGACACACGTGGACATTCAGCAGTGTACCCAAACTCAAGTTTGTTCCCACATCCATTCCAAAGTCAGAAGAAAAAAGGCAAATTCTTCTAGCTTACATAAAATCTTTGTTGGATCAAGGCGCCGCTATTCCTGTTCCAGATGTCCAACGCGGCAGGGGAATGTATTCACCTCTTTTCCTGGTCCAGAAGAAGAACGGTACTTGGAGACCCGTAATAGACCTAACACGTCTAAATCGCTACATAAAAAAGGAGAAGTTCAAAATGGAAACGCTGTCCACGATCCAACAATCAGTGCAGCCAGGGGACTGGCTTGTCTCAATAGACCTCAAAGACGCCTATTTTCACGTCCCAGTGGCTGCAGAGTTCCAACAGTTTCTCCGTTTTTCCATTGGCCAGTTCCATTTACAGTTTACTTGCCTTCCTTTCGGTCTGTCAACCTCTCCTCGCACTTTCTCGAAAGTCCTTCTGGCAGTCGTAGCCTTGTTGAGAATCAGAAAGATCCGGATTCATCATTATCTAGACGATCTGCTTCTTCTCGCTCAGGACAAGGATTGTCTCTTGAGCCACAGGGATCAAGTCATCGCAACCCTCAAAGAATTCGGTTGGCTCCTGAATTTAGAGAAGAGCCAGTTGGTTCCTACGCAGTCTCTCGTGTTCCTCGGTGCCCTGTTCAACACAGCAAGAGGTACCATCTCTCTGCCCGAGGAGAAAATTGCAGTAATACGAGACAGGATCCACCTAGCTCTCTCCTCTTCTCGTCTCAGTGCTCTTCATTGCCTAAAGATCATAGGCACCATGGTGTCTACTATACCCATGGTGAAGTGGGCACAATGGAGGATGCGCCCCTTTCAGGTGGGGTTTCTCCATCAATGGTCGGGAGAAAAGGCTCAGTCCATCGTAGTTACTCAGACCTTGAGAGGTTCCCTCTTTTGGTGGCTTCGTCGGGAGAATCTATTGAATTGTCACTCTCTTCTGCCAATCAAATGGATCTCAGTAACATCAGATGCCAGCAACAAAGGCTGGGGGGCACATTGTCTTTCGGAAGTGGCCCAGGGCGTTTGGGACTTTCCCTCTCGGGGAATAGTGTCGAATGTGTTGGAACTACGAGCAGCCTTCCTAGCGCTGTTGGCGTTTCCACATCTGATAGTGGGTGCATCCGTAGTCCTCAGGCTGGACAATACGACTGCGGTCGCATACGTGAGGAAGCAAGGGGGCACCAGAAGTCGGTCTTTGCTGAAGGAAGTGGAGCCAATAATGCATTGGGCTCAGAGGAACCTGTCCAACCTAACAGCAGCCTATGTACCCGGAGTCCTCAATGTCCAGGCGGACTTTCTATCACGAATCCACTTGGACAACAACGAATGGACCCTTCACGAAGAGGTGTTTCAGTGGGTTCTATCCCTGGGGATGTCTCCAGAAGTGGACCTTTTTGCCTCTCGTTTCAACAAGAAGCTAACAAAGTTCTATTCGAGGTTCAAGGATCCGCAGGCCTACGGGATAGATGCCCTGACAGAGCAGTGGCGATTCCACAAGGCATATGCCTTTCCCCCAACGCCAATCATCTTCCAATTCCTGAAGAGACTCAGATGGGAAGGAGTGGAAGTATTGGCAATAATTCCGTATTGGCCCAACAGGCCCTGGTTTCCTCTCCTATCCCTCCTCAGCTTTCGGGACCCGGTTCCTCTTCCGTCCAGACGGGACCTTCTCTCCCAAGGGTCGGTTCTCCATCCATGTCCGGCTCAGCTCCGGTTGAAGGTCTGGTTCTTGAGAGGGGAAGGCTGGAAGCTCTAGGGTGTCCTAAGGAAGCCATTCCTACTCTCCTAAGTGCAAGGAGAAGAAGCACTAATAAGGTGTATGAACGAATCTGGGCCAAGTTTGTTTATTATGTGTCCTCCAGAACCAGTTCCTATGTTTCACCCACGGTTCAAGATGTGTTGGGGTTCCTGCAATCTGGCTTGGACTTACCTTTATCAGTTAGCTCCCTTCGGGTTCAAGTTTCAGCTATTTCCGCTTTTACAGGGGTTCAGTGGGCCAGCCACGCCCTCATTCAGCAGTTTTTCAAGGGTGCAGTAAGATTGAGACCCCAAAGGAAACCCAGATTCCCCAAATGGGATCTTCCTCTAGTCCTGGACTTCTTTTCTCTGCTCAGTATGGATCTCTCCATCCGAGAACTTACCTTGAAAACCGCGTTCCTGGTGGCGGTCACCTCAGCGAAACGAGTTTCGGAAATTCAAGCTCTGGGAGCCAAGGAGCCTTTTCTAACCTTTTTTCCGGATAGAGTGGTCCTAGTTCCAATGTTAGGGTCAAACCCTAAGGTCACTTCAGTCTTTCATAATAATCAAGAAATCTCTCTACCCTTATTCAGATCCTCGGATTCCTCAGATATTCATCCTCTTGACGTTGGAAGCTCTTTAAAGCTCTACTTGGAAGCTACAGCTCCGTTCCGGCAGTCGGACTTCCTGTTCGTTCTGTTCTGTGGTAAGAACAAGGGCACTAGAGCATCAGTCAGGGCAATCGCAGCATGGATAGTTCAAGCAATCCAGTGGGCATACAGAGATAAGGGCTTGGCTCCTCCTCAGGCGGTGACGGCACATTCGACCAGAAGTCTTTCGACCTCGTGGGCGGCTTCTCGCCATGTGGCCCCTGACGTGATATGCAGGGCAGCCTCATGGTCTTCCATTCACACCTTTATGTCTCATTATTGTGTTGAGCCAGCGGCCTTATCCTCAGTTGATTTTGGTGTTAAAGTTTTGTCAGTTGACGGTGTCAAATAAATCTTTGTTAAGCAGCATTTTTGCCCACCCGGGTGTGTCTTGGCGAGTTATTTCCCACACGTAGGCTGCCATGGAGTCTGTCAGGAAAACGGAAAATTTATGTCAAATACTTACCGTAATTTTCCTTTCCTGATGCACTCCATGGCAGCAGGAGTTCCCTCCCAAATGGCTGGAGTAGGATAGTTATCGAACACGGCCTGTGGCAGGGAGCAAAGATTTATGGGAGTGTCGTCCTATAGGGTAATGGAGGCGGGACTAAACCCACACGTAGGCTGCCATGGAGTCCATCAGGAAAGGAAAATTACGGTAAGTATTTGACATAAATTTTCCGTTTTTCCAGTCTCTTAACTTCCTTTTGTGCTGTTGTGTGCTTCATACAAAGTCCCACCATATGCTCTCAATTTTAATACATAGATATCCAGTGAAAGAAGCCATCATGAAAGCAGCCTGCAATAAATCCATGGTTGATTTTGAAGGTGCACAAATAGCCTTATTTCCAGATTTATCATATAGAACTCGTATGCAACGAAGAATGATTAAACCCTTGTTGGAAGTTCTACAAGCAGCTGATGTTAAATATCACTGGGGATATCCCTTTAAGGTTGTAGCAACCCGGAATGGGAAAACAGCAACATTTAAAACAAAAGATGACTTGCAACACTTCATAGAGGTTCTGGAGCTCCTCCTGGTGGACTTTCCAGATTGGAGCTTGAATAACTACAAATCATCACTACAACGACCAGAACGATGGCAACAAGTGCCAGTTAAAGGTCGACAGAAAATTGATATGGATAAGACAGGACTATAATCCGGTCATAGAAAGGTATGTAGTAGAGTAGTGGTGTAAAGTGAAAAAGGAAAGGAGAAGATTGCCTAAAGTTGACTGGGGAGATGTTTTGGAAGGGGGATGGAGAGGTTTTTCCCTCTGCTCTCTCTCAATCCCCCACCACCCTCCCCCCTTTTTTTTAATCCCTTTTACTGAAATACCGCAAAAAAACTTTTTTTTTATAAAAATATAAACGGAAGCCCGAGGCTCCCGAGGTAACCTGTTCATGTTTTTATTCATCTTTTCCCCAATAGGTCGGTCCTGAGACAAGGAATTTTGTTTTCTGCCAAAAGGCGGAGGGGGGGGGGGGGGGACTCCGGGCACAAGTGGGGCACCTCTGCCCAGATTCACCCTCCCTTTAGGGGGGGGATGTGCCACAGACAGTGGCATAGTACGTCATGGTTTTTAGATGGTTTTGTGTGTTTTTTTGGTTCTATTTTCCTCCTCCTTCTTCTCATCAGATGCATCCAAGGCGAGAGAGCTCAGAAGGCCGGGCGCAGACACCGATTAGGCACAGCAGTATAATAAGAGACTCGTGGGTGTAACAAGAGAATGGCAGGTAGAATGAAGATTGTATCATATAATGTGAGAGGGCTTTGTTCAATTGGTAAGAGGGCCGCCTCTGGCATGAACTGCGTCACATGAAGGCAGAGATAGTTTTTTGCAAAAGACACACTTCGTGGCAGGGTCGTCCCCTCGTATGCCTCTTTTTCCATATAATCAATGGTTTCATGCACCTTCACCCATTCCTAGGGCTAGAGGAGTTACAATAGCTACAGTGGGGATGGAAAGTATTCAGACCCCCTTAAATGTTTCACTCTTTGTTATATTGCAGCCATTTGCTAAAATCATTTAAGTTCATTTTTTTCCTCATGAATGTACACACAGCACCCCATATTGACAGAAAAATACAGAATTGTTGAACTTTTTGCAGATTTATTAAAAAAGAAAAACTGAAATATCACATGGTCCTAAGTATTCAGACCTTTTGCTCAGTATTTAGTAGAAGCACCCCTTTGATCTAATACAGCCATGAGTCTTTTTGGGAAAGAAGCAACAAGTTTTTCACACCTGGATTTGGGGACCCTCTGCCATTCCTCCTTATAGATCCTCTTTAGTTCTGTCAGTTTGGATGGTAAATGTTGGTGAACAGCCATTTTTAGGTCTCTCCACAGATGCTCAATTGGGTTTAAGTCAGGGCTCTCGCTGGGCCATTCAATAACAGTCACGGAGTTGTTGTGAAGCCACTCCTTCGTTATTTTAGTTGTGTGCTTAGGGTCATTGTCTTGTTGAGATCCTGAGCACTCTGGAGAAGGTTTTCATCCAGGATATCCCTGTACTTGGCCGCATTCATCTTTCCCACGATTGCAACCAGTCATCCTGTCCCTGCAGCTGAAAAACACCCCCACAGCATGATGCTGTCACCACCATGCTTCACTGTTGGGACTGTATTGATCAGGTGATGAGCAGTGCCTGGTTTTCTCCACACATACCACTTAGAATTAAGGCCAAAATGTTCTATCTTGGTCTCATCAGACCAAAGAATCATATTTCTCACCATCTTGGAGTCCTTCAGGTTTTTTTTTTTAGCAAACTCCATACGGGCTTTCATGTGTCTTGCACTGAGGAGAGGTTTCGGGCCACTCTGCCATAAAGCCCCAACTGGTGGAGGGCTGCAGTAATGGTTGACTTTCTACAACTTTCTCCCATCTCCCAACTGCATCTCTGGAGCTCAGCCACAGTGATCTTTGGGTTCTTCTTTACCTCTCTCACCAAGGCTCTTCTCCCCTGATAGCTCAGTTTGGCCAGACGGCCAGCTCTAGGAAGGGTTCTGGTTGTCCCAAACATCTTCCATTTAAGGATTATGGAGGCCATTGTGCTCTTAGGAACCTTAAGTGCAGCAGAATTCTTTTGTAACTTTGGCCAGATCTGTGTCCTGCCACAATTCTGTCTCTGTGCACTTCAGGCAGTTCCTTTGACCTCGTGATTCTCATTTGCTCTGACATGCACTGTGAGCTGTAAGGTCTTATATAGACAGGTGTGTGGCTTTCCTAATCAAGTCCAATCAGTATAATCAAACACAGCTGGACTCAAATAAAGGTGTAGAACCATCTCAAGAAAGATCAGAAGAAATGCACAGCACCTGAGTTAAATATATGAGTGTCACAGCAAAGGGTCTGAATACTCAGGACCATGTGATATTTCAGTTTTTCTTTTTTAATAAATCTGCAAAAATGTCAACAATTCTGTTTTTCTGTCAATATGGGGTGCAATTTAAATGAACTTAAATGATTTTAGCAAATGGCTGCAATATAACAAAGAGTGAAAAATTTAAGGGTGTCTGAATAATTTTCGCCCCCACTGAATACAGAAACAATGTCCCCTAGTACCTACAGATATACAAGTAGATCCTGAGGCCTGCTTTCTTTAAAGGAAAGATCCAGGGTCAGTGTTATACCCTAGCTACTATATATGCTCCCAATAGCCATACTCCAAAGACATGCTGGTAGGTTAATTAGACCCTGTCCAAAAAAATTGGCCATAATATGTGTATGTGTATGTCAATGTTGTAAGTGTGTCGGGACTCTACAGGTTAAGGACCGCATAAATAGCTGCAGATGGACACCGGTGGCAAGAAAAGCACCCTGAGGTGATTCAATTCGTATAGGTAGCGCTATACAAGTCATTCATTCATTCATTCATTCATACTGCTAAATTTCTATCTAAACTTTGGATATCCAGGGGTATTTTCGGGAAGGTCTATTGGTTATGGGAGGGATGTTAACATTACCTTGGACCCTAGTCTAGACACCTCTTCAGGGAAAATTTTTGTGTCTCATAAGGCGTTAAGATATGTTAAGTGAACAAAGTGAGCTGCGCTAAAAACAAAAAATATATTACTAAAACCTAATCAAAAACCATATCAATAACCATGAGAAAAAAAGCATTTTTTTGTGACAAAAATGCAAGTAATGAAATTCAAATAATAAAATTATATATGTGAATAATATCTTGTCATCATAGAAGTGAAAAAAATGTATACTAAATCAAAACCAATAATGAAATTAGCATAAATAGTATTCGAAAACTACAAAGGATTTATATATATTGAAACAAAAATTGTCCAAAGAATAGTGTTAGTTCTTCCAAGGTGATATTAAGGTGTAAACACCCACAAATTCCTGTGTGAAAAATAATCCAAACAATCCTCCACCAGTGAGAAGAGGGGCCGCTTACCAGAGTTATAGATCCCAGTGTTAATGAGATCAGCAAAGCAACAGCACAGAAGTTCTGGATGAACCGTCACAGGCACCACACTGCTTCTATCTCCAATACGAAGCCTCCAGTCAGGAAACGAGGGTATCGTGGATCATATAAAAAAATTCAAAAGGCACTCGCATAGCGTAAAACCACTTAGTTTAATGGAATAAAATATAAATTATTACACTCACATGTGTATAGAAGAAAACGATCGTATAAAAAACGAGCCGGCCGGACTCGTGTGCCGCCCGCACTTCCTAGTTGGGCGTAGAACGCGGAGACGTCAGAACGCCTACCTCCCTACGCGCGTTTCGTCACGAACGGACGTGTTCACGGGATGCGGGACGGCGTTCTGACGCACCGCCTATATACCAAATCATAAACAGACAGCCTCGGTCTGAGCTCCATGTTGTCTCTCAGTCCACCATATTTTTCCCTCATCTAATATGGTGGACTGAGAGACAACATGGAGCTCAGACCGAGGCTGTCTGTTTATGATTTGGTATATAGGCGGTGCGTCGGAACGCCGTCCCGCATCCCGTGAACACGTCCGTTCGTGACGAAACGCGCGTAGGGAGGTAGGCGTTCTGACGTCTCCGCGTTCTACGCCCAACTAGGAAGTGCGGGCGGCACACGAGTCCGGCCGGCTCGTTTTTTATACGATCGTTTTCTTCTATACACATGTGAGTGTAATAATTTATATTTTATTCCATTAAACTAAGTGGTTTTACGCTATGCGAGTGCCTTTTGAATTTTTTTATATGATCCACGATACCCTCGTTTCCTGACTGGAGGCTTCGTATTGGAGATAGAAGCAGTGTGGTGCCTGTGACGGTTCATCCAGAACTTCTGTGCTGTTGCTTTGCTGATCTCATTAACACTGGGATCTATAACTCTGGTAAGCGGCCCCTCTTCTCACTGGTGGAGGATTGTTTGGATTATTTTTCACACAGGAATTTGTGGGTGTTTACACCTTAATATCACCTTGGAAGAACTAACACTATTCTTTGGACAATTTTTGTTTCAATATATATAAATCCTTTGTAGTTTTTGAATACTATTTATGCTAATTTCATTATTGGTTTTGATTTAGTATACATTTTTTTCACTTCTATGATGACAAGATATTATTCACATATATAATTTTATTATTTGAATTTCATTACTTGCATTTTTGTCACAAAAAATTGCTTTTTTTCTCATGGTTATTGATATGGTTTTTGATTAGGTTTTAGTAATATATTTTTTGTTTTTAGCGCAGCTCACTTTGTTCACTTATTTAGTTTGATATCGGAGTATTACGATTAGGGTTGCTGCTTATAGGATATTTAAAAAAAAAAATATTTTTTTTTGTTTGAATAGCGCGGTTTACTCTTTGTGCCGTGGTTAAGATATGTTAAACAGCACCTTCGCTCTCTGCATTTGGTGGACAGTTGGAGGGTACTGCATGAGCGAGACAGGGATTTCAGTTATTACTCCAAAATACACAATGTATATTCAAGGATCGATATATTGTTGATTGATCAATATTATCTGAATTATGTAAATTCATCAACTATTGAGTCAATTGCCATGTCAGACCATGCTCCAATAAGTTTAACAATATGTCCGGCATCTGTTGGGCACCTGGAAAGAACATATTGATTGAATTAATCTATTTTGGATGATAAACAGAATGTGGAATCCTTGTCCTGCACATTAGCATTATATTTTGAGACCAATATCCCAGAGGAGGAGGTGTCTGACCAAGTGATATGGGAAGCCCACAAGGCGGTCATCAGAGGGGAGTTCATTTCAATGGGTTTGCGTATTAAAAAAGAGAGACGGAAGGAAATAGTCAGGCTCTTAGAGGAAATACATAAACTTGAAATTAGACATAAGGCCCATTTAAAACCTGGGGACATGCAGAAACTGGAGAAACTGCGGGCAGACATAAAACAGCTTCTCGGTCGAAAAGCTCAAAGTAAACATAGATACTTTGCCCACCGATTCTATAAACAGGGGAATAAGGGTGGGAGACTATTGCCTAGACAACTAAAGAAACAGGATTCACCCCATGTTCACAATATAAAAATAGGCGATAAGAAGATAGTGGACTCCCATGCAATAGCAGCTGAGTTTCATCACTTTTATGCATCTTTTTATAACATAGACTCTGTTCCTGTGGGGGCGTGGAGGGTGGACGTTTGGATAGAATTCGGGAATATCTTGAGGCCTCTGGGCTCCAGGCCATTCCATTTGCGGTCTTGGAGTAAATGGAAAAAACAATCTTCATTGAAGAACTAGGCGGATCGATTGCGGCTTTGCCATTAGGTAAAAACCCGGGACCTGATGGTTTCACAAATATTTATTACAAAGAGTTTTCCTCAATCCTGTTGTTTCTCTTTGTAGATGTCTTAACTGAATCTTGGTCTCTAACCCATTGCCTCCAGAGGCACTGTTGGCTTATGTGACGGTTCTCTTGAAGGTAAAGAAAGATCCTTAGTACTGTGCCAGCTACAGACCCATCTCCCTCCTTAACTCTGACGCTAGGGATGAGCTTCGTGTTCGAGTCGAACATACGTTCGACTCGAACATCGTCTGTTCGCCTGTTCGGCGAATTCCGAACGTTATGGGCCGTTCGCGCCAAATTCGTGTGGCGCTCACGGCGCACAATGCACTGCGATGGCGCAGTGCATTGCTGGCTCATGATTTGCCAAGCATGCACTGTGACCCCGCATGCTTGGCCAATCACAGCGCTGGCAGCGAGGAGAGCCATGATTGGCCACAGGCAGGATGCCTGTGGCCAATCATAGCTCAGGCTGTGTAGTACACGCCCCACACTATATAAGGCCGCCAGCACGGCGGCCTTGTGTAGTGTGTTGGCGTCTGTAGCAGTTAGTGGGTGTTCTGTGTACCTTCAACACAGTATACACCGATCGTTATCGGCCGATTTTTCGTTCTTGCTCTTCTGTAGTGGTTGTTGTCTGCGTTCCCTGACCGCAGTATACACCGCTATATTCACCTATATAGCTAGCGATATATCTATATTTTATAATAGAGCTTGCAGTCAGTGTTAGGAGATTGTGTGTGATGTCTGCGTGCTCTGAACCCATTATACACCGCTATATCCACCTATATAGCTAACTATCTTGCTCGTTTTAAATAGAGCTGTCAGTCAGTGTTAGGAGATTGTGCGTGCTGTCTGCATGCTCTGAACGCAGTATGCACCGCTATATCCACCTATATAGCTAACTATCTTGCTCGTTTTAAATAGAGCTTTCAATCAGTGTTAGGAGATTGTGCGTGCTGTCTTCGTGCTCTGAACGCAGTATACACCGCTATATCCACCTATTTAGCTACCTATCTTGCTCGTTTTAAATAGAGCTTTCAGTCAGTGTTAGGAGATTGTGCGTGCTGTCTGCGTGCTCTGAACGCAGTATACACCGCTATATCCACCTATTTAGCTACCTATCTTGCTCGTTTTAAATAGAGCTTTCAGTCAGTGTTAGGAGATTGTGCGTGCTGTCTGCGTGCTCTGAACGCAGTATACACCACTATATCCACCTATATAGCTAACTATCTTGCTCGTTTTAAATAGAGCTTTCAGTCAGTGTTAGGAGATTGTGCGTGCTGTCTGCGTGCTCTGAACACAGTATACACTGCTATATCCACCTATATAGCTAACTATCTTGCTCGTTTTAAATAGAGCTTTCAGTCAGTGTTAGGAGATTGTGTGTGCTGTCTGCGTGCTCTGAACCCAGTATACACCGCTATATCCACCTATATAGCTAACTATCTTGCTTGTTTTAAATAGAGCTTTCAGTCAGTGTTAGGAGATTGTGCGTGCTGTCTGCGTGCTCTGAACGCAGTATACACCGCTATATCCACCTATATAGCAAACTATCTTGCTCATTTTAAATAGAGCTTGCAGTCAGCGGTAGGAGATTGTGTGTGCTGTCTGCGTGCTTTGAATTACAAACAGATTCTACTTAACACAACAAACCTACACCGTCCCTGTCTTGTTTTCACCGCCTGTATACTGCTGTTCTGAGTATATAGGGCCTGGGGGCCACACGTATTTCCTTTTTTCAATATGGGTACGGGGTTCCCCTTAATATCCATACAAGACCCAAAGGGGCTGGTAATGGGGAGGGAGGGCTACCCATGCCATTTTTCTCAATGATTTTCAACCATATTGCAGGAACCAGATATAACATTAAAACCGCAAGCAGTTTTAAATGACGTTATTTACGTTAAATGTCATTTTGTGCAGGGACTGTTCTAAACACGGGAAACACGTGGCACTTCACAGGCATACTACAGACACCCCCCAGGCACAATATTTAAAGGAATATTTCACTTTTTTTTTTCACTTTAATCATCATTAAAATCAGTATTCCCGCCAAAACGGCCATTTTTAAAACTTTTTTTTGCATTGACCCATGTCCCCTGGGGCAGGAGCCAGGTCCCCAAACCCTTTTTAGGACAGTATCTTGCATATTAGCCGTTAAAATTAGCACTTTTAATTTCGAACGTTCGAGTCCCATAGACTTCAATGGGGTTCTAACGTTCGTACGAATTTGGGGTCCGTTCGAAAGTTCTGGTGTGAACCGAACCGGGGGGGGGGGTGTTCAGCTCATCCCTATCTGACGCTAAGCTCCTGGCTAAAATTCTGGCCCTAAGGTTACAAAAATATATAGTTAAACTGATTCACCCAAACCAAACAGGGTTTATGAAGGGCTGAGCAGCTAGAGATAATACTATTTGGGCCCTGTATCCGCAGGTATTGCATTGGATGCATAATGGACCAAACCAGACAGTGTAGTAATTTCAATGGATGCTGAAAAAGCATTAGATAAGGTAGGGTGGGAGTTTATGGTCAGAGTTTTGAGGGAGTTGGGTCTGAGAGAGCGGATGATGGGATGGGTGACGGCATTGTATGCAGATCCTAGAGCAAGGGTTAAAGTTAATGGTAGACTATCAGATTATTTTGAGATACATAATGGGACTAGGGAGGGATGCCCACTGTCCCCATTGTTATTTGCTATAGTGCCAGAGCCCTTTCTGCGCACGATTAGGGAAAATAGGAAGATCAAGGAGATTTGTGTTGGATCAACGGAACATAAGATCTCAGCTTACGCAAATGATCTACTGTTGTACCTCCTCTCTCCTCAAGAGTCTTTAACGGTACTGATGTTGGAAATAGACAGGTTTGGCCTTATATCTATTTTTAAAATAAATATTGAGAAATCAGTGTTGGTGCCAAGCCAAGCCATGTGCCTTTAAGGATGAAGACCACCTTGCAACAATCTTTTCCTTTTGTTTGGCGCATTGATTCTATACTCTATTTTGGGATCTATAGCTATTCAGATATAAAGCCCTTATATGATTTAAACTATGGACCCTTTATGTAATGGGGGCATGGCCTAGCTATGGAGGAGTGAAGACATGTGTCTCCTTGGCTCCTCGTCCACTGCTGCAGATACAGACGCACAGAGGGGGGATAATACCCCCCAAAGCACCGGAGAACATGTCGCAGGGACGGCGGGCACTATCACAGCAGCTGAGGGCGGATGGGGCCTGGCAGAAGCAACTGGACACGTACTTTGGCCCGACCCACGGAACGGGACATGAGGACTCCAAGATGGCGCCGATGCCGAAGATGACAAAGGCAGCCAAGGCTGCACAGAGAGCTGCAGCTCAGCAACAGCAGCAACAACAGCCACTGGACTCACAGATCCCCTCTCTGAGAATGGTGAGTGACACTGTTCCCCCGCTCTCCCCGGGATCCTCTGCCTCCCAGCTACAAGGCCCTGACATAGCTGACTTTCTAGGGGAAGGGGACATAAAGCGCCATATTTGGTCCTTCCCTACCCAAGCAGATTTGGAACAATTCACAGCCAGAATAAAGAAAGCCTTCAGGGAGGACATAGCCCAGCTCAAGGCCGACACTAATCACTTGGGGGCTAGGATGGAAATTGTAGAACACAGACTGGATGAGGCCCTGCCTGTCATCGTCATGCTCCAAGACAGATGCAGCTCACAGGATCAGAAAATTTAGACTTTATTATGCCAGTTAGACGACTTTGAGAACCGTAGGCGGCGAGCAAACATCCACATACGCAGCCTGCCAGAAGCTACAGCCCCTAAAGATATTATCCCCACCCAGGAGGACATATTTAGAGAAATTTTAGGTCTGCCTGCCACAGCTCCTGTGGAAATAGGCCATGCCCACAGAGCCCTCAGATCGCCCTCCCAAGATGTGGACAACCCGAGAGATATCATTTGTAAGCTCCATAAATATACACTGAAGGTCCGAATCATGCAAAAGATGCGTGGGAAACAATTCTTTGACTTCGATGGGGCCCATCTTTATTTTTACCAGGATATATCCAGACGCACTCTCGGGCAACACAGGGACCTCAGACCCCTGTTGGAAGCTCTCCAAAAAGCAGGCTTGCCATATCGCTGGGGATTCCCATTTTACCTACAGGCAACCAAAGCTGGCAAAACTGCTACGCTACACACTAAGGATGATCTCCAGCACTTTCTGGATATCTTGGGGCTAGAATCAGTCGAATTTCTGGACTGGAGGAGCCTACAAGACTACCCGCACCTACAACACCCCCAACCCTGGCTACCAGCTAAACACAGGAGTTGCAGGTGAGATCACAGACCTCCCACTTCTGCTTCCGCCTGCGACATTAACGAAAGACTTCCTCTCACTGACCTGTTCTCTGCCCTCATGTAAAGAACACCCTGTAAAGATCCTCTCAAATAGCCTCTGGGTTCCGGGACTACTATGCCAACCTTTATAATCTGAACTCAACACAGACCCTGGGGACCCAGGCGGTAAGACTGAAAGACATTCAAACTTACCTGACTGCTTCTGGCCTACCCCCACTGACAGACGAACAGTGCTCCGCACTGAAGGCCCTCATCACCCCCACAGAGATAGAAGTCACAGTGAAGTCTCTGCCGGCATGAGCCCTGGCAATGACGGGTTTACCAAGGCGTATTATAGACTGTTTCAACCCCCGCTGTCCAACTCTATCTGCAGCTCCTTTAACTCTATAGCAAACCGCAACCCAATCCCTTAGCAAAGCCCTACTGGCTCATATTTTAGTAATCCCCAAAGAGGGGAAAGACCCCACTTTGCTCCAAAGCTACAGACCCATATCCCTTCTTAATGTGGATATATAAATTCTAGCTAAGATCCTCACAACAGACTAAAACACTTGATCCCACTAATTATCCGCTTCCCGACCGGTCGGGACCTCCGTGAGTCCAATCGCGGGTCCTGCGGACTCAATCGCCGTGGGGATACCCGTGTTCATCCCACGGGGAGGAAGAACGGGGAGATGCCGATGTAAACAGCATCTCCCAGTTCTGCCTAGCAACAAGTGACACTGATCTCTGCTCCCTGTGATTGGAGCAGAGATCAATGATCTATAAAACACAGTCACACCCCCACAGTTAGAAACACGCCCCTAAGACACACTTAACCCCTACGCTGCCACCTCCTGGTTAACCCCTTCACTGCCAGTGTCATTTACACAGGAATCAGTGCATTTGTATAGCACTGATTGCTGTATAAATGACAATGGTCCCTAAAATGTCCGATGTGGCCGCCATAATGTCGCAGTCACAATAATAATGCCATAAAACTATCCCCTATTTTGTATATGCTATAACTTTTGCTAAAACCAATCAATAATCGCTTATTGCGTTTTTTTTTAACCAAAAATATGTAGAAGAATAGGTATCGGCCTAAACTGAGGGAAAAAAAAAATGTAATATATTTTTTGGGGATATTTATTATACCAAAAAAGTAAAAAATAATGCCTTTTTTTCACAATTGTCGCTCTTTTTTTGTTTATAGCGCAAAAAATAAAAACCGCAGGGGTGATCAAATACCACCAAAAGAAAGCTCTATTTGTGAGGAAAAAAGGACATCAATTTTGTCTGGGAGCCACGTCGCACGACCGAGCAATTGTCAGTTAAAGCGACGCAGTGCCAAAATGCAAAAAGTGCTCTGGTCTTAAGCCAGCAAAATGGTACGGTCTGAAAGTGGTTATACACCCAGACCAGACGGGGTTTGTCATGAGCAGAGAGGCTAGAAACAATTCTATTAGGGCAATTCCCCTTATCCATTGGGTACATGTCCCCCCCGAATCCCTCCCCTACCTGATCCTGTCCACCGATGCGGAGAAAGCCTTCGATAAGGTGGACTGGACTTATCTACGTGCTGTGCTAGAGGCCTTCGCACACATATGCTAGCCTGGATCATGGCTCTGTATTCTGAGCCCGAGTGCTCAGGTTAAGGTCAATGGCTTCCTTTCCCTGAGGTTCCCAATCAGAAATGGCATGAGACAGGGTTTCCCTCTTTCGCCACTCTTGTACGCCTTGGTGCTGGAACCGTTTCTACGCACCATCAGGGCGAACACAGATATTAAAGAACTCACGGTGGGTCACACGAAACACAAGCTCTCGGCATATGATGATGACATGCTCTTCCACCTAACGGACCCCCTGATCTCCCTGCCCAATCTGATGCGAGAACTCCAACACTATGGGACTCTTTCTAACTTCAAAATTAATTACACGAAGTCAGAAATACTACCAGTCCAAATGCCACCCTCCCTGGCAGACAGAGTACAAACTGCCTTCCCATTCACTTGGACTAAATTGTCCCTAAAACATCTAGGTATACGGTTGACGGACAAGTTTGACACCCTATATAATACAAATTTCCCTCCCCTGCTGACAACTGTGAAGCAAGACCTGGCCCAGTGGATCAAGACGGCTTTCACTTGGATAGGAAGACTCAATATCATCAAAACAGTTTGTGTACTGTTCTATATGCAGATGGTGCCTGTGTCACTACCTAAGAGTTTTTTTTCCCCAACTATCTAGTCTAATATCAACCTTCGTCCAACATTAAGAAACCAAGAATAGCACTTAGGCTGCTGAGCCATCACAGAGACACAGGAGGCCTGGGTCTCCCAGACACTCAAAGGTATCATAGGGCAATTGCCTTTCAGAGGATACTCAATTGGCACTTCCATACTCAATCCAAAATATGGGTCAATCCAAAAGCGACTCTAAAACTCAGGAATTGAATGAAAAGATACTACTACGCTGGTACTGTGTACCTGCAGACTTGGCAAGAATCTACTCGTCCAAATCAGACCAATGCTGGAGGGGCTGCGGCCACAGGGGCACCCTTCTGCATATCTGGTGCGAATGCCCGGCAATTAGACCTTACTGGGAAGACATCAAGTCCCAAATTAAAGAAATTACGAGCATAGACTTCCCTCTCTCTCCGGTCCACTTCCCGCTACACATTCCTCCCATGCCAGTGAGCCAGTACAAGAAAAGTGTGCTGCCCCACTTATTAAATGCAGCTAAACGGCTACTTCCTATTTATTGGAAGCGCCAGCAAATCCCAAGTAGGGAGGAATGGTGTCACAAAGTGAGTGACATTAGAGAGGCTGAGGACTGGATCGCCACCTGCAGAGGTGTCCAAAACCACTTCACCGCAACTTGGCAGACCTTGACTGAGTATATCTAGAGCCCGAGCCATATGCCCTCCAGCCTAGACGTGGCCTTGCTGGAACTTGCGGACCCATCCCTGAAGGGGTGACCCCTAGACTCTCTAATGGGAACCAAGGGCTAAAGAGACCTAACACACTACATCGATATTTAGTTGTTAGAAAGGGTGGGGACGAGATGATCTTTTTTCTCCTTTTTAGCTTTTTGGCTAATGTTGAGATACAGACAGGGCTTGGAGTGGAGGCGGAGTTGAATGACAAGTTCCAGTTATGTTCTATTCTACTCTTCTTTCTCTTTCTTTCCCCCCCTCTACTACATGCTACTACTCTATGTTCTAACCGGACATGGACACCTGTCCACAGGTGCCCGACCTGTCACTCGTCAGGTGACAGGCGAGGAACAGGCAAGCCAGCTAGCCTGACAGAACGAAGAGGCCTGACACCATGAGACACCCTGACTAGCAAGGGGGTCTGGTACTTGTGCCACCATGGTGCAGATGCCGAGGCAAGGGGTGTCATGGATGGGAAGCGATGTGGGGTGAGGTTAGTTGGAGGCACGTGTTCGCCCCCCTCCCCTCGCATTTACCCATCATGACACCCCTCAACATACAGGATTCACCGTAACTTAAGTATTGTCTGGAAGGCTGGCCACGTTTAATATGCACAATGACCCCTATTGGGCGTATAGACTCACCTCGCGCTTGCCCTTAGGGCAAGCCAAGATTTTGCTGCCGACCAGCCACCTGATGACTGACTTTTTCATATTCTTAATGGCGCCATATGTCCTTCTATGACTGTTTGTCTTTTATGTTCCTATATCCCTTTCATGTTGAAAAAAAAAAGAAAAAACAAAAGAAATGACCGGTGCATTACTTGAAGCCACCACTCTTGGCAAATGTTTATTGAACTGTACAACCCTGTCTTTTGTAAATAAAGATTATTAAAAAAAAAGAGTGTAATTCCCAGGCTTATTTATGTTTTACATGCCGTACCCATGACACTCCCACAGACATTCTTTAAACAAATACGAAAGGGCTCTTATGACCTTTGTGTGGGGAAATAAACATCCCAGGTTGGCACACAGATTTTGAGGAGACCAAAACAGGAGGGTGGGGTGGGACTCCCGGATATAGTTTTATTACAGCACAATGGCCCTGGTTTTTATAATGAACTGGTGCCATGACTCTGCTAGTAAAATTTGGGTGCCCTTGGAGAAAACATTAGCAGGTAGGAACTTGGCCCCCCTGGATTCTGGTTTCTTATAGGGGGTTGTGAATATGCATCCCAACTGACGAAGATAGGATAGAATGAACCGTACCAGAAAGTTAGCACCCCCCCCCCCAAATCCCCTATGACATCATTGGAAGGATTTCTCTGGTTTTCCCCGGGGGAAGAGAAAGGGAGTTGGGGTGGGAAGGGTAATTGTGGATTTGGTTTGAATACTGGAGGAAGTACCAATGGCTGTATGGAAATACCATCAATTGACTTGTTCACTAAAGCCGCGTACACACGTAGCCGTCTGTCCGACGTACTTAGTCTGGCGGACTTCCCGCCAGACTGTACGTCGGACTTTCCGAACGGGCTACTTGCCCACACACGGCACTTTTTCAGTGGACTAATATGGCGTACTAAGTCCGCCGTACTATCCGCCGTACTTTTGAAATGAACGGACTCGCCCACACACGCGGAGGAAAGTCCGCTCATTTCGAGCGCGTCTCCAGGTAGGCGGGGCCCGCGAAGGATACGTCGCTGGCCCCGCCGCCTTGTATGGACTTAAAGGGGAACCCCAACGGCGAAAAAATCGGCGTGGGGGTCCCCCCAAAGTCCACAACAGACCCTTGTCCGAGCACGCTACCCGGCCGGCCAGGAAAGGAGGGGCGAGCGAGCACCCCCCCCCCTCCTGAGCCGTACCAGGCCGCGTGTCCTCAACATGGGGGTGCCTTGGGGAAGGGGGGGCCGCGCGGCCCCCCCACCCCAAAGCACCTTGTCCCCATGTTGATGAGGACAAGGGCCTCTTCCCGACAACCCTGGCCGTTGGTTGTCGGGGTCTGCGGGCGGGGGGCTTATCGGAATCCGGGAGCCCCCTTTAATAAGGGGGCCCCCGGATACCGGCCCCCACCCTATGTGAATGAGTATGGGGTACAATGTACCCCTACCCATTCACCTGTAAAATAAAGTACAAAAAAAATACAACACACAAGATAAAATAATTTATTGCACAGCTCCGGGGGTCTTCCGTCTTCGGGGGTCTTCTCGCCGGACTCCTCCGCTATCTTCTTGTAGCTCTTTTACTAGCGGAGGAGCCCGGCATTCTTCTTCGTCGCCGCGGCCTCTTCTTCCGACTTCGGGGGTCTTGTCCCCCTCTTCGGTTCTTCTGCCGGGCCACCGCGCCTTCTTATAGCTCTTTTACAGGCGGTGGCCCGGTCTTCTGTCGCCGCCGCCGCCTTCCGTTCTTCTTCTTCTTCTTCTCCTGGAGATGTTGACTCGACGTTCTCTCCGGCCGCAATGCCAGGGACACGCTGCGCTGCGACTTATATAGGGACAAGGGGCGGTGTCACATGGGTTGATGTCACATGGGTTGGTGTCACATGGTGACCCCGCCCCCTTACGATGTCACAGTCCCGGAGGATGCTGGGACTGTCGCCATGTGACATCAACCCATGTGACCAACCCATGTGACATCAACCCATGTGACACCGCCCCTTGTCCCTATATAAGTCGCAGCGCGTCCCTGGCATTGCGGCCGGAGAGAACGTCGAGTCAACAGAAGACCGGGCCACCGCCTGTAAAAGAGCTATAAGAAGGCACGGTGGCCCGGCAGAAGAACCGAAGAGGGGGACAAGACCCCCGAAGTCGGAAGAAGAGGCCGCGGCGACGAAGAAGAATGCCGGGCTCCTCCGCTAGTAAAAGAGCTACAAGAAGATAGCGGAGGAGTCCGGCGAGAAGACCCCCGAAGACGGAAGATCCCCGGAGCTGTGCAATAAATTATTTTATCTTGTGTGTTGTGGTTTTTTTTGTACTTTATTTTACAGGTGAATGGGTAGGGGTACATTGTACCCCATACTCATTCACATAGGGTGTGGGCCGGTATCCAGGGGCCCCCTTATTAAAGGGGGCTCCCGGATTCCGATAAGCCCCCCGCCCGCAGACCCCGACAACCAACGGCCAGGGTTGTCGGGAAGAGGCCCTTGTCCTCATCAACATGGGGACAAGGTGCTTTGGGGTGGGGGGGCCGCGCGGCCCCCCCTTCCTCAAGGCACCCCCCATGTTGAGGGCACGCGGCCTGGTACGGCTCAGGAGGGGGGACGCTCTCTCGCCCCTCCTTTCCTGGCCGGCTGGGTAACGTCTACGCCTACCTGGAGACCCGTTCGAAATGAGCGGACTTTCCTCCGCGTGTGTGGGCGAGTCCGTTCATTTCAAAAGTACGGCGGATAGTACGGCGGACTGGCATACACACGGCCGGATTGTCCGCCGAAATGCGAGTCCGGCGGGAAGATTGGAGTGTAAAACTACATTCTAAGTCCGCCGTACTTTCGAATCAAAAAAGTATGCCGGAGGCTACACACGGGGGGATCGTTTGGCGGACTTGAGTTTGCCGGACTTTTCCACCCGTTTGTTTGATCGTGTGTATGCGGCATAAGTGGAAGCACTAGATTAGGCCAGCAAACCCGCTTACTACTTTTGAGGAATGGTGTGTTAACTTATCAGAGCCATATCATATGTTGTCTTGAATGCATAGGCTGGTTCTGAGCTCCCAAACTATGACAACTCCCTATTTCATTTGAGAATGGGAAAGAGAACTGGGCTATAATTTTCACATCACAGCAAATTAAAGGCTGATGGGAGCGACACACCATACTTCTCATATACAGGAGATGTCTTATAAGTTCCTGACAAGATGGTATCGTACACCAGTTCGATTGGATATATCTGAGCCATCGGCGGATGTTAACTGCTGGAGGGGATGTAACCAAAGGTTGCATTTATGGTGGCATTGCCCAAATATTAAAGTTTTCTGGGAGGAGATAGCCCTTAGGATTAAGAAAATGACACTTAGACCTATAGAATTCTCTCCATTACATTTTCTTTTTCATGGGATTCCATCATCTGCTAGGTTTTTATAAGAAAAGTGGAAATTGGGAGGATATGGGGTTTCTTTCTTTTTTTTTTTCTTTTTTTTGCGTTGTTTTTTGTGTTTCTTTTTTCCTCCTCTGGGAGGCACAGTGGAGAGATGATTGATGTCAATAAATGAAGAAGATAAGTTATAATAGTAAATTAGGCATGGGATGGGCAACACGTAATTGAATCACATAAAGAAGGGTAGATTTAAATGAAAGGTGAAGAGACGCAGGCCACCGACCTTTTTTTGTGAATGAATAGGGATACTATGCACTCCATATTAATTCACATGGGAGGCGGGATCCAGTTTCCAATAAGCCCCCGTCCTGCAGGCCCCCACAACCACTGGCCAGGGTTGTGGGAAAGAGGCCCTTGTCCCTATCAACATAAGCCCCCCTGTCCTATCAAGCCCCCCGCCCCAAAGCACCTCCCACTCGCTTGTCCCTTCCTGGCCCACTACTTAACAACCAGTTATTCAACATTTGTTATGGAGGGGGAAAAAAGAAAAAAGCATCAAAAACACAACACTTGCGTTACTGCAGGAAAAAAAGTCCCTGACCCTTTCCAAAAGTGCACCGGCTGAAAAACGTATAGATGTGAACATGTACCATAGGAAAGATAAAGTACTTGTGTGCTACTATCGACCTCACAATCAACCAAAACTGATTTACTAAATAAATCTAAAAGAATTAAATAATAGTATCACCCTAAAAATACACATGAGAAAGCTGCAACCATTAGCTAGTGACCTCAACACTCTAATGATAAGGAAAAATGGTGTGCTAATTGAAGAAGCTATGCAGCCAAATAAACAAATATGTATAAATGACTATCCTTAATTTAATAAAATTATAAATGCGATCATATATCAAACAGTGATAAAGTGCTCTGATCAAAGACAGATAATCATCTGATTTTACATAAAAATAGGCCCCAAATAATAAAGTGCATGTGCATCAAAAAACAGACTTTTAAGCCCTTGTACACACGGTCGGAGAATCTGTCGGAATGAGTCTTATTGGACCGTGTCGTCAGATAATCCGACTGTGTGTGGTATACATCAGACTGATTCTGCCCGAATCTCCGTCTGACCCAATTTTCCAACATGTTGGAAAGATTTCCCGACCGACTGGGCCGGACGGACCTAATCCAATCATGTGTAGAGCATTTTCATCGGACCAAGTGCCACGCATGCTCACATTCAAATTCCGACACTCAAGCGCTCGTTCAGGTAAAACTACTGCTCGTAAGCGATGTAGCACATTCGTCACGCTGCAATGTTAAAAAATCATTCATCAAGCGCATTCTCTTGTTCTTTACAATGCTGCAAGAACCAACTTCTTTTGATGCTCATAGTCACACACACTTCTCCCGAACGGATTTCATTACTCTTTTTTAACCATTTCAGCAATACAATTTTAGTTTAAGTCACATCTACACAATGTTTTTTTTATTTTTTTATTTTTTGGATGTTTTGGGGGGGGGGGATTCCCTAAAAATCTCCTTTAAAGATACTGCTCATTTCTCCTTTTTTTGTACTTTTTATTTTTGTGTGTAAACTTACAACAACATTATTGTATTTTTTAGATTTTCTTTTGCTTTTTTAATCTACAGGAGGTTGTTTAGTGTTGGTACCCCTTGTTATTTAGTTCACTTTGTATTTTGGAAATGTACCTGCCTGCTCACAAATAAACTCTACTTTTTGAAGGAAAACACATTACACAAGTATTTCATCAAACAAAAATAAAATTTATTTGTTTGCTCGAAAATAAAAATAGGAACGCAGCACTGGAGAAACTTCTTAACTTTGGTGCAGCCTTTGGCCCCCAGGGCAGACATGACTAAATGAGATATAAAAAAATTGGTGGCCTGAGGAGTAGATATCTCAGGGAGAGAACTCTGCTCCTGAAGTCCTAGAGAGCAGGAAATTAAGATGCCATTTCTGTCCCCAGGATGGTGATCTTGAACAGGTTGCATCTTCTGGCACACCTGACTCATCCCAGGCCATCACTCTCTGGTCTTCCTTTGTGACTTCCCACCAGGCATCCTTCCAGGCTGTGGCTGGGCTCCTGTAGCTGGGGCAGGAGGAGAAGGAGGGCGTTGTTGGACCTCCTGGCTGCCACTTGCCACAGCCTCCCCCCGACTGAGGTCTTCCTGTGTATGAAAAGGGGACATAGTTTTAGTTTTTTGATCATCAATCACAACATTTAGTGCTCCTGGCTTTTGCTATTTGACTGTTACCAAATAGAACAGACTATCATTCTGACACCAGCATTTTTCTTTCCCGTCCCAATCATTTTTGGTCACTACTGTCTATTGAGATGTAAACCACTTGGAGAAATCACAACTTACTGATCAATAAGAACATCTAGTTAACATCATTAAATATAACACAAGAAATATGTTCAACAATGCAATACCTGTTTCAAGCTGGGCCCCACCACATGGTGCTGCCTGGAAGGCCCAGGTTGTACATCAGAAGCCTCAGCTGGGGGTGAAGGATGCCTTGGAGGAAGCATGGAGAGTGGTGGCCTGAGTGGTGGCCTGGGTACCCCTTGGTCTACCAGAAAATGCAGCCTGTCAAAGTGCACCATCCTGGAGTAGTAAACAGCATCTGGATCTCCTGCTCTCAAGGACTCCAGGTGCTTCTTTCTCTCCCTGAAATATGTAAGCTTCATGGGCACAATTTTGCGATTCAGATATGTCATGTCTGCCGTGGGGACCCTGATCTGCACCAAAGCAAGCAGTTTCTCCAGTGCTGCGTTCCTCTTTGATCTGTCATAATAAAATTTGTTGTGGAACTGCCACAGGCAGGGCATCTCCATGTAGAGCTCGAGGAAGAGCCCCATAAAGTTGGGATTGTTGAATGGATCCATTTTGTCTGCAAGACACAACACAGGACAAACCCTCAAATACTAATAATATAATTAAAATCCCTCCTAATCTTGTCCCAACAGCGGCCTAGATACAAGCAGTCTAGTCTAGTGAAGCACAAATTTAAAAATGTTACCTTCGTTTCGACGTTCGCCGCGTCCGTGACTCACACTCTCCTCCCAGATCGTACGGACGATACACATGTGTGGCGTTTTATATACAGTTGTATGCGTGAAACTCCGCCCGCCCCTGACGTTCTTTCCAGACTATTCCCCGCCCCTTCGCTTCCCACGCAGTGGGGAGAGCACATGGCGGAGAGAACGCAGGTGCGCACTAATAGTTCCACTAACGAGGAGGAGGGTGAGGAAAACCCAGAGCCTGAAACGTCCCGATCCAGGAAGACAAGATTTAAGGCCTCAAATATGTCTTTTGGAGAGATGTTGGAGATGGTCGACATATTGAACAGGACCGACTATGATGGGAAGTATGGACCTTACCCAAACCCAAATATCAGAAAGGCCGAGATCATGAATAAAGTTGTGAAGAGTCTTCTGAAGAATTTTGGGGTACGCCGATCCAAGGATCAACTGAGAAAACGCTGGTCAGACCTGAAACTGAGGGAGCACGAGCAGTACCTAAGGATCAAGCGTGTTCTTAAAAAAAGTAAGTAGTTGTCGTGTGTTCATATGATTATTCTTGCTTGCATACATGCTCCATGTGCTTTGATTTCATGTTGTGCATTTTAAAATGGCCACTTTCAAGGTCATGGTTTCGTTCGTTCGTATGAAACATCGTTCTGCAGGGAAGTATTCCAGCTTAACAAAGTGGCCCCAATAATGTTTTCACCTTGTAACTTGGCCCAAAAAAACAATTGTACAACACTTCCAAGCAATGTTTCATATTCCTATTTATGCCCTCTGTGTGCTAAATAATCTTTGTTTACATGCTCATAGGGGAGAGAAGACTCGGCAAGTATGAGGACACCAGGGACCATGAGGACACCAGGGACCACACCCCTCCCAAAGAAGGGCAACTTCCAAAAGAAGAAACAGAGGAGCAGGAGCAGGAGGAGGAGGAAGAAGGAGAGATCGTGGAGGTTGGCCAAATTGTCACCACAACAGGTGAGTGTCGGAGAACACAGCTTCCGGTAAGCTCATCAATGTATAGCACCATATTTGGATTACATGGTGTGTTTGTTTTTTGTTTTTCTCGGTGATGTGGAGGAAGATTCCCGTTTTACCAGTGAAAGTGCCCAGATCTTGATCGGGGAGATAATGGGGTGCAATCAGGATTTGGAAATTGTACAACAAAACATCAATGATGTTAAAAATAAAATGAAGAACATCATTGATGTTTTGGGGAGAGTGTGAAAACGAAAAAACTAGATAGCGTTTTATTTTTGTTTTAAAAAAAAAAAGTGTATTTTGCATAATTCCAAATTTGGAAGATGCACAGAGTGTGTAAACATGCGCTATCTCACATCATGGGTGATCAATGTACATGTTTTGTGGAAAGTGTCTGAGATAAAGGGGTTGCAGCCCCAAAGCATGTACATTGATCCCCCATGATGGGAGATAGCACATGTTGACACACTGTGTGCATCTTCCAAATTTGTATTTTTCAGGGGTGACACCCCATGTGATGAAGGCGATATCAGCCCAGTTTGTACATACTCAGGTCTGATATTGTCTTCACTTTTGCAAGTTGAACTTTGTAAGTTCCTGTGTTCTGTATTTTACAGTTCGATACATGCCTGTTTACACAAAAAACAAGTAAATATAAATATGATTAAACTGGGTTTTGGATACCCAAAATCTCTTGGTTTGTTGTAAAAACCTTTACTAAACGCACATATGAATGTGCTTGTATTAAAAAGTTGAATTCTCAACAATGTGTGGCTTCCTTTTTCATTGGGCTTAAAATGTATTTGTAGTGAAATTTTAGTTTGTGCTGAGAAGGAGTGTGATTTACTAAAGGCAACTCCACTTTGCACTCCAAGTGCAGTTTCAGGTGTACTTTTGCAGTGCACTTGTAGTGCATAGTGGATGTGCCTTCAGTAAAAAGCACCCAAAGTGAGGTGTCAATTTGGACAATCATGCCATTTTCCTGCCAAGGTGCTGAAAATGAGCATGATTTAGATCAGTAATGCACTACACATTAGTTAACAAAAAGAAGGTGTGTGTGTAGCAGACCCACAACATAATAAGATTATCTGAAGAAGAGACTGTCCCCTCATCTCACTCTGAACTTGGGTTTGCACTGTTGCTGAAAAAGGCACAACTTGACGAAAAATGGCAAAGTGGGAGGCCACAGTCTGCCATTCCTGTGGCGTTGAAGGACACTGTGTAGTGGTGACACAAGAAAAAAAACTAGTAATTTTACAAATTAACATTGCATGCAGATTAGACACACACATTTTTGGACAAAATTAGTATAAAATTTTTTAAAATGATTATTTAAAGCCTAAAGTATAAGGTCCCCTTATGAGAGTCCTAACCCCCCCCCCCCATCCCCCCATCTGATGGGCCCTTGATAAAAAATGAGGGGGGATGTTTAGGAGAGGTAACCCTCTCCACTTGATTGAGAGCTGAATGCCTAAATAATGTGTGATACTTTGTGAAACCCCTCCTTAGTTACACTATTGGCAGCCCACTGGACAGGTAAGAAGTGTCATAATAACAAAATGGAAGGACATTTTGACATTCTGCTATTACATAGCAAGAAAATTAATGTGTTAAAAAAATAAAACTAGCATTTGAAAGTATTGAGGCCCTTACACTACATGCTTTGGTGAATTGTTCCATAAATGTGATCATTAAAAATTTATTTAGAGTGTGTATTGGGTTGGGTCAAGTCATCAGATAGAAGATTGCTATCAGCTGAGGTAACAGTTGGGGAGAGGGGGGTTACTAATGAGTTTGGCACAACTCCAAAAAACAATAAAAAGGTCACTTTGCATGAATTGAAGCACACACATCACATTTGTAGAGATTTTAGGGGGTGTTTAGGGGAAAGCAATACTATGGAGCTGCCAAAAGACATTGTCAAGACATTGTCAAGTGACTAAACTATAGTTTTAGGGGCCAAGAAGAGCATGGTGGGGAAGTTAGTGAGGCAAATCCGCATGAGGACAAAGGGGCAGAGCATATGAATTAGAGCATATTGCAATGATGGTAATTAGGGAATGAGGAAAGAAATGCAAGACATTAGCAATCATGAAATACATAGAATGTGATGTTTAAGGTTAAAAATTAGCATAATATAGTCCTTCAGCAGGAGCTGAATGATGGCAGAACAGGTCTCTGGAATAATGATCCCCAGAGCCTGGGGGGATGCCTGTAGAGAACTTGAGGTCCTGAAGGTTCGTCTACGTACCCATCATACAGTTTGTGCTGTGCAGGGGTTCTTACTTTGACTTTGACACAAGCCCTTTGGCTTGTGTCAAAGTCAAAGTAAGAACCCCTGCACAGCACAAACTGTACGATGAGTACGTAGACGAAACATGTTTGGAAAACGGTCGAGTGGTCAGAACGGACACCAGAAAGCAACGCTAAACAGCAAGGCCTGAAAGGACGACCTGAATAGCAGAAGCAAGCAGACAATAAAAAATGCCTTTCAAAGCGTACTATAACAAGATAGAGTCCACAATGAGAAGCAAATACTTAATGACTGCACGCACTGATTATCAGATATGCAAAGACAAGCACAAACTGAAGAGCAGTAGCGATCTGAATCACTAATCTGAAAAGCGCGAATCGTCTTTCACCAAACTTCTACTAAAACACGAGATCAGCAGAAGGAGCCCAAAGGGTGCCGGACGTGGTGCTGAACCTCCTTTTTCTAGTCCCACCGTACACAGCTTACGCCACCGCGTTCTTGGAAACCGCGAAATCAAACAACTTGGCCCGACCGTGTGTATGCAACAGTTTCGGACACAATCCGTCGGACTAAATCCGACGGGCAAAATCCGACGGATTTGGTTGCCAAAATCTCCGACCGTGTGTAAGTGGGCTAAGGCTTGACATGTTTAGAATCACTTTATTTAGCACAACCTCATCTTTTATATTTTACAAAATGCGTATAATATTGCATTTGTGTGCCCTAAACTGAGCTATAGTATATTTGTTTTCCTGAAATTTTGCACCTGATTGCATTAATATTGGGTGACGTAGAAAACTGAAACTACCAATATTTTATTCTGCAGAGTGTCTGCTTTCAGAAAATATATAAAAAGACTCTGGTAATGAAAGAGTTAAAAACCCCTAACCTTTTTTTTTTTTTTTGTCGTGTGTGTCACATCGGGGAGATTTATCTTGACTTCCTGTCCTGGAAACACAACAGGAAGTGAGATCACCAATGTTTCCCGTATTACTGTTTTAGTGATTAACTGTAATATTTTTGATTTCCCATTGTCAATGGTCACCAGGACAGGTGGAAATAAGCAGCCTGTCCTGGTAACATCTTCAAAGACAAAATAATAAAAAAAAGAGGAAAATCTCTGCTATACATGCACCTTTTTGTAGGTTGTATACCTGTCATTTTACAAGAAATGCACCCAACTCCTATTGTGGGTGACAACACACAGCATTTTAGTACACTGAGCAGTGTCAACCCTGCCCACTTTTCTTTTCCTAAAATACATAGTCCCTCCCTCTATTCTATTACCCACAACATACAGACAAATCATTCTGTAGTCCCAGATAACTATGAGGGCTGATAAAAATCCTTGACACAACATCGGAAATGTACAAAGGACAGCTATGAATTTCTATGTGTAGTCATGTCAGTGGGAGTGCCAAACACACATATCAAGAGTCCAAAAATATATTTTATTGACTCCAAAAAAGACTAAGACTAATGCCGCATACACACGACTGGACTTTCCGACAGACTAGGTCCGACAAAATCAGTCCGTCGGACAATCCGGTCATGTGTGGGCTAATCTGATCGTTTTTCACATAAAAAATCTGACGGACATAGAAATAGAACATGTTTCAAATCTGTCCGATGGACTCAATTCCGATCGAGAAAACCATTCGTCTGTATGCTGGTCTGATGGACCAAATACGACGCAAGGGAAGCTATTGGCTACTGGCTATTTAACTTTCTTTTTTAGTCCCCTCTTAAGTCACGTTCAAAACTAACGGACTTTCGAACGGACTTAGTCCGTTCATGTGTAGCCAAGTCCGTTCGTTCGACAAACGAGGTGTACAAAAAAGGGTGCCATGGTGGCTCTTGTGATTAGTGGGCATGCTGAAAACTGGGTGTTATTAAAGGGCATGATTTTTTTGGGGTGGCCCTTTTCATATGTAACAGCATCAGCTTTTCTTTGTGGCTTTTATCGATCACATGACATCTCATAGCTACAAAGAAAGTTGATGCTGGAAAACTTCCCTCTTCCAGATTCAGGTCTGAATAAGGAGCAAGTAGCTATAAAATATCCAGCAGGTGTCACATTCAGTGAGTCCTGCTCTAATCAATAAAAATTCTGGATGAACTCCCTGTACACTGCTATACACCCTTACTAGCAAACTGTGCACAAAAACTGAGATTGTTTTTGTTCACATACATTGTAATACAGGTTTAAGATGGCTGACTGCATCAAAGTAATCCCTCCAGGGCGGCTGGTGGTCATTGTTTTTGGTGGGGGGCGGCAAACAGTATGCCACCACCACAAGCCCACCCTATTTTGAAGCCTATGGCTCTGGTGGTTGTGGATAGATGGGGAGGCCCAGGCACCCCTAAAGCAAGGGCCACCACTGATTCCCTCCCTGGCACTGAGACAAGCAGCATGGGGTGGGTGGTTCAGAAGTTTCTCTTTTTTTTGCTGAGCCAACTGAGAAGCAGGAGAAGAACACAAGGTGAGGTCTTGAAGTGAAGTGCTATTCAGTGTCTCTTGATCGGATGGTCTGTTGCTACATCATGCTGTTTCAGACCTCACATAACTTGGGGTCTGTTCATTTGGTAAGAGGTTGGATGGACTGAGGTGGTGGGCTCACTGATCACAGTATGAAGTTGCACATTATAGTATGATGGATATTAGTCTGGGAGCACTTTGGATCGGATCTGTTCACTTCACTTAATAACCATTTGCGGACTATAATTGCTTTTTTTTTTAATCACTGTACTTCACTATTATATCATTTCATTCAACTTATTTTTATTTATTGATGGTAAACACAATAAATGTTGTTATTATTATTATTATTTTTTTTAACACAGCGCAACTAATTTGGGATGCATTTAATCAGCTGTTTGGTGTTTTTGTGTTCTAGAGTGCAGCTGTGGAGATCACATATTGTTGACTGTTATTTGGTTTGATTGTTTGTGGGTTTGAGGCACTAAGTGTTGTTTTTTTCTCATAGAATGTATTATCTATTCAATACAGCTCTCCATCACTCTCTCCTAAATGTACATTGGATTTGAACTCCTACTTTGACTCCTGGGGGAATGTGCTCCAGTTTATTCCCCAAATGCAGATCTCATAGCTAGATTCTCTTCACTCTTGCAACAAGAATTAACTAAAGCATGCTAGATGATCAAATATGAATTGAAGAGGGATTTGCAGTGGATTGATGACTGCTTAGACCCTATTAAGACTAAAATGAATGGTGCTATGTCCAGAGTAAAGCAAAGCTCCAAGGTACTCTTTGCCCTTGTACACACGGTCAGAGAATGTGTCCTATCGGACCGTGTTGTCGGATAATCCGACTGTGTGTGGTATGCATCGGACTGATTCCGTCGGAATATCCGTCGGACCCAATTTTCCAACTTGGAAATATTTCCCGACCAACTGGGCCGATCGGACATACTCCGATCATGTGTAGAGAATTTTAATCGGACCAAGTGCCACGCATGCTCAGATCAAATTCCTACATCAAAGCTATTGGCTACTAGCCTGAATGTAGTCCCATCGTAACGAAATTACGTCATCACGTTCTGAAAGATCGGATTTTTCTACAACTTTGTCCGACCGTGTGTATGCAACAGTTTCGGACAAGATCCGACTGACAAAATCCAACGGATTTGGTTGTCAAAATCTCCGACCGTGTGTACAGGGGCTTTGACTTGCACCCAACCAGATCAGGCTAATGTGAAGCTAGAAGACCTGGAGAACAGATCAAAACAATAAAATATCCATATACAGGGGCTTACTTAAACCCGTAAAGGACCTTGACTGGGCAGTGCACACTTTAAAGCGGTAGTAAACCCGCATATTTTTCATTTATTTTTTTAAACCTGCAAAGAAAAAGGCATAATGAGCTAGTATGCACCGCATACTAGCTCATTATGAAATACTTACCTTAGAACGAGGCCCCGACATCTGGCCCGATCCACGCCGAGGGAGCTGACATGCTCCCTCAGCGTTTCTTCCGGGTATCGCGGCTCCGGCGCTGTGAGTGGCCGGAGCCGCGATATCGTCACTCCCGCGCATGCGCGCGGGAGATTTCAGTCCGGCCGCTCGGCCGCTGCCGGATTTTGACGGCGAGAAACCCCTTGTGGGCATGCGCCGCTGCAGTCAGCGGCGCATACCGAGGGGAATATCTCCTAAACCGTACAGGTTTAGGAGATATTTTTTTACCTACAGGTAAGCCTTATTATAGGCTTTCCTGTAGGTAAAAGTTAAAAATGTGGGTATACAACCACTTTAATGAAAGCTCTCATCCCAGATATCTCAAAAGTTCAATTAGAGATAGAAAAAGCCCACCGGACAGGCACTCACGGCTCCGAGGTCTGATGGACTTTCCATAGATATGATTCTGAAACCCCACTCTTACAACACTAACCACTTCAGCACGGAAGGATTTCCCCCTTCATGACCAGGCCATTTTTTGCGATACGGCACTGCATCGATATAACTGACAATTGCGCGGTCATGCAACGCTGTACCCAAACAAAATTGACGTCCTTTTTTTTCTACTAATAGAGCTTTCCTTTAGTGGTATTTGATCACCTCTGAGGTTTATTTTTTGAGCTATAAACAAAGAGTGACAATTTTGAAAAGAAAAAAAATTCTTTACTTTTTGCTATAATACATATAAAAAAAAAAACAACATAATATATATATTTTATTATTATTATACAGGATTTATATAGTGCCAACAGTTCGCGCAGCGCTTTACAACATATTATTATACAGGATTTATATAACGCCAACAGTTTCCACAGCGTTTTACAACATATTATTATTATACAGGATTTATATAACACTTTTATTCATCAGTTTAGGCCGATATATATTCTTCTACATATTTTTGATAAAAATAAAAATAAAATTGCAATAGGCGTATATTGATTGGTTTGTGCAAAGATTATAGCGTCTACCAACTATGGGATAGATTTAGGGACTTTTTAAATTGTTTTTACTAGTAATGGCGGCGATCTGCGATCTTTAGTGGGACTGCAACATTGCAGAAGACAAATCTGACCCCAAATTACACTTTTTGGGGACTAGTGACATTACTACATTGATCAGTGCTATAAAAATGCACTGATCAATGTAAAAATGACACAGGCAGGGAAGAGGTTTACACCCTTGGGGGTGATCAGGGGGTTAAATGTGTTCCCTAGGGGTGTTCTAACTGTGGGGGAATGGGCTAACTGGGACATAACAGAGATCACTGTTCACAATCACTGTGAACAGTAGATCTCTGACATGTCCCATCAGGGCGGGGATTTGCCTTGTTTACAATGGCATATCCCCATTCTGCCTCTGTATTAGGTGATCGTGGGTCGCCGGCAGACATCAAGTCTGCCCGACCCGCAGGCACGCTCCCGTAGCGTGCAGTGGGAACAAGAGCGCACCAGGGGTGGCGCGCACCCGCAATAAAGGTACAGCGATTCAAGCAGGACAGCCGACCTGCCACAGTATATCTGCATGAGCTGGTCGGCTAGTAGTTAAAGCAGAACATCACCCAAAAGGGGAAGCTAAACTTGTTTGCATCTTCCCTCCTTCGGCAGTTTTTTTGGGAGGAGGGGGAAGCGGGTAACTGGTTTTGAAAGGTACCTGCTTGCTCTTTTGGTCAGATTGCCACAGCAATCTAAATGTAAGTTCGCCCCTCTCCTCCCCCCCCAGTGCAACACATCACAAGACTGAGGGACCATTCACAAAGCACAGTGTGGCTCGCAAGGCTTCACTGCCTGTTCCCTTACTAAGGATGCCAACGCCTGGACCTGAAACCGATTAAAGAAGTAGCTTGGGTGAGAACATCGCTGGATCCCTGGACCAGTAAGTGTTCTTATATTAAAATTCAGCAGGGCTGGAGGTGTGCCTCTGTGTGTGTAAATCCAGGAAGTGAACAGGCAGCAGCTTTAGCTGCCCACAGTTAAAATGGCTGCGACCAGACTTAGTGGAGAGAGATTTCTTTAGCATATTTGGCAAGTACAAAATCACAGCATATATAAAATAATATGCAAAGTGGTGGGAGGGAAGCTTCAGAATGGCAAAGATGTTTATTACAAATTATGTGAGCAGACTGCAGTTCCTCTTTAAGGTGAACTTGTCCTTTAAAACAACTTTATGGAACAATACCACCACCGTGTGGTCTACATTATACATGGTGTTTGGTATCTTTGAGCTAAATATTTATTTCCTTTCTCCCAACATTTTTGTTTTCCTTCTTTCTTCATGCCAGTGAAGTCTAACTCCTCACTCCAACAAGCATTCTTCAGAAGGATCAGTCATATGCTTACATTTGTCACAGATTTGTATCAATATGAGCTCATTCTGACACTAAAAAGGTCAGAAGACTCACTGGTCTCATGTTGTTTTCTTAAAGTGGTAGTAAACTAAGCCACTCAACTTGTGAAAAGCAGTGTAGCTATTACAATATAGTTTTATGTATCATTCCACTTTATTATTTATCCTCTCTATGCTAGTCTTTTTCTTTTTTTTTTAGCTTAATTTCATTTCTCTGCTTCCTACCCGAAGCTGGTGCCATTTTAACTGTTGTCGTTTGCATCTGTTCTGTCTGTTATGTCCGCCCTTTCTGTCTGTGCTGCCCAAAATCACACAAGCACATTGAGTATTAGCTGAGCCTCATTTTCTTTCCTCTCTGCTTGTCCTGTAATCGGATGTAATCTCGCAATGCATTGCAGTGCCACTGAGACTGGATGACGCATGCACACTATGGAAAGAACCAATGGCACACAGATCATGCCATATATTTCAGTAACAATGCGCATGTGCTGTTGATGTCATTGGATTGAAAATCGCTTTTTTTACACCACGGCACAGGTTGTAAAGATTTTTTAAACAATATCATACACATTGATTATTAATAGAAAGGTGAAGAGAACCAGGTCAGGCAAGGATTTAACAGCGCACCTCATCCCAGTTGTATCAAATATGGAGAAGAAGAGAGGGAGGTAAATGGGATTATTGCGGTGCTGATAGTGGTGAAAAGAATAATGTATTATAAAGATAAAAAGATATTTTATTAGATAAAGTAAAAACAGCCACAGAGGTACAGTAAGTTCAAAATTTTGAAGCTACAAATATTAATATCTTGTATATTAATATTTGTAGCTTCAAAATTTTGAACTTACTGTACCACTGTGGCTGTTTTTACTTTATCTAATAAAATATCTTTTTATCTTTATAATACATTATTCTTTTCACCACTATCAGAACTGCAATAATCCCATTTACCTCCCTCTCTTCTTCTCCATAATTGATTATTAATGATTTTAATATAGGAAAGTATAAAAGTTGAGTTTACTACCACTTTAATCAATGAGTATTATTTAGGAAACTGATATGTCAAGCACACCCAATGTCTATGTTGCAATTGGTAACTCATAAGGTAAGCAACGTAACAGACTAAAGCCTCGTACACATGGTACGATTGTTGGCAGGGGATTGTCTGTTGACAGAGAGTTGTCCTAAAATCTTACCGTTAGTACGCTCCTTTTGACAACTGTTGTCCAATTTTCCACCAACAAATGTTGGATGACAGGCTAGAAAATTTTCAGTGGTTTGATTTTCGTATGGTCAGTACACAAATCCGTCACACAAAAGTCGAAAGTACAAACACTAATGCTCAGAATCAATGCTCACTAAACACGAAATTAGCAGAAGGAGCCCAAATGGTGGCGCTCAAGAGCTGAAATGCCTCCTAGTAAGTCAGTACGTTCGTGTTTGTGGGACGAAAATTGTGTATCGTTAGTATGTAAGACAAGATCCTGGCACACACCCTTTTGAAAAAAATCAGACGCTTGGTTGGCCAACAATCGTGCCATGTGTACAAGGCTTTAGGCCTTCCATAATTACCACGCCCTAGGTATATACATTCTTTTGCTTCAAAAGATAAATTTTTCTTGATCCTCAGCTCTGAAATGTCATTGCAACAGATATTCCACCAAGAAAAGGTGGGTAGTAACCTACTTCTCTAAATGTGTATCAGCTACAGATCATACAGTCATCAGAGACCGATGAGGGTAGTTATTTACTGGTAGCTAGAAAGATCAATGACCCTGCAGCCATGCTAATTACTTACTATGCCCCAAACACGAGTCAATTTGAGTTTTTTTTTTTTAAATATGCTACACATTTTGACCACCCAGTAGACCAAATTAAAACTTAAAGCGGAGTTCCACCCAACAATGGAACTTCCGCTTTAAGGGATGGTGACCCCCTGACCCCCTGACACATTTGGCATGTTATTTTTTGGGGGGGAAGCAGAAACCTTCTTTTTAGAGGGTTCCAGCTCCCACTTCCTCCCATGGCACCGCGGCGCTGGAAGTTCACCTCTCCCCCCTCCCTTTCGGAAATCATCTGGGACATGTCACAGGTCCCAGATGATTGCCCAGCCAGTCGCAGCGCAGCTCGCGAATGCGCATTGCGTGACCAGCTGTGAAGCCACAGGGGGGCACCCACAGTGACAATGCCGGCACCACATAGAGGAAGGGGAGACGAGCGGGGCTTTGCTCCCCAGCAAAAAATGGCTTTGCTCCCAGCATCGCTAAACCCTGGGACAGGTAAGTGTCCAATTATTAAAAGTCAGCAGCTGCAGTATTTGTGGCTACTGAATTTTTTTTTTAAGTGGAACTCCGCTTTAACAAAGTTATCATGAAACATCCCCCAAAACAAAGTCACAAAATAGCTAAAATGCTTAATCAAAACTATTTCATAGATATATGGAGAATGCAACCCCACCACAAAAGATTATACTTTTTATTCCCATGTTCACGGCAGATTTTCAAGAATAGATTGCATCTTCACTCTTTCCTCATTACTATTATTTCATACCTCCCAACTATTTGCGATAGGAACGAGGGACACCTATTAACAAACGTATGTACAGTAGGGTTGCACCACTACCAATACTAGTAATCGTATGAGTGCCGATACCAAGCATTTGCAGTGTGCATTTACTTTCAGCTGTTTTATTAAAATCTATACAGGGACATTGGTGCTTGTAACTCGTCACACTGATTATCTCTGACTGTCCTGTGTCATTCTCTGTGTGCTCCTCCGGTCCCCCTCTGCGCTCCTCAGGTTCCCTCTGTCCCAGATCTGTCAGGATGGAGAGCAGAGGATTTCTGAATGCAGAGTCAGTGATCACCAACTCTGTCCATGTCAGAGCTGGCCTCAGCCCTCCCTTCTCAGTGCTAAGCTGTCAGTTAATTGCCTTCCTGCTTGTCAGCTAGCCCCTTCTGGCTATATAAATTGCCTGGTTCATTTCTCCCATGCCTTCACCTTGGTCAACATATCTAAAGGTTCTCTGCTGTGTTCCTGTTAAAGACTTGCCTGGCTGATGTCCCTTCTGGTTCCTGATCCTGTTTGCCATCTCCGACTATGCTAATCTCTGACTTCCTGATTTACTGGCTTGCACTGACTACCTGCTTTGATAACCGTACACTGGCTATGTTTTGACTACAATTACTAATTGTACCATTCACGGTTCCTGACAGTACGTGAAGGCCATGAATTCAGAAGATGCAAGCAATCCACCTAGTGGTAATATTTTTTCCAGGTTGAATGAGCAGAATCACTGCATGGATCAGTTTGCCATAGTGTTACAGACGTTCCTGGATCCTTCCACTGTGGCTGTACCAATACATGTGGGGCAGGCCATCCCTGCTCCTGCTCCAGTCTCTGTGCAGGCACCCAACTTGAATATTACCCCCCCATCAATTTGGGGGCTATCCAGTTCAATGCAGAGTGTTTCTCAACCAACCAGGTTGGGATATACTTTGAGATGCTGTCCCAGGCATTCCCCATGGACAGAAGCAAAGTAGACTTCATAATTTCTTTGTTTTCTTATAGAGCCTTGGCTTGGGCAAAACCTCTATGGGAGATGCAAAAACCCATTGTCCTGAGTTACCCAGAGTTTGTGGCTTCCTTTATTAGGGTATTAGATGTTCCCTCTCGCTCCACTTTGCTGCAGGTTATAACCTCTGTCAGCTTTTTTCCATCTGTGTCCCACTGGGGAAATGTCCCTTCACTTCCTGTCCCATAACCAAAACAGAAGGGGAGAGTTGTCACCAGAATTGTAAACATCCCTTGTGACAGGTACTCTTTATGGAGAGATCTGGGGTCTATAAGACCCCAGATTCCTCCTCTGCACTTAAAGAGGAAATAAACTCTCCCACTATGAAACCAATTTACCAATAAGCCAGTATGGCAATGTATTTTAACATATCCTACATTAAATAAACAATGTATTAAAAATAACCCCCGATCATTTGTTTCTTACTGTTTTAAAAATCCTCCTTCCTGGGGTAAGCCAGCGCCATGTTAACTATTGACTTCTGAGTCCATCTTGCAATTTATTTCCGCCCTTTCTGCTACTCCGATGTTTAATCTCACGTATGCACATTGGGTTCTTAGCAAGCCTCATTCTAGTTCTGGGATCACTATGGTAACTGTGTCCCGTGGCTCATCCCTGCTGCAGTTAGTTGCGATGTTCTGATGTTTACACCCCCTCCCTGTGACGAGTAAGGTCCCATGGGGTGTATCAGGAGACTGTATTATTGCGGAATCTCGGTACTGCGCCGCACAGAGTTGATATGACAGACGCGGCATACTTCTTTATGGACTGACGGCACAAAGAGCGTGCCATTTATTGGGTGAAAGATGCGCATACGTTGCTGACGTCAGCAAATGCAACAGTACAGATTACAAGAAAACGGAGCAAGTAATATGACATTTACATACAGTGATTTTAACTATTTGTAGTGATAATTGATATGGGCATAACTTATGGGGCAGAGTTTACTTCCTCTTTAAAAGCATTTGACCACACCAAGATAGGTGCGATCAAATGCTTTTGTTTTTAAAAATGGCGGTTTACATTTGAATATACTGAAAGTGATGCAAGGCCATTGTTTCCGGGTTGCTATATCAGAGTCCAACAAAGCCGATCCGGGATTTCCGGTGGCATGTGAGATTCCGGAGAAGCTGTGGCAGGGAGGGTGGCTTCCCATACCGCTGCTTATAAAAACAATCCAGCAACTAGTTACCCACTAGGTTTGCTTTTAAAAGAGAGCCAACCGTCGGCTCTTAGAAAATGGTACAGGGATGATGCCTGCAACTGCAGGCATCATCCCAGTATAACTTCTCAAACTCCAGCTAAATTGCTGAAAGTGATACGAAGTCTCGGGTTTGTTTGTTTAACCACCTCAATACAGTGTACTTACACCCCCTTCCTGACCAGACCAATTTTCAGCTTTCAGCGCTCTCACAGTTTTACTCAGTCATGCAACATTGTACCCATATGAAACTTGCGTCCTTTTTTCCACATAAATAGAGCTTTCTTTTAGTGGTATATAATCACTAGTGGGTTTTTTTATTTTTTGTGCTATAAATAAAAAAAAAAAACTTAAACTTTGTGAAAAAAGTGCCTTTGTCTTTGTTTCTGTCATAAGATTTTGATAATTAGTAATTTTTCTTCATAAATGTTGGCCAAAATTTATACTGCTACAGAGGCGGCTCTCTAATTAGGCAAATTAGGCGGTCGCCTTAGGCCTCGCACCCGCAGGGGCCCCACGAGTCGCGACCGCCTAATTTGCCCATACCACAAGCTCCATGATTCGCTGGGACCGCCTTGAATTCTTGACCCGAAGTCCCGACGAATCAGATTCCCACGGCTTGTGCGGGGTGTCTCCGTTCCCGCATGCCGCAGGCTCCACTCCACTCCGTTGTGCATTGCAGCCGGGATCTCACCCCAGCTGGCTGACACACAGTGCACTGTGGAGCGGAACGAACTGAACCCGCCCCTTCTCCTGTGCTGTGATGTTTTCCTGTACACAGTGGAGGAGGAGGGAACAAGTCACAGCATTCACCGAGAGCCGCGCTGGTCTGAGGTCTGTGTAATCTAAACATTAGCCTTGGAGGGGAGGGGGGCATAAACAAGAGGGCGAGGGACAAGCAGAGTTAACTTGGAGCTATTTGGGGAGAGGATATCCATCCATCCCCCCATACCATCCCAGCTCCATCCACCCCACCCCAATTCCGGCTCCATCCATCCCCCTGATCCAATCTCAGCTCCATCCATCCCCAGCTCCATCCACTCCACCCCAATCCCATCCCGGCTCCATCCCCCCGATCCAATCCCGGCTCCATCCATCCCCCCTCGATCCAATTCCAGCTCCATCCATCCCCCCATACCATCCCGGCTCCATCCATCCCATCCCACCTCCATCCATCCCATCACGGCTCCATCCATCCCCCCCAATCCAGTCCCCCGTAATATCCCAGCTCATCCACCCCACCCCCCGATCCAATCCAATTTCCATCCCATCCCCCCTTATCATCCCAGCTCCATCCACCCCACCCCCCATCCCAGCTCCATCCACCCACCCCAATCCCGGCTCCATTCATTCCCCCAATCTCATCCCGGCTACATCCATTCTCCCCGATCCCATCCCGGCTCCATGCATCCCCCCAATTTCATTTCTGCTCCCTCCATCCCCCCGAACCCATCCCGGCTCCCTCCATCCCCCCCAATCCCATCCTGGCTCCCTGCATCCCTCCGATCCCCTCCCGGCTCCACCTACCACCCCAATCTCATCCTAGCTCTATCCATCCCCCATTCCCATTTTGGCTCCATCCATTCCCCGATCCCATTCCAGCTCTACCCCCCCCCCCCAATCCCATCCCTGCTCCATCCATTGTGACAGGTTAAGGAGGGAGAGTCACACCAGCACACTATCCTGCCAAATGCAGGGGGGTGACACCATGTTCTACCGCACCAGGTGACACCAACCCTAGTGGCGCCACTGTGTGCTGGGGGGGACTTTAGGACTTGTGCTACAAGGGGGCTTGGATATGAAATCCACCCCCCCAGCACATATCTTCTCCCCTCCCAAAGCCCCCCCTAGCACATATCCTCCCCCCAATCAAACAGATGCTGTCTGCCACAAAGGGGTTGGCATGCATTTGATGGGCACAGAGGCTGCATTTGATGGCACAGTGGCTGCATTTAATGGTCACAGTGGCTGCATTTAATGGTCACAGTGGCTGCATTTAATGGTCACAGTGGCTGCTTTTGATGGTCACAGTGGCTGCATTTGATGAGCACAGTGGCTGCACTTGATGGGCAGAGTGGCTGCATTTGATGGGCACAGTGGCTGCACTTGATGGGCAGAGTGGCTGCATTTGATGGGCACAGTGGCCACATTTGAGGACACAGTGGCTGTATTTGATGTTTCTTTTTTTTGTTGTTGAATTTTTCAGTTTTCTTTACACCCCCCCCCCCCCCCCCCAAAGAATTGTGAGCACCAGCCGCCATTGATCTTGTATCATGCCTGAAGCCTCTGACTATCTCCTGTATTACGTCTGCAGTCACTGAGCATCTCCTGTACTATGTCAGCACAGTCTCTGACCATCTCTTGTGTCATGTCTGCAGTCTCTGACCATCTCCTGTATCATGTCTGCAGTCTCTGGCCATCTCCTGTATCGTGTCTGCAGTCTCTGACCATCTCCTGTATCATGTCTGCAGTCTCTGGCCATCTCTTCTATCATGTCTGCAGTCTCTGGCCATCTCTTGTATCATGTCTGCAGTCTCTGACCATCTCCTGTTTAATGTCTGCAGTCTCTGACCATCTCCTGTATCACGTCTGCAGTCTCTGACCATCTCCTGTATCATGTCTAGGGATGAGCTTCGTGTTCGAGTCGAACGTACGTTCGGCCGTTCGGCGAATTCCGAACGTTTGGGCCGTTCGCGTCAAAATTCGAGTGACGCGCGCGCGGACCACAATGCACTGCGGTGGCGCAGTGCATTGCTGCCCCATGATTGGCCAAGCATGCACTGTGACCCCGCATGCTTGGCCAATTGCAGCGCCGGCAGCGAGGAGAGCCATGATTGGCCACAGGCATCCTGCCTGTGGCCAGTCATAGCTCAGGCTGTGTAATGCACGCCCCACACTATATAAGGCCGCCTTTGAGGCGGCCTCGTGTAGTGTGTTACTTAGCATCTGAAGCAGTGGGTGTTCTGTGTACCTTCAACACAGTACACACCAATCGTTTTTGGCTGATTTCCTATCTTGCTGCTGTGTAGTGGTTGTTGTCTGTGCCCTGACTGCAGTATACACCACTATATTCACCTCACCTATATAGCTAGTGATCTAGCTTTAACCACTTAACAACTGCCCATTGCCGATTAACGGCTTCAGGGGGGTTGTTTAACTCTGAGAGGCCGTTAATTAACGGCCTCCCAGAATTCTGCTCTCGCGTGCCCCGAGGTGTGCGCACTCGAGAGCATCCGTGACCGCCGGGTCGCATCACGGATCACGGTAAACGGCCGCTCATAGCGGCCGTTTACCACGTGATTGCTCCGTCAAATGACGGAGTGATCACTTGGAAACAAACCGGCGTCATGTTATGACGCCTGTTCCTCCCTCCCCTCTCTGTACCGATCGGTACAGCGGAGGGGAAAGAGATCGGTGTCAGCAGCGATGTGGGCTGCATCTGCAGTGCCCACATCGCTGCTCACCGAATTTAACCCCTCAATTCCCTGCCAATACTCTGCAATACCAGTGCATACAATGCAGTACCCTGCCATTACTCTGCAGTACCCCGCCATTACTCTGCAGTGCAGTACCCTGCCATTACTCTGCAGTGCAGTACCCTGCCATTACTCTGCAGTACCCCCCATTACTCTGCAGTAACCCCCATTACTCTGCAGTACCCCCCAATACTCTGCAGTACCCGCCATTACTCTGCAGTACCCGCCATTACTCTGCAGTACCCCCAATACTCTGCAGTACCCTGCCATTACTCTGCAGTGCAGTACCCTGCCATTACTCTGCAGTACCCCCCATTACTCTGCAGTAACCCCCATTACTCTGCAGTACCCCCCAATACTCTGCAGTACCCGCCATTACTCTGCAGTACCCGCCATTACTCTACAGTACCCCCAATACTCTGCAGTACCCTGCCATTACTCTGTAGTACCCCCCAATACTCTGCAGTACCCTGCCATTACTCTGTAGTACCCCCCAATACTCTGCAGTACCCTGCTATTACTCTGTAGTACCCTGCCAATACCCCGCCAATACTCTGTAATACCCTGCCATAAATTGCCATACCCAGCCATACTCAGAGATACCCAGCCATACTCGGTGATACCCTGAAATACCCAGCCATAGACGCCCCCCCCACCCCTCACCACCCTCCGGTGCTTCTACCAACTCGCCAGTATGATCAAAGCCAGAATCTTTTTTTTATTTTTTATTTCAGGCTTCCCAGCCTAGAGGTGAGATGTGGGGTCATATTGACCCCCCAGATTTCACTGTAAAGAGGACCTGTCACCCCATATTCCTATTACAAGGGATGTTTACATTTCTTGTAATAGGAATAAAAGTGATCAAAAATATATTTTTGGGGAAAAAAATGTCAAACAAATAAAATAAAGTAAAATGAACAATAAAAAAATAAAATAAAAATTAAAGCGCCCATGTCCCCATGTGCTCGCATGTGCCACACATGTGAGGTATCGCCGAGAATGTTAGAGCGAGAGCAATAATTCTAGTCCTAGACCTCCTCTGCAACTCAAAACATGTAACCAGTAAAAAAAAATTTAAAGCGTCGCCTATGGGGATTTTTTAAGTAGCGACGTTTGGCGCCATTCCACGGGCATGTGCAATTTTGAAGAGTGACATGTTTGATATCTATTTACTCAGCATAACTTCATCTTTCACTTTATGCAAACATTGGGCTAACAAGTGGTTAATAATAGAGCTTGCAGTCAGTAGTGTTAGGAGATAGTGCGTGCTGTCTGCGTGCTCTGTACCCAGTACATACCGCTATAATATAGGGCAGGCCCCTACTTTCAAACATCCAACTTACAAACATCTCCTACTTGCAAACGCAAGGAGACAGCAGCAAGTGAGATGAAAAAAGATGGACGACAAAACAAATTATACAGGGGTGATAACCCTTCCCTATGTTTTCCAAAAAGCTTAAAGATAGTTCTTTTGACTGGAGCTACACTTTAAAAATGTACCGGTTTAAAATGACAAACAGATTCAACTTAACACAACAAACCTACACAGTCCCTGTCTTGTTTGCACTGCCTGTATACTGCTGTTCTGAGTATATAGGGCCTGGGGGCCACACGCATTTCCTTTTTTTAATATGGGTACGGGGTTCCCCTTAATATGCGTACAAGACCCAAATAGGCTGGTAATGGGCAGGGAGGGCTACCCATGCCATGTTTCTCAATGATTTTCAACCATATTGCAGGAACCAGATATAACATTAAAACCGCAAGCAGTTTTAAATGGTGTTATTTCCGTTTAATGTCATTTTGTGCAGGGACTGTTCTAAACACGGGAAACACGTGGCACTTCACAGGCATACTACAGACACCCCCCAGGCACCATATTTAAAGGAATATTTCACTTTTTTTTTTTTCACTTTAATCGTCATTAAAATCAGTGCTCCCGCCAAAACGGCAGTTTTTAAAACTTTTTTTTGCAGTGACCCATGTCCCCTGAGGCAGGAGGCAGGTCCCCAAACCCTTTTTAGGACACTATTTTGCATATTAGCCGTTAAAATTAGCACTTTCCAATTCGAACGTTCGAGTCCCATAGACTTCAATGGGGTTCTAACGTTCGTACCGAACGCGGGGGTCGTTCGCAAGTTCTGGTGCGAACCGAACCGGGGGGTGTTCGGCTCATCCCTAATCATGTCTGCAGTCTCTAGCCATCTCTTCTACCATGTCTGTAGTCTCTGACCATCTCCTGTATCACGTCTGCAGTCTCTGATCATCTCCTGTACTATGTCTGCAGTCTCTGATCATCTCCTGTACTATGTCTGCAGTCTCTGATCATCTCCTGTACTATGTCTGCAGTCTCTGATCATCTCCTGTATCATGTCTGCAGTCTCTGATCATCTCCTGTATCACGTCTGCAGTCTCTGATCATCTCCTGTATCATGTCTGCAGTCTCTGATCATCTCTTGCATCATGTCTGCGACTCTCTCACTCTGCGGAAGGAGCTCCAGAGCCGCCTCCACATTAGAGTTTGCAATTTAAATACAAGTTGGAACTCTGTGATGTAAAGGGGAATGCAGTGGACCCTGATATAAATGTAATTTTTGGTCACCAGCGCTCCCCCCCTCCCTTACATTAGAGTTCCCCTTTACACCAAAGTCTGCAGATTGCCCCTTAGATCATAATCCGCAGCATTCCCCTTTATATCAGTGTTCACTTGCACTGTAAGGGGGAATCCTGCAGACTCTGATATATGGGGCAACTCTGTGCTGGCTGGGTTATATTAACCTGACCTTCATGTCAAAGGAAAAATATGCGTGTTATATATAATATATATATATATATATATATATATATATATATATATATATATATTTGATTAAAGAAGAACTGGTTAGAGAAAATTCTATAAACAGTGTATTCATAGTTCATAGAATTTAAAACTCTTAATATATGCAATTTATACAGTTAATTTTTATTGCTTGAATTATTTTTCCCATTATGGATGTGAATGGGGCCTCATGTCTCAAATTTGCCAAAGGCCTCGCAAAGCCTAGAGCCGCCTCTGTACTGCTACATATCTTTGGTAAAAATAACCCAAATTAGTGTATATTATTTGGTCTTTGTGAAAGTTATAGAGTCTACAAACTATGGTGCCAATCGCTGAAAATCGATCACATCTGATCAGGCCTTCAGTACATCAGGTGTATCTCATTTCTTGAGACACTAACAAGTCAGGAAAGTACAAATACCCCCCAAATTAGACCTTTGTAGTTATTCTAAGGCAGTGGTCATCAACCCTGTCCTCAGGACCCACTAACAGGCCAGGTTTTAACTATTACCTTGGGGAGATGCAGACTAGAATACTGCAATCACTGAGCAGCAAATTATATCACCTGTGATGTATTTCAGTTATCTTGCAAACCTGGCCTGTTAAGCCCCGTACACACGAGCGGACTTAACCCCGAAGGAGTTTCCGCCGGAGTTCCACCGGAGTTCCGCCGGAGTTCCGACAGAGTTCCGTGGAAACGGACTTGCCTACACACGATCCCACTAAAGTCCGCCCGTCTGGTACGCGGTGACGTACACCAGGTCTGACAAGACTATAACACGGAAGTTCAATACCAAGTGCGCCACCCTTTGGGCTCCTTCTGCTAATTTCGTGTTTACCTCGTGTTAGTAGAAGTTTGGTTAGAGACGATTCGCGCTTTTCAGACTCGTATTTTTCAGATCGTTTTTCACTGCTTTTCAGTTTGTGCTTGTGAGGTTTGTATCTGTTTTTTAGTGCGTGTAGTCAGTTCGTCTCTGTATTTTGCAGTGCGATCTACTGCGCTCGCTGACTTTCAGGTCGCTCTTCACAGGCCTTGCTGTTCTTCAGTGACTTCTGTTAAGTTCGTTCTGACAAGCCGACCGTTTTGAAGCCATGTTGCGTGTACGTACTCGTCGTCGAGTTCGTGCTTTGCTTGTGCTTGGTGTTGTAGTTCATTCTTCAACACAAGAACAGTCCGTGAACGGGGTGTTGAGGAGTTCATGGACGAAGAATTGGTTGCTCCAGCGTGACCAGTTCTCGCACATGCCTTTGCTTCGTGAGATCCGGGAGAATAATCCTGATGATTTCAGGAATTATCTCTGGATGACGGACCCCATTTTTCACCATCTGCTGGCTTTGCTGACCCCTTATATCAGCAGGCAGGATACCTGCATGCGGCAAGCCATCACTCCGGAGCAGAGGCTCATCGCCACGTTGCGCTACTTGGCGACAGGGAGAAGCCTTCAGGACCTCAAGTTCTCGACAGGCATCTCCCCCCAGGCTCTGGGGATCATTATTCCAGAGACCTGTTCTGCCATCATACAGGTCCTGCAGGAGGACTATATTAAGGTATGATTTATCATTTAACATCACATTTTATTGTCTTTAATGTTTGCTAATGTCTTGTATTTCTTTCCTCAATCTCTAATTACCATGATTGCAATATGCTGTGAATGTCCCCTTTGTCCTCATGCATGCTGTAATCTTTTAATGTTCCTTTTTTGTCTTTCATGCATATTTGCCTTCATTAAACCTCACCAACATGCTATGGTAGGCCCATATCCACCTAGTCTAGTCACTTAAAATGTCTTTTGTCAGCTCCATTCTATTGCTTTATCCTAAAACCAAACATTTAATATTATTCCAAATGGTCTGTGTCCCCTTAACTGAATCCCCCCCCCCCTTAATAGTATCCCAAATGGTCTGTGTGTCCTTTAACTGGACCCCCCCCCCCCCCCCCCCACTTAATATAATTCCAACTAGTCTGTGTGTCCTTAAATTAATGTTGAATTATATATTGTACTTTTAACCCACTTCAACCCTGGAATGATTTTCCCCCTTCCTGACCTTTAGCACTTTTTTTTGTGATTTGGCAGTGCGTTGTTTGAATTGACAATTGTGCGTCCTTGTAACATGGCTCCTCCTAGTAAATTATCTTCATTTTATTAGCACAAATAGAGGTTTGATTTGGTTGTCTTTGATCAGCTCTGCTTTTTTATTTTTTGCGATTAACCACCAACAAAACCAAACCGCATTTTTACAAATATGCATTATTTTTCACTTTTCGCTATTAGAAATATAGCCCCAAAAATATATCACCCTGATTTTTTTGGACATCATTTTATGCTGATACGTATTCTTAAACAAATTTGTTCAAATGAATCGCAATAAGCGTTTATTGATTGTTTAGTGCAAAAGTTCTATCGTATCCTAAATATGGTCTATTTTGCTGGCATTTTTAAAATCTTGCCATTTTTGTAAATAGTAATGGCGGTGCTAACCGTTTTTAATTTTTTTATTGTGACTGCCACATTATGGCGGACACATTGGCCAATTTTCATACATTTTTGCGACCATTGTCATTAATACAGTGATCAATGCTGTAAAATTGTATTGATTACTGTAAAAATGTCACATGCAGTGAAGGTGTTATTAAGCACAAGGGGGCCGAGGAATGGTTTTAAGTGTGTTCTGGGTGAGTGTTTATTAACTGTCTGGGGGATGGGCTAGCAGTGACCTGACCCTGATCACTGCTCCCGATGACAGGGAGCAGACGATCGGTGTCCTGTGACTAGGCAGAAGAGGGAAAGAAAGTTTGTGTTGTAATGTACAATGTTTAATGTGCAAAAGTATTTATTTTTGTTTTTATGCTTTGCCTCCCCAGTTTCCTTCATCGCCACAGGAATGGCAGACTGTGGCATCCCATTTTGCCACCCGTTGGGACTTTCCGAACTGCGGTGGTGCGATAGATGGGAAGCACGTCCACATTGTGCCACCACCCCATTCGGGGTCGTACTATTATAACTACAAGGGGTTTCACAGTATTGTGTTAATGGCGGTGGTGTCGGCACAGTATGAATTTCTGTATGTGGACGTGGGGAAGAATGGCCGTATGTCTGATGGAGGAGTCTTCGCCCAGACGGAGTTCTACCGCCGTCTACAGACAGGTGGACTGGGATTGCCACCTGATTCCGATAATGTTGAAGAACTCCCCTTCGTCTTCATAGCTGATGAAGCTTTCAGTCTGGACGACCACGTCATGAGGCCATTCCCCCAAAGAACCCTCACCCCGGAGAGGAGGGTTTTCAACTACCGGCTGGCCAGAGCGAGAAGAGTTGTTGAAAATGCGTTTGGAATAATGGCCAGCTGGTTCCGTGTTTTTCTGACTCCAATCAACCTTGCGGAATACAAACTTAACCATGTAGTACTTACGTGCTGCATTTTGCACAACTATTTAAATAAAAACTCAACCAATTATTTATCTTCAATAGTGCCTGAGGCTGGACTTGTTCCTGAAACTCTGACAGGCCTGGATACTGGCCGTACTGGTTTGGCCCCCTAAAGTGCCCGTGAGGTTCGTCAAAAATATGTAACTTATTTTAACGGTAGGGGGGCCATTGCAATGCCACACAATCTTTAATTTTTAACAATTAAAATAATAAAAGAACATCAAATCTGAATTTTGTTTTCTTGCTTGCTTTTGGTTTGTGCTGTCTCCTATGTTATCCTAGTGCACTTGTAGTGCCAAGTGTATTTTCATTAATTAAATAAGGCCCATTGTCACTGGATACACAAAATCACTTTTCACAAACTGGTATTGAGCATTGAAAGAATACGCCACACATTGTTGATTCTTCAAAATTTTAATTTGGCCACATTCACATGTGCCATTGAATATTTATAGGATTTTTATTTTTTTTGGGTTAATTTAACTTTCTTTGAAAAACATTTTTTTGTTTCCTTTTTTTTTAGATTTTTCAAAATTGTTTTTTGTTTTTTTTGTTTTTTTAATTTTTGTTTTCTTTTTCTTAAAAAAATATGAAAAATGTAACAACAATCAGCCACAATATTTATAATTTAGGAAGTAACAATCTTTTAAGTAAAACAAGGGAAATGAAGAACATGATCGATATTATGGAGAAACGGATTATATTCTCCCCAAAATATCGATCATGTTCTTCATTTCCTGCTGCATATTGTCAATCCGATTCTTCAGGAGATCCAGGCTAGTTCGCATGGCATCTATTTCCCCATTCCAGCACATTATCTGGCCAATCAGCCTTTGTGCGCTGTCACTGGAAAACGGGGCCCTTTCCACAACCAGAACATCACCTACAATAGATGATAAAAATTGGTTCAAAAAATATGCAGTCATACATGGATTTCAACAAGCTGGGGTGTCAGACACTCACCTGGTGGGGTGCCCATCTCCCCTACTTCCTCCACCTCTCCTTCCTCAACCTCTCCTTCCTCCACATCCTCTCTCCTTCCTCAACCTCTCCTTCCTCCACATCCTCGGGGGGGGGCACTGGTGCTTGGAAATGTGTCCCTTTCCACAACCAGAACATCACCTAAAATAGATGTAAAAACATGTGTTTTGAAATATGCAGGTATACATTGATTACCTGAAGCTGTGGTGTCAGACACTCACCTGGTGGGGTACCCATCTCCTCTCCTTCCTCCACATGCACATCCACGGGGGGGGATGGGGCTAACCTCACATTCATGCTGGCAAGGGTGGCGGTCCCTGGGTTCCTGCTTTGTGACTCTTTTCTCCCCTATGAGAAATTAACAAACAAAAAGGTATACTTTAGCACACAGATATTTAATGCCAGAACTAGGAAGATGAAACCTTGATTAGAAGTGTTGTACAATTGTCGGTTTATGAAGAGATGCAAAATGTGAAGACATGATAAATCAATTCACTTTGCCAAAAACTACAATAATTCGCTTTTTGTGCCAAGTTTCACACATGCCCAACCCCCCCCCCCCCCCTAAGTATACCAAGGAACCCCGTGTGGTTTACCCTAAAAATGTTCTCTGGTGTCCCACACTTTTGCTCATGAGTGCAGATGTGTTTTTAACCAGCTGCCAAGTGTCCTCTCCTTCAATTCCACTGAATGTTCTTTTCTAGTCATTGTAGTTTGAAACACATCTAAACCACAATGTCCTAATCTTTTTTTGGTTCCTAAAAATTACACTGCAAAAAAATGAGGATTAAACCCTGTATCATAAACGAGGTTTGACACGAACAACGAACGAGGGTTTGTTATTAACGATACGATTATTGTATCCACCAACATGAAAGCAGCAATTTTTAACATTGTACAAAGGTAAAGCATATGAATCAGTATGCAATAATCATAAAATAGGAACACACGACAAGTACTTACTTTTTTTAAGAACCTTCTTGATCCTTCTGTACTGATCCGGCTCCCTTAATTTAAGGTCGGACCACCGTTTCCTCAATTGGTCTATTGACCGTCGTACCCCAAAACGATTGTGCAGGGTCTTAGCTACTTTGGCCATGATTCTGGCCTTGCGCAAGTTCGGATGGGTGTATGGTCCATGCTTGCCATCATAATCCTTACTTCGCAAGATTGCCACCATCTCCACCATCTCTTCAAATGCCATATTTGAGGCCTTAAATCTCCTCTTTCCGGATTGGGACGTTTGTGGCTCCGGGGATTTGTGACTACTGGAGTCATTAATATCAAGCACCTGTTGTGTTTCCGCCATATTTCTCCTACTGCGCACCGTAGAGAAAAGGGGGCGGGAAATATTCTTGTAAAAGAACCTCATGGGCGGGCAACGCAGGTGTGGTTCTATGCGTGCGCACTGTATATTACGCCAAAATGCACATGTCGTACGTGCTTACGTACGTTATGTGCGCACAAAAGGGCGGGGAAAAAAAACTTGACCAAAAGAACGTCATGGGCGGGCAACGCAGGCGTGGTTCTACGCGTGCGCACTGTATATAACGACAAAATGCACATGTCATACGTTCTTTTGAGAAAATAGGAACGGAAGTTGGGAGCAAGCAAAACGAAGGTAAGTTTAAAAAAATTCCCCAAATCAGTGGCATATCCTGCTTAGAGATTGGGGTCTATATTGGGCTAAGATTAGGAGAGTCTGGGCTAACATTATTGTTTTTGGCTTGTGTATTGTCTTTCAGAAAAATGAATCAGAAATTTAAAGATCCTGAATTTTTGAGTCTATTTATTGACAAATACAAAGAGCTGACAAATCTGTGGCAAGTCAAGCACATTGATTATTATAATAAACCAGTAAGAAGGGCAACGCTGGAGAAACTTCTGACATTTGTGCAGACTTGGATCCCAGAGGCAGACGTGGACTTTGTGGACAAGAAAACCCTTCCCTGCAGCATTCCCTCCACCTCAGCAGAGGCTGATGAGCAAGCTGAGCCTTCCATCCTGGAAGAAGCGGATGCACCCAGCTGGAGCCAGGTAGTTTGTTACAATAAATAGTGATATTCATAATATTAATGATGTTAACTAGATGTTATAATTTAGTGTTGAAAATATTTTTATTGAAACATTTCAGGTAAAAACAATAAACAGTAAGTGCCCGTTCACATTACCGCGACTTGTCAGGCGACTTAGCCGCCTGACAAGTCGCGCTCCGTTCTGTACTACGGAACCGTTCTAATAGGAGCGACTCAAGTCGCTCCGACTTAGAAAAAGGTTCCTGTAGTATTTTCGGGGCGACTTCAGGCGACTTGCATTGACTTCTATACAGAAGTCATTTTGCAAGTCGCCGCTGAAGTCGTGTGCAGGTCGCGTCTGTGAGACGCGCTGCAAGTCACGTCGCCCCTGTGTGAACGGGCACTAACCATCATGAGGCAAGTGTAGACAGGAACATTAACAGGAGAACATTTACGGGAGGCCGGCTAACGACTATTGGCCATAGCCGGTCCCTGACGGGAAACTTGGAGAGTAGAGAAAACGTCCTGCTCACCGATCCATGAGGCCACAGTAGTGAGAAATACTCATGGGTTACTACATGAGGCAATATTTAAACAATAATATAGAAAAGATAGAAAGAAAGAGAGAAGAGAGAGGAGCAAAGTTAAAGGAGCAAGGCGGTACAGAGGAAAGCTAAATAGCAAGAGGGGAGGAGAGGAAAGTGGGAGGGAGGGGGCGAGGGGGAAGGAATATGGGCAGGGGAGGGGGTAGGGTGAGGGAGAGCCCACAGTGTCCTCATGCGTTCAAAATTTGGTTCATTAAAGTGTCAGAAGAAGAGAAGCGGAGCCAGATCGACCATTGAGAAAGAAATTTGGCGTAAGTGTCATTGTCCAGTGCCAACATCTCCTCCATTCTCATAGTGTCATTCATAATCGACACCCACCGTGACAATGGGGGAGTGGTCGTCGTCTTCCAATAAGCAGGTATCAGCTGTCTAGCAGAGGACATAAAGAAACGGAGCAATCTTTGTCTCTGTGATTTAATAGACCCGGGCAGTATAGAGAGTAATGCAATTTTTGGAGAGATAGGAGCCGGAATATCAGCTAAGAGATTATAACATTCAAAAACCTGTGTCCAAAAGGGGCGGATCCTCTCACAGTCCCACCAGACATGCATGTAAGTTCCGACTGAAGCTTCACAGCGCCAGCAGGTGGCTGGTGTAGACGGGAAAATCCTGTGTAAAGTAGCAGGGTCCCTGTACCATCTTGATAATAGTTTGTAGTTCTTTTCTTGGGAGTAGCAGGAGATTGTTGACTTATGTGTGAAATGAAAAGAGGTATGTCATTCCGGCACAGAGATGTCTTCACCCAAATCTGCAGACCACAGCCTGGTGTAGTGTGGGAGTTGATCGTGTGCTAAAGTCTGCAGTAGGTTATATAAGGAGGATAGTAAGTGTTTGGGAGTTTCTGGGAGCGAGCACAGTTCCTCGAAGTCGGTAAGCTTACGATGTATTTGAGAGGAGGAGTGTAGGCGTTTGGCAAATGTGGATATATGTAGGGCCGTGAGCCAATCTCCGGAATCTGTCACACAGACCGGGGTCCCCTGAGAGGGATGCACAAATGTACGGGCTTGCGGCCATTCTGTACGCTTAAAGGGTCCTAGGGAGGCTGCCCCTGTACTTTGTGGTAAAGCAGGATGGTCAAAGAGGGACGTTAGGGGGCCCGGATCTGAGGAGAGAGTGGTGTTTAGCCCCGTCCTGTACCACATCGTCAGGGAGGCCAGAGTCAGTGGGGACAAGGATGTCATACGAGAGTAGTCCTGTTTATAACCCCATGGAAGAGCTCGGAGATCTACAGGAGAAAGGTCCTGTTCAACAGACACCGAGGCCTTGCAGGAAGGGCGAGAGAACCATTCTATGATGCGAGTCAGGTGAGCGGCCTTATGATAAGTCTCAAAGTCAGGGAGGCCTGTTCCTCCCATAGTCTTCGGGATCGTTAGTAGTTTAAATTTAACCCTGGGGAGGCCCCTGTTCCACATGAATTTGATTGCCAACGAGCGTAGGGAGATAAAAAATGATTTGGGGACGTGGATGGGGATTGTTTGAGATAAATACAGGAACTTGGGTAGAGTGTCCATCTTTAGGGTATTAATCCGTCCGAACCAGGGTAAGGGAGATCCCCCCCACTCCTCGAGGTCCTTCCGTATACGGTTAAGCAGGGGGATATAATTCAGGGAAAACAAATCAGCTAAGTTGGAGGGTATAACGACCCCTAGGTAAGAGATCCCCTTGGCCTGCCATTTAAATGAGAAGTTGGATTTCAGAAGGGACAGCGTGGAGGGGGTAAGGGATATGTTAAGGGCTTGTGTCTTAGAGATGTTGAGCTTAAAGTTACTATAGATACCAAAACGTTGAAATTCACTGAGTAGGGCTGGTAAGGAGATGTGAGGATCCTGAATATACACAAGGAGGTCATCAGCATACAGGGAAAGTTTGTGATGGGCAGACGGAGTTTGAATACCAAGAATGGAGGGGTTTTGTCGTATGGCACATGCCAAATGCTCAATGATGATGACAAAGAGGAGGGGGGACAGGGGGCAGCCCTGTCGAGTACCGTTTGCAATGTCAAAGGGAGCCGATGTGGTACCATTGACCAGGACCGTAGCTGAGGGGCGGGAGTAAAGGGACATAACTTTAGAGATGAAGGGAGCTCCAAGGCCAAGTTGTGCTAGAGACAGCTGTAGAAACCTCCAACTGACCCTATCGAAGGCCTTTTCAGCGTCGAAGGATAAGAGGCAGGCTCTCAGACCTTTACGTTGGATCAGGGAAATGAGATGTATCGTCTTGGTGGTGTTGTCCCTTGCCTCCCTGCCAGGGACAAACCCCACCTGATCATTATGAATAATTTTAGGTAATAGAGGGGACAGACGGGTGGCTAGGACTTTTGCAAATAGCTTAATATCTACGTTGAGCAGGGAGATGGGCCGATAGCTGCTGCATTGGGATGGGTCCTTGCCTGGTTTAGGGATAATAGAGATGTTGGCAGATAAAGATTCCTTGGACGGGAGGCTAGAACTGTCCACTGAGTTAAAGGCCTTCGACAGAAGGGGAGCAAGCTGGGGGGGAAAAGTTTTGTAAAACCGGGGTGTGAAGCCGTCAGGGCCCGGACATTTTCCCACTTTAAGGACTTTAATAGCCTGTAGAAAGTCAAAGGTAGTCAGGGGCTCGTCCAAGGTCGCTGCGTCCACAGCGTCCACAGTAGGTAGAGCGGTCTCCAGAATATAAGCCTGCGTGGGGTCAGAAGACGGAGGGGACCTAACTGGGGGGGTTGCATGCGGGAGGTTATAGAGCTGTGAGTAGTATTGCCTGAAGGATGCAGATATCCCAGAGGTGTTAAACGTTTTCGTATGGTCTGATCTAACGATGAATGGGATAGAATGTCGTGGGGGTCTAGGATGGATAATCCTAGCCAGGTGCTTACCACACTTGTTTGCTAATGAGTAGAAGTGGTTCCGCGCTTTATCCCTGGCGATCAGGGAGTGCGCGTCTAGGAGCTGGAGTAGGTCCCTGCGGGCATTGGAAAGCTGAACAAAAACAGCAGGGTCCAAATCCTTTTTGTGGAGGGGTTCGAGGTCCGCAATGATAGTAAAGAGTCTGCGTATGTCATGAGCTCGGGCCTTTTTAAGGCGAGAACCGTGTTGTATAAGGGTACCCCGGAGCACACATTTGAGAGTGTCCCACTGGTTCATAGGGGAGGTAGTGTCAGCGGAATGGTCACCTATAAAGTCTTTAATGGCCTTAGAGACATCCGCCATACACACGGCGTCCCGCAGCAGATTGTCGTTAACTCTCCAGCTCGCTCCCCGGCGGCTAGCAGGGGGGCGGACCAGAGTCAGGTAGACGGGGGCATGGTCGGACCACAGAAGATTACCGATCGAGGTTTGGAGAGGTGTGTCAAGTAGGGATTGTGATATGAGAAGGTGGTCCAGTCTACTGTAGGAGTTGTGTGCGACGGAGAAGTAGCTGTAATCCCTTTCCGTGGGATGCTGGATTCGCCAGGCATCCACCAGATGGGATGAATGTAAAAGTGATTTAATGCGTGTCAAGGTGGAGCGAGGAACAGAAGACTTACCCGAGGATGTGTCTGCGGATGGGGAGAGGGCAACGTTGAGATCACCGCCAATAATGAAGGTTGACCCTCCAAAGGAGGATAGTCTGGTGAGGACCGAGGAGAGGAACCGAGCATGGCCCACGTTCGGCACGTAGATGTTAGCTACTGTGAAAAGAAAATCATTTAGTTTCAGTTTCAGAAAAATATAGCGACCTGAGTCATCTATGAGAGAGTCTAGAACCTCCGGGTTAAAAGATTTATGAAAGGCAACAGATACCCCCTTAGATTTGGCCTGGGGATTAACACTGTGGAACCATTGCGAGTAATATCTATTGCGTAGGGCTGGGACAGCTCCCACGCGAAAGTGCGTTTCCTGAAGCAGCAGAATTTTCGCACGCTTCTTGTGAAAATGGTATAGTGTCTGGCTCCGCTTCTCAGGCGTGTTGAAACCCCTACAATTAAAGGAAGCAAAGGTTATGGAACCGTCACTAGCCATGGGGGGGTCGTAGGGAGGAGCTGAGAATCAACATAATCAATATAAGTGGCACCATGGGCAAACCCTGGGGGGTGCGGGAGCGGGAATAGAGGTAGGGCAAGGGGGGCAAGGGAAGGGGCAGAGGGTGGGAGGGTACAAGCAGAGGGAAGACGGAGGGAGGAAAAAAGGTAAGAAGAGCGAGAAAAAACAGCATAACAACCTCGCATAGGGAGTAGTAAGAAATATAGGCAGAGTTACCCGTTCCCGGTAAAATAAACAGAGGTATATATAATACAATAGCTGTAAACATCAATCGTGGGGAACAGGCCCAGGAGGTCTGGTATAGAACAGTAGTGAGTAGAACAAAAACAAAAAAGGCCACTAGGTGGCTCCAAAAAGGAAGCAGCATACAGGAAAAAAGCCTGTCAAAAAGGCACAAATCGGTGCGCTCCACAGCGGTCATAGGAACACCGTGGGGCGCACAGCAAAAAAAAAAAAAAAGGAAAACAAACAAATAGAGAACCCGTAAAAAAAAAAAAAGAAAAAAAGGGGGGGGGGGGGGGCGAGGAGCAGAATCACCCAGCCGGGCAGCTCCCCGCACCCCGGCCCCACGGGTAAACCGGAGTCTGTTGCGACCTGAAAAGTAAACCAAATAACATATCAACGTAAATTATTCTAGCGGTCATCAATAAATGCATTTGCAAACCGGCATGAAATAGAAACATCTAGGGGAGACATAGCAACAACTGGTAGGTATAGCAAGGGCACCCCAGGGGGGGGCTGCCGCAGATAGTGAGGTGCGGGAACAAGTCCTGAGGTCAATCTAAGAACCATCCAATAAGGCATAACTGAGCACCCCAACTATAAGGCAAAGGGAGGGGACGCACAGCAACAGAGGGTGCAAGAAACATACAAAAAACCTGTAAACAAAAGGGTTAATCAACAGTAAAGCTATTCAGGCACAGGGGAGGGCCCCATAAGTGAAAAAAGAGAGAACAGGTCCAGGTGGGCCCGCAGGCATGGGTCAGCCGTTAGGATCTTGAGGCAACGGAGATCGAGGGGTGCGCCTGCGACCTTGTTTCTGCCAATGCGGAGTGTAGGGTAGACCAGGTGTGGTCGGAGCAAACGGCCAATCAGGTAGTGCTACTTGAGGCAGTTCAAGTGTACTGAGGAATGTAGGCAGGTCCCCCAATGTACGGAATATGGCGGTTTTACCCGCGTGGTGCACTCGAAGGTGGAACGGAAAGCGCCACTGGTATTTAATTTGTCTTGCTTGTAGGAGCTGCGTGAGGGGCCTCAGGGATTTCCTCATTGCCAGAGTTTGGCGGGAGAGATCAGGAAGGAGCATGATAGGCGTGTCGTTGAATAGAATCGACTGTTGTGTGCTGGCGGCCCTCATAATGTCCTCCTTTACTTTGTAAAAATGGACCCGGCAAAGAGTGTCACGGACAAAGGAGGGGTCAGGGGTGCGAGGACCCGATGTACGGTGCACCCGGTCCAGTTCGATCGGGTCATCTTTGGGTCGTTGGAGTATCTGGTTAAAGATGGCCGTAACCGCAGCAGGGAGATTCTTGGGGTCAACCGACTCAGGTATCCCCCGTATGCGTATGTTGTTGCGGCGACTGCGGTTTTCGAGGTCATCCTGCTGATATCAGAGTTGCTGGAGCAGGACAGTGTGGGCATTGAGGATCTGGTCGTGTGACTGTACAGTGTCCCGCAGGCCATCAACCGTGTTGTCCACATCATCAAAGCGTACCCCCACATCTTTTCTCAAGTCCGAAATCTCCTTCCGATATGTTTCCTCAATCCTATGCACACAGCGTTCAAAGTCATCTTTAGTGGGAAGGGACCTCAGGTAGCCGTGCAGGGATCTGATTTGAGATTCCATGTCCCACCCATCCCCGGATCCCAATGAGGCATTCGAGCGGCTTCTGGTAAGCCTGGGGGAGAGGGCAACGTCCTCGGGGGGGGGGGAGTAAGTTGTGGGAACGCACTTGAGATTGCAGGGTCGGTTCAGAGCGCGCTGGGGACGGGGGAGCCGGCGGCTCTTTAGGTGCTGGGCGGTGCTGTGAAGACAACCTTCCATGGCCGAAGTAGTCATCCAAATCCCCTCCTGGGTGACGGCTACTGCCGCCCCTGTGCGCCTTGGGCTTGTCCTTCCCCATGGAGCTGGGTATGGTCCGGTTTACAATCTAAAAATGAATCCCGTGGGGCCGGGGGAGCCAGGAGCCGAGTGTGGCCCGACTCAACGCTCCATACGTCCGCTCAGGCCCTTACAGAAGAAAGTTCAGGTAAGTTAGTTAGGAGGGGCTTGCATACGGTGAGACGTGATTATATAGGCAGAGGCATGCGGCAATGCGAGGTAGCATCCACAGTAGTAATTCTGAGAGGTATACTGGCTTGCGATCTGAGAGGATGGAAAGTTCATCTAGGTAGGAGCAAAAGAAATTGGTTAATCCCCCGTTGCAGTAGAATAAATGAAGATATGGTGCAAGTCAGAACAGATCCGCAAGCAGGGGGAACAGGAGGCTGCAGGGGGTTCTTGAGGCAGGATGCTTGGTACAGCGAGCCAGTAAAACAAGTTAAAGGGAGCAATGCAGCATGGATGCAGAGCCACAGGGAAATGGCATGCGAAGCAGGTCTCCTATAGGGGGGGATGTGGGGGAGCAGCTAGGCCAGCGTAGGGAGGTAGATTGCAGCCGTGGATGTGGGCCGGAGCGGCCGCGGATCGATTCCCCGGGCAGCAGCCGCAGGAAACTTCGGGGATTCCCAGGCCTCAGTAGGCCGCGCTAGGCCGGAGCCGGCCGCGGGCTCCCCGGGGACCGCGGGAGTCCGAAAACGGCTCAGATGGGTCCTGGGCGAAGGGGGAGATGATGGTGGGGGACCGATGGTAGCCCCTTACCTCTCCCTCCGGTGCAGCAGCGGAGTTCTCCGATGGTTCGGGAGGCCCAAGATGGCGGCGGCCGGCGGGGACTCGAGCGGCGGGTCCGGGCGGCTAAAAGCCTCAGCGCCGGCGAATATAGGGCCCGGAGCACTTGGCAGCACAGTCCGGTCCTGGCAGGGCAATCGTGAAGGCACAAACCGCTGGATATTAAGAGGATGGCGGCGGATAACCCTGTGGATGACCGGAGCTCTTCAGTTAAGCGTCCGCCGCCATTCGCGTCAGGCCACGCCCTAGATGTTATAATTTAAACACTATTATTGATGTTAAAAAAACTAATATTTTGACATATCAATTTACAGTAGTGGCCACAAATGTTTGTCACCAGCAGAAACAAGAAATAGTGGTGTCATAATGATACTCTTTTATATGTATTAACAGAATTTTGAAGTCAGGAGCTGAAAAATGTTTATGATTGATGAACAAAAAACTAAAATGATGTCCCTTTTTTATACACAGGATGAGCTCAGCCAGGAGGAAGGTGTGGAAAGTGGCAGGCAGGAGGAGGCTTGGCCCACTGTCAGCCAGGAGGTGGCCGGGCCCACTGTCAGCCAGGAGGTGGCCGGGCCCAGTAGAAGACTCACACAATCACAGGTGCCTCCCCTCCGTCTTCCAGCAAAAAGGCCAAAGAAGATGACAGTCACACAGGAGGAATCCCTGCGCCTCATTCGAGAGGCTACAAATGTGTTAAGGAGCCCCCCTGAAGCTGAAGAGGCCTATGGCTGCTATATAGCCAGCCGGCTGCAGCAATTGGAGATGGGCCAACGCCTCCAGTGTGAGCGAATAATTTTCTCGGCCTTGCAGAAGGGGCTGAGTGGCGAACTAACTGCCACCAGCGAAATTGTGGATCAAGTTCCTCCTGTTCCTCCTCCTCCTCCTGCCACAAGTACACCACCGGAGACACAGCCTCACAGGAAGGCTGCAGGGAAGTCTGCAGGGAAGGGTGCAGTGAAGGGTGGAGCGAAGAGAAGAAAGTGATGACCTGGCTTCACTCTGGTCTGACCAAAGACGCAGCCTGTTGTACCACAGCCTGGGGACATATATACCATCTGCTGCTGCTCTTGATGTCTGGGATTCAGGGACCATATTGTACTTCTCAATATTTGAATTTTCTTTTCCACAGAGTTTAATGTTTGCCCTGGGGCCAAAAGGCTACACAAATGTCAGAAGTTTCTCCAGTGTTGCCTTCCTTTTTTTTCTGGTTGAACCAGAATAAATGGATATTTTTTTTGGAAAAAATAATTGCCTATGTGTTTTTTGGTCAAATACATTTCTAAAAGACAATGTGAAATTAACAAGGGACACCAACCTCCTTGAGGTTCCAAAAAAAATAAAAATGTTATTGTGGTAACTTGTCACCAGAATAAAAATAAAAAGGTTATTGTGGTAATGACACACACAAAATAAAAAGGTTATTGTGGTAATGAAAAAACCCCCAAAAAAAATAAAAAGTTTTTGGTGTTAACTTGACAGAATAATTAAATATGGAGATCACAAGAAAATAATTGGTAAAGAATTATACGAAAAATATGGAGGAAAAAATAAAAAAAAGACGACTACCAAAAAAAAAAAAAAAAAACATTATTACTGAGATGGGGCTTTAAAATAAAAACAAGATCATTCATGAGATGAGGAGAAATAAGCCAGAAATGTGTTTTGTGAGAACTCTGTGAGTGAATATGAGCAGCAAAGCAACTTCGTTCTTCTAGCATTATAAAGAAGATGCGCTGCATTTAAACGAGCACAGAATTTGCAGCATGACGAATGTGCTACTTCCAATACGAACTGGAGTTTTACAAGACCGAGCACTTCCGTCTCGTACTTGCTTCAGAGCATGCGTCGTTTTTGGTCTGTCGGAACAGCATACAGACGAGCGGACTTCTGGTGGGCTGTGACAGGTACTCAGATGAACTGTGAGTGACAGGTCCTCTTTATTGGGGAGGAGGGGACAATCAGTGTGATAGGTGTACACTGTAAGCGGTAACGAGATGTTACCGCAATCTCCTCCTCACACACGATCAGTGTGTGAGGAGGAGAACCTGGTAACATCTTCATCACGGCCGATCACGTGGTAAACAGCCATACCCAATGTTTAAATGGGAGGACATCATATGACGGCCTCCCGCCACAAGAGCCGCACCGCCTGGCCGTCATTTGATGGCCGGCAGTCGGAAAGCAGTTAAAATAACAAACATGTCATACTTACCTGCTCTGTGCACACTGGTGTGATGCGGGAACCACCGCAATTCCTGTGCAGGTTCCTGCATCGCATCTGAAACACAGGCAGTTCACACTGACATCTGCAAACCACCACAGGTGTCAATATGAAGTTAATGACACCCCCAAATCGGTTTGCAGAACGCAGTGCAAACTGTGGAATAGGATCGCAAAAAAAGGGTCCAGCACTATTTTGATGTGAATGTAATTTCAGCCAAATTGTATGGCTGAATTTGCATTGCACAAAGGTGCACAACAATGCAATGCAAATCACATGTGATGTCTGGCATCGCATAAGTGTGAACCCAGCCTTAGCCACAAAGCTGCTGCTCGGCCCCTCTCCTTATTGGCTCACTGATTTTTATCGACAGAAGCAGGAGATAATGGCGCCCGCTGTGTGGCTCAGCCAATCAGGAGGGAGAGTCATTGCATAATAACATATAATTAAATACTCACCTTGGAACAAAGCCCTTCAGCGCTGTAAAGTCGCCGCTGAGAGGGCTGACATGTTTCCCACTGGTCTGTCTTCCAGGTTCGCAAGCTACGGCTATGTGATTGGCTGGTGACATGATAACATCACTCCTGAGCATGTCCGTGGGAGCCGCCATTTCCAGCATGGGCTCTGAAGGTCTGGCACAGTAAGCCGGACCTTCAGAGCGATTGCCCAGATGATGTCATTGGCTGCATGCACTCTGAATATCTCCTAAACTGTGCAAGTTTAGAAGATATTCACAGTACTTAGAGGTAAGCCTTACCTGTAGGTACAAGTGATAGTACAGAGTTTACTACCACTTGAATGCATTATGGTGAAAACCTGCTTTTACAACCACTTTAAGCTGAAGTGGTTATAATGATTATAATAACTACAGAATACTACATACAAATATGGATAAGACATCACAACATGCAAGAATATTTAACAAAATCATGAAACAATTGCAAGTTACACAGAGTGACAGATTATACATCATTTCATTTTAAAGGTTTATTATGTAAAATTAAAAAAAAAACAACAGCATTTTCAAAAATAAAATCTCAATAGAGAACAAAAAATCCATCCATCTCCAGAAAGCGGTGTTGTAGATCTTCCACATAGACATGATCAGTCCTGAAGAATGTGTATACAGTGTATTTCCTGCATAGACCCAGAGGTACTGGGGCCCATAATACAAGCCTGACACAGAATATCATCTACAGACATCTACATTCACGGGGCACACATTGCTCACAATTAACACACACAGTACAATAAATCCCCATTCTACCAATCACTATGGGATCCTCCCCTCTCCCTGTGTACTGATCACTGGAATATAATCTGCAGGTAATGGCAGGTAGCTGTGCGCCACACGTGATGATGTTTCTATTTTGGCCCCTCCTTTTTGTACTCCACAGTGGCCATCTTTGCTTTGGGAGTCCCAAAGTTGCTCTTCACTACAGAACTTACGTGAACTTGTTACCCCCCAAAAAGATCACTATAGATTTGTGCATGTCCACTTCAAATAAGGGCAGATGTGTCCCCTACAGCCACCGTTCTGTTAAAATAGCCAATTCATTAGGGCCTCCAATCACATCACTTCTGTTTACTGTAACGCATCATTAATTGGAGATCGACAAGTTGCTGTCTTGACACAACAGCGGCTAAGGAGTAAAAAAAGTTGTTGCTGCCTTCGAGGCGGCCATGTTGTTGGTTAGTATCGGGCAGACTAGCATTGTCTGCTCATAATATCGTGTTCCGGAGTGTACACACTTGCCGGTGTTGTGTCAAAACAGAAACTCGTCTAAATCTCCAATTACTGATGCTTTACAGTAACCAGAAGTGATGTGATTGGAGATCACGATAAATTGGCCAATTTGACTGAACATCGGATCTCCATTACAGACAGTATACACGGCATAGCCAGGATCTCAGCTCAGCTCTCTGGGCATGTCTACCCACCAGCGCGCATTCTCTGTCACAAGTCTCCTATAAATCCCCTCACAGTACACAGATATCACCTATCATCTCCCCCATATACACTCCGTACTACAAACACCCCCCTCCCCCATACTATGATCTACTATGATCATACTATGATCTATTTCTACTCAGCACCACTTTCCCAGCCACGGAGCAATCTCTCATACAGCCGCTAGATGTCACCACACATACAAGAGGCCATCTTCCTCGTTTTATAGGCTACGGTGATGACTTGAACTGTAGCCAATCAGATATCACTGAACTACAGCCAATGAGCTATCCCGGAACTTCAGCCAATCAGATATCACTGAACTACAGCCAATCATATATCCCGGAACTGCAGCCAATCAGATACCCCGGAACTGCAGCCAGGTAGTTCTGAAACTGTCATGTGAAATGTCAGACCTTTCCCGAATGGCTAAAGTCCCAGAAATTCAGCATGATTACAGGTTTCCGCGAGGAAGCATATAGTAATCCCTGCAGTCGTAGATGTGAATGGAAGCTAAAGCAGGGCTGATTACTGAGAATCCGGGGACAGCTGTCTTTTTTTCCATCTTTTTCATGGCTGTGTCTGAGAGCTCATACCCCAATCACTGTACAGCTGGGGCTGCCCGGCCTCATTGTGGGCTGATTATTATACATTCATATTATACTTTTTTCAAGGAAACCCAAACACTTTAGGCTCCTTTCACACATGCGGACAGTATGTCCGTATTTCATCCACCCGTTTGCGGATGAAATACGGACATACATGCATCCCTATGGGACAGCGGGTGTCTGCGGATGAACATCCACAGACACCCGCAATTGTCCGCCTCCGCAACTGTCCGATTCTGCAGACGGAGGAAAATCCTATTTTTCTATCCTTCTGCAGAGCGGATCGGATGAACACGGACAGGCGGTCTGTGCTCATCCGATCCCCATAGAGGACAGCGGAGAGCTGACAGGGCGGTCCCTGCACAGTGTGCGGAGACCGCCCTGTCCGCCACTGGCTCAGCGGGGACAACGGAGCGATCCCCGCTGAGCGAGCGGATCATCACGGGGCGGATCATTACTGATCCACCCTGTGTGAAAGGGGCCTTAGGAGCGCACTGCAATTTTTTTTTTGCAGTATACATTATAGAATTGTAACTAGGGTGACCACATTTCCAAACTGCCATTAAAGCGGAGGTCCACCCTAAAATGGACCTCCGCTCATCGGAATCTCCCCCCCCTCCGGCGCCACAATCGGCACCTTTCAGGGGGGAGGGGGGTGCAGTTACCTGGATAATCCAGGTAACTGCACCCACTTCCGGGCTAGCTCTCTGCGGAACGGGCGTAGGTTACGCCCCCGTTCCGCAAGCGCCCGCCCCCTTCAGCAAGTGCCCCGCTGCCTGCTGGGAAACACACAGCTCCCAGAGGCAGCGGGGACCGTCCGGATTGCGCCGCGCGGCTCGCGCATGCGCAGTAGGGAACCGGGAAATGAAGCCGAAAGGCTCCATTTCCTGATTCCCATACCCAAGATGGCGGCGGGACCCGGCAGCCGAGCGAGCGATCGGCTTCGGGTGCCGACATCGCAGGCGCGCTGGACAGGTAAGTGTCACTATTTAAAAGTCAGCAGCTGCAGTATTTGTAGCTGCTGGCTTTTAAAAAAAAAAAAAAAAAACGCGGAGTCCCGGTGGACTCCCGCTTTAAGGGACACAAACCCGCACCCACCCAAAAAAAGATGGTTTTTGATACATTTTTTTGCCAATTTTTGGGGGGAAAAAGCAAACAGTGGTAACCAGTTTAGACAGGTGGTATGCAATGTGCCCCTGCTTTAAAGTGGTTGTAAACTTTTTTTAAACTTTATGCTACAGGTAAGCTTATATTAAGGCTTACCTGTAGCTAACCAGGATATCTCCTAAGAGCCGCCTGACAAGTCGCGTCCCGTTTTGTGCAATGGAACCAGTCTAATCGGAGCGACTCAAGTCGCTCCGACTTAGAAAAAGGTTCATGTACGACTTTTGGGGCAACTTGCATTGACTTCTATACAGAAGTCATTTTGCAAGCCGCCGCTAAAGTCGGATCCCTGTCGCCTGAGGCAGTTTGGCTACAAGTCGTGCTGCCTCAGTGTTAACCCGGGTCTAAACCTACATGGTTTAGGAGATGTCCCCTGCATGTGCCGATGACATCAGCGCATGAGCAAATTGACGCAATGGCACCTATGTGCCGCTGCATCAGTCTGCAAGCCGTTACCGGCGTCTCCTGCGCGCATACATACGCATGGCACTGGTCAATCACAGCGCCGGAACCGCTATACCTGGAAGTAAATCCAGGGCAACATGTCGGTGGCCAGAGCGGGAGACGAGGACGGCTTTGGGGGCTTCAGTCTGTGGTAAGTAATACATAATGAGCTAGTATACTATGCACACTAGCTCATTATGCTTTTGTCTTGCAGGTTGTCTATTTGTTTTTTTTTAAGGGTTTACAGAGGGTTTACTTCCTCTTTAACTAAGTCACTTAGTGACAACGGCATACTTTGTACATCACTTACTCTGGCAAGTGAGGGATACCTGCAATTGTCTCACGGAGCTGAATAACGGGAAATGCTCATATAAACACGCATCTCCCCATTCAGCCTAGTGACACTATCACTGATCACCGCTCCCTGTGATCGGGAGCAGTGATCAGTGATGTGTCACACACGCCCCCCACCACCACCACAGTTAGAATCACTCTCTAGGACACACTTAACCCCTTCCTAACCAGCTAGTGGTTAACCCCTTCACTGCCAGTGCCATTTTTACAGTAATCAGTGCAATTTTATAGAATCGATCGCTGTAAAAATGACAATGGTCCCAAAAATGTGTCAAAATTGTCTGATGTGTCTGCCATAATGTCGCAGTCCCAATAAAAATCGCAGATTGCCACCATTACTAGTAAAAAAAATTTTTATAAAAAAGCCATACAACTATCACCCACTTTGTAGACGCTATAACTTTTGCGCAAACCAATCAATATAATTAATTGATTAATTAATTAAATAATGCATTTTTTTCAAAATTGTCACTCTATTTTTGTTTATAGCACAAAAAATAAAAACCGCAGAAGTGATCAAACACCACCAAAAGAAAGCTCTATTTGTGGGAAAAAAGAACGTCAATTTTGTCTGGGAGCCATGTTAGTTAAAGCAACGCAGTGCCAAATCTCAAAAAGTGCTCTGGTCTTTGGCCAGCCAAATGGTCCGGGGCTGAAGTGGTTAATAATTCAATAGTGACTAAACAAGAATGAAGGGAAGTGAAAAAACTCGGTCGTATTTGCCAGCAAGTTGCTGTATCACATCATGAATGATATTTGCTGCCACAACAAACACTAACCTGGTCTGGAAGTTTGTCTGGTGGCTCAAAACCCGCGGCCCTTGTGGGCAGGAGAAGGCTCAGGAGGAGAACTGGAGAAGTCAGGCTGCTCACAATGTGCTGCCGGGCAGCAGCTGCGGGAGTAGGTGGCAACAGCCCTGGCATTGGCACTGACTGGGCAGTGAGCACAGGCTGGATCCTGGTTTACCAGCAGTGCCACTACCAGTCAGGACTGAGACTGTTCAGTGAAGACGCTCGTCGCTCTGGTGTGGCTGGCTGATCCCCCTCAGGTCAGTCTGTCCCCCAGTATAATCCCCCAGGTCAGTCTGTCCCCCATTATAATCCCCCCAGGTCAATCTGTCTCCCAGTATAATCCCCCCAGATCAGTCTGCCCCCCAGTATAATCCCCCCAGGTCAGTCTGTACCCCAGTATAATCCCCCCAGGTCATTCTGTCCCCCAGTATAATCCCTCCTGGTCAGTCTGTCCCCCTGTATAATCCCCCCAGTTCAGCCTGTCCCCTAGTATAATCCCCCCAGGTCAGTCTGTCCCCTTGTATAATCTTCCCAGGTCAGTCTGCCCCTCTGTATAATCACCCCAGGTCGGTCTGTCCTCCAATATAATCCCTCCAGGTCAGTCTGTCCCCCTGTATAATCCCCCCAGGTCAGTCTGTCCCCCAGTATAATCCCCCCAGGTCAGTATGTCCCCCAGTATAATCTTCCCAGGTCAGTCTGCCTCCCTGTATAATCCCCCCAGGTCAGTCTGTCCCCCAGTATAATCCCCCCAGGTCAGTCTGTCCCCCAGTATAATCCCCCCAGGTCAGTCTGTCCCCCAGTATAATCTTCCCAGGTCAGTCTGCCTCCCTGTATAATCCCCCCAGGTCAGACTGTCCCCCAGTATAATCCCCCAAGGTCAGTCTGTCCCCCAGTATAATCCCCCCAGGTCAGTCTGTGCCCCAATATAATCTCCCCAGGTCAGTCTACCCCCCAGTATAATCCCCCAGGTCAGTCTATCCCCCAGTATAATCTCCCCAGGTCAGTCTGTCCCCCTGTATAATCCCCCCAGGTAAGTCTGTCCCCTTGTATAATCCCCCCAGGTCAGTCTGTCCCCTTGTATAATCCCTCCAGGTCAGTCTGTCCCCAGTATAATCTCCAAGGTCAGTCTGTCCCCCAGTATAATCCCCCAGGTCAGTCTGTCCCCCATTATAATCCCCCCAGGTCAGTCTGTCTCCCAGTATATTCCCTGTCAGTCTGCCCCCAGTATAACCCCCCCAGGTTGGTCTGTCCCCCAGGTCAGTCTGTCCCCCAGTATAATCCCTCCAGGTCAGCCTGTCCCCTAGTATAATTCCCCCAGGTCAGTCTGTCCCCCTGTATAATCCCCCCAGGTCAGTCTGTCCCCCTGTATAATCCCTCAGGTCAGTTTGTTCCCCAGTATAATCCCCCCAGGTCAGTCTGTCCCCCAGTATAATCTCCCCAGGTCAGTCTGTCCCCCAATATAATCTCCCCAGGTTGGTCTGTAACCCTGTATAATCCCCCCAGGTCAGTCTGTGCCCCAATATAATCTCCCCAGGTCAGTCTGTCCCCCTGTATAATCCCCCCAGGTCAGTCTGTCCCCCAGTATAATCTTCCCAGGTCGGTCTGTCCCCCAGTATAATCCCCCCAGGTCAGTCTGTGCACCAATATAATCTCCCCAGGTCAGTCTGCCCCCCCCCCCCCCCAGTATAATCTTCCTGGGTCAGTCTATACTCCAGGTCAGCCCGTTTCCCAGTATTACACCTGCCCAAGCCAATCTATCCCCCAGCATATCCCCCCCCCCCAGGTCAGTCTGTCCTCCAGTACATCCCTCCCTCAAGTCAGTCTGTCCTGTAGTATTATCCCTCCAGAACAGTCTATAGCGCAGTACATCCCCCATAGGTAGTCTGTAATTCAGTATAATCCTCCCCCCTCCCAGGTCAATTTGACCCCCAGTATAATCTCTCAGTCTTTTGAGAAAAAGAAAGTAACTGAAGACATATAGGGGGTTATTTACAAAAGGCAAATCCACTTTGCACTGCAAGTGCACTAGAAAGTGCACTTGGAAGTGCAGTCGCTCTAAATCTAAGGGGTAGATCTGTCTGAAATGAGGGGAAGCTCTGCTGATTTTATCATCCAACCATGTGCAAGCTAAAATGCTGTTTTTTATTTTCCTTGCATGTCCACCTCGGATCTACAGCGACTTTACTTCCAAATGCACTTTCAGTGCAAAGTGGATTTCCTTTAGTAAATAACCCCCATAGTCCTCATTCCCTTTCTGCGCAGCCTCAGCTGCATGGCGTATGAATGAATAAAAGTCTTTCTATTTATTCAGAAGCCGAAGCATAATAAACAGTTTACTATGCTTCAGCAATGAATGAACACATGAGCAATAGGTACTGATTGCTCACCGTATTCATTCAGGGAGGGGCTGACATGATTACCAGCCCCCTCCATCTGAACAGTGGTGGGGAATCTACTTTCAGAGACAAATCCCACTGTGGCTCCCTTGCAGCCAGTGCTGGGACAAGGGCAGCTGGTGCCCAGGGGGGGAAAAAGTGTCAAAATGCCCCCCTCCAGGGGGGAGCAGTAGGCGGGGCTAATAAAAGTGCATGCAGTGCCAAGCTGAAACATATGGAATGGTTATGGCATGTGCTAAAATAGTGCCATAGGAGTCAGAGACCCCCCCCCCACACACACACACACACTTCCAGGTGTACTGACCCCTTGAAATGAGAAGGAGACCCCTTTACAGAAGGAGTGCTTGGGGGTGATTAGAAAGAACCCCTTTCCACCCATCTAAGAATACAGACAAATACAAGGAAACACAGAAATAGGAACTCCCCTTCTTCCTCCACCAGTTAAAAAAGACCCCCAGCTGGAAGGACTACAGAGGGGTGATGGGGGCTTGCTCACCCATCTCTAGTAGAAAAAAAGAGCACTGGCCAGGAAGACTGCAGGTCAGCTGCCCCCCGACATCAGTTAGTGCACCAGAACTGTGTGAAAAAGTATCATCACTGCTTCCCTGTTCCTCTTTGCTTTTAGGGGAGGGAGAAAATACAAATGGCAGCAGAAAAGTTATATGAACTCTGCAATATTAACTACTTACCCCTAAACTCTGCATTACTTATTACTGACCCTTAACCACTTGCTTACTGGGCACTTAAACCCCCCTCCTATCCAGACCAATTTTCAGGTTTCAGCGCTGATGCACTTTGAATGACAATTGCCCGGTCATACAACACTGTACCCAAATGAAAATTTTGTAAAAAAAAATGTAAAAAGACATAATTAAAAAAAAAATGTTTTTTTTATTTTGTTGTACAATTTTAAAACGGGTAACTTTTGTCTGTCATTGATGTAGGCTGATGAGGCGGCACTGATGGGCACCAATAGGTGGCAGTGAAGGGCACTGATGGGTGGCAGTGATGGGCACTTATCGGTTACACTGATAGGCAGTGCTTCTAGGTGGCACTGATTGGCACCACTGGTGGGCATTGATAGGTGGCACTTGTGGACATTGATAGGTGGCACTTTCATATGGCATAAATGAGGCATAATAGCCTCTTCCATTTCAGGACCAATGTCCCTTTAATATGAGCTGTCAGTGTGAGGAGAAAAAAAAAGCGATCACAAGCTTTTGTTTTGATCATGGAATCAGCTGTCATTGGCTGACAACTGATCACGTGGTAAGGGGACCGGCCCCTTACTCGGATCAGTGATCACCCGAGTCTCAGTGACTCGAGATCACAGGGAGCGTGCACAGGGGAAGCCGTCATATGACGGACTCCCGGGAATTCCCATCCGCGCTGTGGCTGTCATTCGGCTATAGCGCGGATGTCAAGTGGTTAAAGTGGATGTAAACCCTCACATATACCTATAAGTTTTACATGTATATCTGCTGTCTTCATCTTTATATACTGTTTAGAAAGTGAAAACTGGCACACAGCCAAGACAGCTGATTGGAGGAAAAGCACACACCCCCTCTCTTCATAGGTAGAGATTTTCAGAGCTGATTGTTGAATTGTTCAGGGCGCTGCTAATCTATAGCATCCTCCCCAATCCAAACCTCATGCTGCTTTTTTCATATGTGACGGCGAACTTATCAGGCTGATAACAGAAGAACGGAGCAGGAGACAGCTAAGGGACATAGTGCTTTGAAGAAAGATTACAAAACACTGCAGATATTTGTGCTCAGCTCAAATTTCATGAATCAGGTGTACATCCACTTTAAACCTTCATTACTAATGACCTCTGCAATCTGCTTTACTTACTACTAACCTATGAACTCTTTGTCACTTACTACTAACCCCTGAACTCTGCTTTACTCATTACTGACCTCTACACTTGTCTTTACATACTACTAACCTCTGAACTCTGCATCACTTTTTACTGATCCCTGCACTCTTCTTTGCTTACTCCTGACCTATGAACTCTGTTAATTACTAATTATCTCTGAACTCTGCCTTACCTACTACTAATCTTTGAATTTTGCATTACATACTACTGACCCTGAACTCTTTGAACCTTGCTACTTTTTAATAGGGCCCTGATAGGCTATTTCCAAAAAGGGTGTTGCACCCTGGTGATCTTTGATTTGCTCAATATTGTTCAGGTAGATCTCCACCTCTCCAGGGTTACCTACCGTTGTCCTAAGGGAAAGAAAGCACAGAACCTCTAAGTGCAGCATTAAAACATTTGTAATTATAGTAAGGATACAAAGGAACAGGAGGTAAGCGCATTGATCGTGATAATCCTGCTGTGTAAATCCAGGGGCAGTGATTCTGTATCTGTGTCCCTGGGGTCCAGCTGGCGGCTTGTACAGTGGTTTCTGCACTCACAGCTCAATCTGGGTAGTGAGGAATGTTGGAGAATTGAGAGCGCCGTCATGTCTGGTCCACAGAGCAGGGGAAGCAGCTTTGCGTTCGGAGCATGCGTGCTTCTTTTCTCAGGCCATACAGGGTGCCATCTCTGTTGAGGTTTATATGTGCTGGGAGAATGATGTGTCCACCCAGACACACCCACAACTTAAAGGGGTGTTTTTCATATTTGTTTGTACCCTTGTCCTAAATTTCCCTCAAGAGACCGACAACCCTCAATGAGCCAAAGAGGGGGACAGTCTTCGGGCAGGGTTGTCAGTATATGTCTGGCTATTTTCGTTTTAATAATTTTTTATTGCAGAAATTTAAAAATTCTATAAAAATACATACAGTATTAGAAAAATTGTCAACAAGAGGATGCGCTCTCTGAAGTGATCGATGGACTTAATGTCATAACCAGAAAATATGTAGGGTAACAAGGTGAGGCCTAATATACAGGTTCTATCCAATATAACAACCTTATGTCTGGGTCAGTGAGGCCTGCGGTATCAGCCCACTTTTATAAAACTTCAGGAAATGGAAGGATTTATGAATGAATCCACATATTGATAACGTGGAGTTTTATCGAAACATTACTAGTCAAGGGTTATTTCAGTGGCTCCTAACACAATGCCTCAAGCTCCTAGAGTGACTTAAGCCCCATACACACTATCAGATTTTCTGCTGATTTTTTCCTTCAGATTTACCAAAACCATGTAGTAGAAGGGCCTGCCTGATTGCACACAAATTGAAACTCCTAAGGTTTGACCTCATATTACATGGTTTTGGTAAATCTGAAGGAAAAAATCATCAGAAAATATGATAGTGTGTATGGGGCTTAACATTAAAGAGGCTTCATCATCTCCCACCAGCATCCATTTGAAAATTTTATTAACATCACAAAAACAGAGAGGAGAAGGAAGAAAAATCAAAGAAAGAAAGTTAGAGAAGAGACTTGAGTCATTCCCCTCAGTCCAATCCAGAAGGTGCCCCAGTGCCTAGGGAGCTTGGAGATATCTAATCCAGGGGTTCCACACTTTATCAAACCTAGCTTGTTTTTTGAAAAATTCTGTTTATTATTTTTACATAAAACATACAATACAAACATTGGATGCCTCAACTGGACGTGTCCATTCCGGCCACATGGCCGCTAAACTAACTAACTAACAGAAATAGCCTAACCATACCCCCTCCCTACAACTTCCCGCCCCCCCCCCCCCGAGTCACAGCTCGACATCCTACCGGATTCCCCTGTTGCCTTGCATCACACTGATATTCCAATCCTATCATAATAAACCAAGTCACTGTACATTCCAAGAGGCATCCCACCATTCAATACCTAAAAAGCGTGGCTTCTTCTATGCAGGCAGGCCCTGCCCCCAAGACGACCGAGTGCAGCCATTCAGGCTCACCCCACTGTGGATCTGGAATGACACCATGAGTGCCATACCCTGTCAAGCTTCTTCATACACCCCCTGACTTCATATGTGGCCTTGTAGTAGGGTAGCATCGAGTTAACCAAACCCTTCCAAAAGGAAATACTCGGAGCCCTGATCTTTTTCCAGTTCATCAGTATGGCTTTCCTACCACAAAATAGTAAGACTTCAGCATCGTACGCATGGCATGTGATGGGACCACTTTCTCCACCAACCCTAGTAGACACACTCTTACAGTTGAATGAATGAATGAATGAAATACTTGTATAGCGCACAATGCGAACTGAATCGCCTCTAGTTAGTGGGACTGGCACTTGGATTAAATCAGATATACAAGAGGCAACGTCCGCCCAAAATTCCTGCACCTGGGGGCACCCCCAGAAGATGTGGTCTGCATCTACGGGTGAGTAGGAGCACCTCCAGCACTCCGCAGACACAGTCGGGTAGATCTTTTGTAGTCTGGCCGGGGTATAGTAATTCCTGTGCAGGAACTTGAACTGGATTAGCCCGTCCCGTGCAGACACCAAGTGTCGAAATGGTTGAGCCCATAGGGAATACCAGTCTTCCCCCCTTACCTCTGGCACCTCTTCCGCCCATCGGTCCCTACATTTAACAATCGCTAAAGGTGTGGTTTTGAACATTGCTTTGTAGGTTAGCAAGAGAGGTTTGGCCAAACTCTCACTCCGTAATAATGTTTCCAGAGAGGAGGGCATAGATTCCCCCCTCACCCCTCAAAACTGTGCCTGAAAGGCATGAGGGCTTTGCAAATATCTAAACAAGTATCCATTGGGTAAATCATGTCTCGTCTTCAATTGAGATGAAGTGAGCAGTTCCCCAAAGGTGGTTATATCCTGTACCGGCTTAATACCCTTTACTGCCCAGAGCATAGGATCTGGTAAATTATAAAAGTAGGACAACGTTGGGTTCATCCATAAAGGAGTCGATGGTGTCACACCCCTAAAAGACGGAAACGCTAGCTTGACCGCTACCCCCCATGCCTTAATAGTGGCCTTCATCGACCACGTTAGGGGCAGATCCGATCTGAAACCTCTGAACAAGGCAAACCTAAGACTGTCAAGGGAGCCCAACTGAGCTGCTTTCAGCACCGTTGCTGCATCTCCCTCGTCAACCATCAGCCATCTATGGGCGAATACCATCTGTCCGGCTATATAATATTTATGGCAGTTGGGAAGCGCCAATCCTCCCTGGTCCGTTGGTTCCTGCAGTACTCCAATACCCACCCTCGGTGACCCGGGAGCCCAAATGTATGATGATATAACGCTATTAAGTTTCTTAAAGTATGACTTTGGGGGGGCGTGACCGGAAGTCGAGGCGAATGGACGCTTAAGCCATTCGCTCTCCCACCAGCTCAGCTCCAGCGGCACCTTGAGGGACCATCCACCGCCATCTGATGGGCAGATCGAGGGCTACCCGCTCTGCCTCCTCCAGGGGACCCTCCGCAGCCCCTCCAGGACCTGTGACGGGTCTCCGGGCCTTCTTTTCCCCGATTAAGCCCGGGGACCCGGTCGCCTCCACCCAAGGCCCAGAGGCTGGCTTCACCATGGGCTCTCAGCCCACAACGTCACCGCAGTGGCTCCCCGATCCCCACTGACTGTACCGTGGGACGTAGGGAGGAAGAACGGAGCCGTCCAACCCCCCCAGCCCCTGTGCCTGCCTGGGAGGGGGTGTGGGATCTACACACCGAACCTGCCCCACCTATACGGGCGAGCGAGTCCGGGAATTTCAGACCTGCGCCGCCACCTCACCTGCAACCAGCCGGGGGCGACCCGGGAGGCCCATCCCCGCCGCCCATGCACCCACAATGGCAACACTACCTGCAAGCATTTCCTACTAAAGAGGACTTTAAGCAATTGATAGAAGACGTCAAATCTACGTGTAGAGCGGAAATACAAATGCTACATTCCGGCCTCAAGCACTTGGCGGACCGGGTGGAGATGGCCGAGGAGGAGATCCAAGAGACCAAAATAGCGATCCACAAGACCCAAACGCAGGGGGCCGACCATCGCATGCTACTGAGGGACATGCAACGCCATGTGGAGGACTTGGATAACAGGGGGCGCAGACATAACATAAGGGTGAGGGGGATACCAGAGGTGGACGGCCCGGAGGATCTACAATTTATCTTGCAGGAAATATTTAATGACCTCCTTGGGGAACCCCCTACCAAGTTTATTGAGATGGACAGAGCGCATCAGGCCTTGCGCCCCAAAAACGCAACCTCGAGCCCCAGGGATGTCATATGCAGACTCACTTCGTTCCACATTAACGAGGACATAATGAGACAGGCCCGCCTGGCTCGGGTGGTGACCTTTCGGAACACACCAGTCCAACTCTTTCCGGATCTCTCCTGGCTCATGCTACAGAAACGTAGACTTCTCCAGCCTCTTCTCCGCACCTTGCAGGATGCTGCCATCCCTTACCGTTGGGGATTTCCATTCACCCTCACAGCTAAACATCAAGGCAAGACGGCGTCCTTGCGGTTTCCCGAGGACCTCCACGCCTTCTGTGAAGAATTGGGTGTTCGTCCTCCCCAGCTGCCGGATTGGGATCTAGTGGCTACCCAGCCCACTCCTCCGTCACTGTGGCAGAAGGTCCCCTCCCGACAACGCCCTCGAAACCGGGAAGCACCAAAAAAATCTGCCCTTCAAGGACATGGCTGAAGCATAGCGCAGTAACTATTTTTTTCATACTTTTTTCTCTTTTTTGATTCCGTTTGCCCTAGTGGCGAAAGGGAATAAGGCCCGTTTTGTTTGTTGGTTGGCCTACGGACCGCTGTCTGGACAGTACGAACCTGCCCGCATGCACTGCCCCCTGAGTCCCCTTCCCGTCCCTCTAGGTGCCCTCTTATTGATATGTCACATTTAGGCTGGTACACGTGGGAGACCCGAGAAAGTGGGTTTCCTTATGTTTTTGTGTCACCCCCTCCCCTCCCGGATGCGTTGGCAATGCATCCGGGACCCTAGGAGATGGCTGGCGATTGGTATCGCGTTTGCTTCTCCTCCGCTCCCTCCCGCTTCTAGCCGCCCACTCCACTTGCAGAGTCCGGCGGGGGGAGCTGGACTCCCATGCGGCCGCCAGGCCCGGCCCTCGGGTTCGGGTTCTGGTGGCCCCCTGGGAATCCGACCAGACCTGAGCGACTTGCCTGTTCATGGTCTCATGTGGTTGCATGTTTTGTTGTATAACAATTGCCTGCTTAATATGTGTTCTTTTGTTTGCTGTTCTAACCTTCTCTTCCTTTCTCTTTCTCTATTTCTCTCCCCCCCTTCCCTTCCCTACCTTCCCACCGTGTTGGGGTCCGCAGACGTCGAGACGCATCCTGTCGGGTCCTTCCACCGGAACAAGCAAGCTCCTGGCTCCTGGCGGTCGTCCGGAGAGGCGGTGACCGGGTAAGAATTCGTTTACACTCCCCCCCCGACATGACTGATGGCTAAAATTTTATCCTTAAATGTTCACGGCTTAAACTCAAACAAGAAACGGCATCTGGCACTGAGGTAATTCAGGCAGTCGGGTGCGGACATTGTCCTGGTTCAGGAGACACATTTCGATAAGGGGGGTTCTTTTGCTTTTGCCTCTAGATATTTCCCTCTCGCTTACCTATCCTCAGGGTCCCATAAGAGAGCGGGCGTGGCCATCCTGATCCGTCATGGAGCCCCATTTACCTACCTGGATCATTACAGTGACCCCGGGGGAGGATTCCTGATACTTAAAGGCACATGGAGGTCCCAACCGCTCACCCTGTGTACCCTATACGCCCCGAACACTCGTCAACACAGTTTTCTCTCTAAACTCTTGCTGCGACTGTTTAAATCGGACCACAGTTACCTAGTGGTGGGTGACTTTAACCTGGCCCATTCGGCTACTGCGGACCGCCTGGCGGCGTTGCCCCGGCCGCCCTCGGCTAAAGCACTTAGAGACTCCAAACTTTTTCGCCAACTGACCCGGCGATATGCTCTCTTCGACGCCTGGCGTGGCCTCCACCCGGTAGATCGGCAGTATACTTATTACTCGGCCCCCCACCAGTTGCACTCCCGCATAGATTACTTTTTCACCAACAATGTTACATTGAGAATGGTCCGGAGTGCCCATGTCCTGCCAATTTCATGGTCGGATCACGCCCTGATACTAGTGACGCTGTACCTCGGTGCCCCGGTGGTTAGGCTCTATAATTGGAAGCTGAACACTTTCCTCTTGCAACATCTTCCCTCCCAGGCAGAATTAGTCTCGACCTTGAAATATTACTTTGCTGAAAATGAAACCCCTGATGTTACCCTCCCCACGTTGTGGGAGGCCCACAAAGCGGTCATCCGCGGTAAGTGCATGGCCCTTTCTTCAGCATTGAAGAAAGACGTCGAGGCCACTAAACTGCGAACGGAAGGGGAGCTCGGGCAATTGGAAGGGGACATGCAAGCCTCCCCCTCATTGCGCACCCTCCGAAAGATAACGAAGCTCCGCATGGCGCTTAGGGATCTGGCGCTTCGCCGGGTGGAAAAGACCCTCTTGAGGATTAGGCAGACGTTTTACGACAGGGGCAACAAAGCGCACTCTCTTTTAGCGAGGAAACTTAGAGATAAAAACCTCCTCTCCACCCCGCATCAGATTAAAACTAAGGCCAATACCGTGGTCTCCCACCCTAGGGAGGTCGTGGACACGTTTGCGAGCTTCTATGAGGAGCTGTACAACAGTCACGACATCCCTAGTGACCCCTTGCCGGAGGAGCTCTCCCACCGTATGCAACAATATCTGACAGACAGCGGGATCCCCTGCATCCGAGCCCAGGACCTAGCCTCCTTGAATAAACCCATTACAGAGGAGGAGATAGAATTAACCATCAAGTCGTTACCGGCTCATAAATCTCCGGGCCCGGATGGCCTGCCCTATGAATACTATAAATCGTTCCTACCCCTATTTCCCCCGTACATGTGCAGATTGTTTAATGCGTTCCTGCAGACTACCCCGGTCCCCCCTGATATGCAACGCTCCTTTCTCACTCTGATACCCAAACCGGATAAGGACCCCATCCTCTGTGCCAACTACAGGCCTATTGCGCTCTTGAACACAGACCTGAAAATTTTTACAAAACTCCTATCCTTGCGGCTTAACATGGTCCTCCCGTCCCTCGTACATAAAGATCAGGTGGGATTTGTCCCCCTCCGTCAGGCTGGTGATAACACCAGGAAGGTTATAGATTTGGTTGACGTGGCGAATAGGGGGGGCATACCATCTCTGCTCCTGAGCCTGGATGCGGAAAAAGCTTTTGATAGACTGGGGTGGCCCTTCCTGTTCGCCACGCTGACTCACATGGGGATGAGGGGACCGTTCCTGCAGGCTATACGGCACCTCTACTCCAATCCGTCCTCTCAAGTTAAGACCCCCTTTGCTACTTCTTCAACCTTCTCTGTTTCTAATGGCACACGCCAGGGATGCCCCCTATCGCCCTTGTTGTTTGCCCTTTGCGTAGAACCCCTGGCAGCATCCATTAGGCGGAACCGGGATATCAGGGGCATCCTGGTCAGGGATAGGGAGTTCAAGGTCTCACTGTTCGCGGACGATGTGATCCTTACCCTGACCCAGCCTAGGATCTCCCTGTCCAATTTACACAAGGAGCTCGATCGCTACAGCGCCCTATCGGGTTATAAAATTAACGCCTCAAAATCAGAAGCCCTCCCGGTAAACATTCCCCCCCTGGAGGTAGATCATCTCCGATCCACTTTCCCATATCATTGGAAAACCTCCTCCTTGAAATATCTGGGGATACATATTACCCCGACATTTACTTCCCTATACCAGGCAAACTTCCCGCCCTTGTATGGCACTATCAGGCAGCTACTTTCCCGGTGGCGGAAGCACCAGATTTCCCTCTTTGGTAGGATAGCGTCGGTAAAAATTACGATCCTTCCGAAACTCCTTTACCTTTTCCAGACCCTTCCTATCCCCATACCTTACCACCATCTGAAAAAATTGCAAGCGGACCTGCTCAATTTCGCGTGGAACTACAAACGCCATAGAATACCCCGCTCAGTTATGACGGCCTCCTGCTCAGACGGGGGTCTGGCGTTTCCGGACCTCATTAAGTACTATCAGGCAGCCCAGCTCCGAGCAGTGACCTCCTGGTTCACCCAACGGTCCTATAATAGATGGACGGAAATCGAGAAACTTTGGCTGGCCCCGGCTCATCCTAATAGTATGCTCTGGAGCGTGGCAGCTTTGATCCCTCGGGCCCAACTACTGGGAACTATGTCACACCTGCAGGGTCTATGGCGTAAGCTCTCTAAGGTCTATGAGTTATCCTCGGATAAGTCGCTCCTGACGTCCTTTTTATATCATCCTAAGGTGCCAGATAGCCTGACATACCCGATGTCGCATCCGTGGTCATCCCGGAATCTTTTCCACCTGGGAACCCTGGTGGACCCTAGGTCGCGGAGACTGCTGTCATACGCCGACCTTCAATCTAAATTTGACCTCCCATGACAGAGTTTTTACAGTTATTTACAGATACGACACTATGCCCAGACCATGTCCTCTGTCCTGCGTTTTTCCCCACCCTCCGCTTTTGAGAATGTAATCCTAGCGGGCATAGCCCAAAGGGGATTGATATCTGCCATTTATAAAATAATCAACGCTCCCCCTAAAGTTTTGAAAAGCAAGTATACCTACATGCTCAAGTGGGAGGAGGCGTTGGGCGGGGAGATTACAGAGGAGCAGTGGCAGCTGATATGGTCCCAGGCCTCGAAAAGCTCTATGTGCACACTCTACCGGGAGAATGCGTATAAAATTTTATTTTTTTGGTACATGACCCCGGACGTTCTACACGCCATCTACCCCACCTCCTCCGACAGATGCTGGAGATGCTTGGCCCACAGGGGTACACTGTTCCACATCTTCTGGCAATGCCCCCTCGTAGTTCCCTTTTGGGAAGAGGTCCAGCGCCTCTTGACTATTATCCTAGATCAGCAGGTGGCACTGGACTCCAAGACTTTCTTGTTGGGCATCCCCTTTCCTAAATTGACGAAGTCCCGAAAGAAACTGTCAAGACATGTCTTGACAGCGGCGAGGTGTCTAATTGCCCTAAATTGGAAAAAAGTACAGCCCCCCACCCTCGGCGCGCTCCATACTAGAATTAGGGACGTGGAACTGATGGAGAGGATGACCGCCAGGATACAGGACCGGATTGAGGCCCACGACGTGGTTTGGAGCCCATGGAATCTTCGGGAGGACCGGCTGTGATTTGATGCGGAGACCACACACGGTGCTTACCCCCCTCTTCCTTCCCCCACACCCCCTCTCATCCCCCGTCCCTCTTCTATTTCTTGAAAGTTCTCTCTCCTCTCTCTTATCCCTTCTATCTTCTATTCTCTCGCTTTTGCTCTCCCCTCTCTTTTCTTTTTCCCTTAACCTCTCTCTCCTTTTCTTCTTGATTCTCCAATCTCCTTTGTTCTTGTTTCCATGTGCCCTATGGTTCCTTTAGAAAGATGCTTTGATAACAACGACTGGTGTGAGCAGTTAGTAGTACTTGTAGATATCAGTATCTACTTATTGGGCTACCTCGCTGGACAATATGATGGTTGGCGCTAAATATCTACATCCAGTGCTGGCCCGGTTGATCGCGGAGGAGTCTTTTTTGGCCTGATCTATACCTGTTCCAGAGGGCTCCCTGTGAGTTAAGGGGCGGAAGGCCCCTAATGTTTGCTCATTTTCTTTCTTGTGGAACTGATGTGATGTAATACAGCATGATGTGTAATGCATTGTTGGAAACAATAAAAAGTTAATTGATAAAAAAAAAAAAGTATGACTTTGGAACCCAAACAGGAGCATGCCTAAGGAAGTACAAAATGATCGAGAGAAATTTCATTTTTAGTAGGCTAATTCTTCTAGCAAGGGATAATGGTAGTCTAGTCCAGGCTTGCACCTTCTTTTTAAGTAACTGTATCAGAGGAAGCAAGTTTAGAGACATATAGTCCCGGACATTTGCTGTGATCTGAAAGCCTAGATATTTCAGGGACTCGACCCATTGTAACTGTTACGTACCTGCCGGATGAGCCTGACGTGCAGTGGGAAGGCTGTCTCGTACAACCCCGGCTCAAGGGCCACTGATGTTGCAACAGTGGTCACAAGAGCCTGGCGGTGTATGGGTACCTGGTTCGTCTTTGGTCTTGTCAGTTCAGCTGGTGCAGCAGGAAACAGGAAGCAGGCTGGTAAGCTGGGGAGACACTGAATATGTAGTCAGACAAGCTGGGTTTGGTAACAGGTGATCAGATGTAGATATAGGCGACAGGCAGAGAATGGTCAGGATACAGGCAAAGTTCGGCAACAGGATATCAAGCAGTGTAGAGCAGAGCGTGGTTACAAGGCAGGCCAAGGTTAGGATAGCAGAGATCAAATCGTAGTCAAACAAGCCTGGTCAAACACAGGAAACAGATCGGATCACAGGAACAGGCAGTCACTGGAACAGGTATGAGCTGCAGACCAGATAGCAAAGACACAGTGCTGCTGAAGTGTTTAAATAAGGCAGCCTGTTACCAATCACTGAAATGAGTCTGCACTATTTTAACTCCTAGGTGGCAGATCCATGACATTGCCCCCCTCTTACGGGCAACCTCCGGGTGCCCAACAGGTCTCTCTTCTGTGGATGACTGTGAAAAAGGCATTAACCAAGTCTCTGGCATGCACATCCTCTTCAGCCTCCCAACAGTTATCCTCTGGGCCATAACCTTACCACTTAACTAGGTACTGTACCCGATTCCTTCTTTTCCTACAGTCTATAATGGCCTCTACCTCGTACTCCTCTTTGACGGGTTCAGCAGGACCTTCTTTCTTTTTTTTCTTTTTTTTTTACGTACGATCACTGATGGTGGCTATAGCTAATGGCAGTGATCACTGTATATTGATAGCGGGGAATTGTATTCTAATGACAGGGAAACTTTGCGCTGTCAGAATACAAGAGTGCAGCAGGAGGGATTCCAGTCAGTGTCAATTGGGACCCGTGGTTGAAGGAAAGAAAATGGTGTAATGTATGGCTTGCTTAAGTCCTTTAATGACATAGTGGCTGGTGGAGGAACTACAGTACGTAGTGCCAGATGTGAAGATTCTGCAAAAAGCCATAGTTTGACAAACCAAAGATTTTAGGAACCAAGGATAGAACAGTTGAGTCTTTCTTTTTAGTTTTTGTCTTTTAGTCTTTTGTCCCTGGTGCCAACATATTAACTGTGGGCAGCCAGCGGTGTCTGCAGCTTTACAGCCAGCTCCTCACTTTGCATGTCTATACTGCACCAAATGGTCCTTCAGTCTTATGGGACATGTGATGTGTCCCAGAAGGCTGAAAGATGGGTGGAGATCTGGAAGCAAGAGCGAGTAGCTGTCAAAACCAGGTACCCACTCCCTCTTAAAAAATGTCATGGCTGAGGTTTACTGACCAGCTCCTGATCAGCTCGCTCAGCCAGTGGCTAAGAAGATGGCTGACCGGAGTGTTCTGGCGGTGTGTCATCCTCATGTCAGAATGCAATAGCACAGCAGGGGAGATCGCTGTACTAACATTGGATTGTTAGCATGGCGGCTCTGAACTGAGCTGTCAGTCAACCCACTGGGTTGAACTAAAAACAACTAGTAGTGTGTACTAGGCTTATGCTTTATTGCACTAACCCCCTTAGTCATTTACTTACCTCTGTATTGCAGAACCAACTTCCTTTACAGGCTTTTTAAATGAATTCTCAGTTTATTTGAATAGGGCCATTTCAGGGGACTTTCCAGTCTTGACACATCACATATTGTGACTAGAGATCCTTGGTATGTGGTCTCGTCAATGAGTACTTTGTGGCATGTGTGGCAAGCGGTAGAGATTTATTTATTTTATTTTTTAAAGGCTGTAAACATGAGGGTAGGCCCTCACTGTAATGTGAAGGTCATCAAGAGGCTTTCGCCATATATCATTATCTGTGAACCTGCTTGGGATATTTTCTATGAAGCGGCCACGTTCACCTTTGCCAGTAAAACTCAAAGTGAGGGAAATAAAAAAAGAAAATGGTAGTTGTCACCAGAACAGGAATAGATGGAAAGTCTTGCAATGGCGATACTTGTTCTAATGCTAAATGGTGAGGATTTCTCTCACTTTAGAGAAATTTCCTCAAATTTTTTTGTTGTGTTTATAGGATATAAAGTGAAGAGAAATCTTCCAAATGGGCCACAGATGGCAAAAAACTTAAGTGGAATTGAACTAATTGCTACTTTATCCACAGAGACATAAAAACATTTTGGCTTTACAGTCAATAATTTCTCATGCTGATTTTTGTATTATTTAAGGATTTATATATGTGTGTCATGTTTGACCTTTTTTTTTTTTATTCCATCCACCTTTATAAATGCTACAAAGAGTTTTACTTGTATCACTTACCTGTAACATTGCTACAAATATTTCTAATATGAAACAATTCCACAATGAATCAGAAGCCATAGAGTTCTAATACAAAACAAAGTACTAATCTCTCAGAGTAGCTGTCCTGGTTACAAACATAGTAGTTACCATTAAACAGGATGTGGGTGTTGTCAGCTAAAAGCAAACAGAAACCGAGGCAAGTGAGGTCATGTAGCAAAGATACTGATCAACAACAGCTAGAAATCCTCACATTATTCTAGAATACTTGTAATGTAAAACTGGACATACACTATACAAAATGTTCATTTTTTTCAGGGTTTGGCAATCCACACTTTTGTTAAAGGAACAAGCTGGAGAATTTTTCTCAACCATTGTCTGCAGCCATATAATGAGAGTATGTGTACAAAGTTATATAAAGAGGTACAAAATACAGGTAGTGAGAAAACAGTCTCCTGGTTCAGAGATGTACAAAAAAATCGGGAATACATAACATTATTTCAATGTGGAGAATATTGAAACATCAGAACATAACAGAGTTGGTTAAGTGACCACTAGGGTTATGTTAAAAAGAGCAGTAGGACACAGGGAATGGAAGGAAGACAACATGAAGAAAAAGGTGGAGGAGGTAGGAAGTGGGCCTCAAATACAAATATGCTGCTTAGAAGACCTGTATCAAAGCTGGAGGAACAATGTGCATAAACCAAGGATACCATACAGCCAGATATTCCTCCACTTAATTGGAATGCCTAGCCTCAACTTTCCTGTGGAGCATGACCTGGGTGACTTTCAATTTGCTTTCGTCTATAGAGAGGGTTACGGTTTTTCATGCCTTACCCTATGGTCTGCTTCACTGCCATGAGATCGTAGACCAAGGATAGGCAACCTGTGTCCCCCCCCTCCACTTGTGTCCTGCACACCCCAGGGCTATCTTAATGAGTGGGCACACCTGGACACTGCCCAGGGGCCCCAGCACTTTCCCTAAAGCAGCTCGCATTGAGCCCACGCTGCCTGGAAAATGGGGGCTCCATGATAGCACTGAAAATGATGGATACACAGGGGAGGCAAGCTGGCAACGGTGCACCATGGTGTGCAGAATGATACCTATTATTTCACAGCCAGCAGTGAGGGGCAGGGCCAGAGTGCCAGTGATTCTCTGACCCCGCCCCATGCAGCTTGAATGCTTGGGACTCGAAGGTTGCGGGGTAAAGCTGGAGTGGGAGCTGCTGAGTCGGCAGCACTGAGAGCCCACCTGCGGAAGTAGCATTGTGGATGGTGTCATGGTGAGCCCAGCTGTCCAGCACTGTTTGCACCGAAAGGCTTGGAATGCCCGGAGTGATGCTCCCTCCTCCGCCCCTCTTTCTGCCTGCTTGATTGATATAGGTGAGTCCAGTGCTGGTGGTGGGCACATAGCCAAAAGTTAGCATGCACTGTATCTCCACTGAAAAAGGGGGTACTGGTGATGGTGGATATCAAGGGTGTATGGGGGAACACAATGCTGAGGGGGGATCTGGGGTGTATAGGGGGGTAGCAATGCTTGGGGTATCTTGGGTGGCTATAGTGCTAGCAGTGTCAGGAATGTAGAGAGGCCACGGTTTCTGGGATATCTAGGGTGTGGAGGGGTCAGAGTACTGGGGGGATATCTGGGTTGCAGAGGGGTCAGAGTTCTGGGGGGATATCTGGGATGTGGAGGAGTCAGAGTGCTGGGGGATATCTGGGGTGTGGTGGGGTCAGAGTGCTGGGGGGAAATTTGGGGTGTAGAGGGGTCAGACTGCTGGGGGATATCTGGGATGTAGAGGGGTCAGAGTGCTGGGGGATATCTGGGATGTAGAGAGGTCAGAGTGCTGGGGGATATCTGGGATGTAGAGGGTCAGAGTGCTGGGGAGATATCCGGGGTGTAGAGAGGTCAGAGTGCTGGTGGGATATCCGGGTGAAGAGGGGTCAGAGTGCTGGGGGGATAACGGGGATGTAGAGGGGTTAGAGTGCTGGGGGATATCTGGGATGTAGAGGGGTCAGAGTGCTGGGGGGATATCTGGGGTGTAAAGGGGCCAGAGTGCTGGGGGGATATCTGGGGTGTAGAGGGATCAGAGTTTTAGGGGATATCTGGTGTGTATAGGGGTCAGAGTGCTGGGGGATATTTGGGGTGTAGGGGGGTCAGAGTGCTGGGGGGATATCTGGGATGTAGAGGGGTCAGAGTACTGGGAGGATATCTGGGGTGTAGAGGGGGCAGAGTGCTAGGGGAATATCTAGGGTGTAGAGGGGCCATAGTGCTGGGAAGGCATCATTCTAGCAGATATATTATATGCACAGGACAGCTTTGTTACTTTATGTATGTAGTATTTTCCCACTGTTTCTTTGCTGTACAGAATGATTGTTCATGTAGTTAATGCAGAGCTCTACCCAAAAGGGGAAGCTCCGCTTGTCTCCATTGTAAGGGCCCCAGATCATTACTTTGCCGAGGGGCCCATGATGCTATTAAGACTGCCCTGCCACACCCCTTCACATCATTCCCCTCACCATAGTGTCCTCGTACCCTCCCCACATTAGTGTCCTCTGCCTCCCCATAACAGTGTCCTCTGCCCCTCTCCACCCCACAGTAGGGTCCTATGCCCCCCCCTACTATTGCAGTGTCCCCCTCCACTCCCAGCTGTAGTGTCCCCTGTCTCCTTCACATCACAACACCCCCCCCCCCCCTGTAGTCTCATCTGCACCCCTAAAGCAGTGCCCTGTCCCCTTCACACACCCTCACTGTAGTCTCCTCTGCCCCCCCCCCCCCCCAAGCAATGTCCTCTGTCCCCTTTACACACACCACCCCCACCTCCCCAAATGCAGTGTCCTCTGTCCACTTCACCCTCCAACTGTAGTACCTTTGATCCCCTTTTTCACCCCCCACCCTCACTTTAGTGTCCTCTGTCCCCCCCATGCAATGTCCTTTGCCCCCTTCACCTCTCCCCATTGTAGTGTTCCCTGTCCCTCTGTCCCCTTCACATCAGTGTGTATTCAGCATTCTCCTACCTTACACTGTTATATAGCATAGCTGAGAGCAGAGAGTATGACAGTACTGGATAGAGGGGGCGGTAGCGGGAGTTGCCAGAGTTAGCTTTTTACATTAACAAGCTTGTGATTGGTTGTCAGGACCGCCAGGCAACCAATCACCTGCTGGCTTTTGTAAATAGGTAAGTTCAGCAGCTTCCGCCCCGCCCTCTATTCAGTAATGTGACTTTTCCCGCTCTCCAATTTGCAATGAAGGGGAGAATGGCAGAGGCTGGGGGAAGGACTGGGCTGTGTTCCTGATTGACCTGTCGGCTGCCTGCAGGTTGATGGCTTGCTGACCCCTGATCTAAGGTTACCCATAGCATGGTTTCATTAGTAGTGTGGAATTTGGGGATCTGAGCAGCATGGTAGCACCTAGAGACATTTGGGAGACCCAGGCCTTCTGCTAATTTGCTGCATGTGAGAATTGTGTGGCTGTCTTTGTTTAAAGTTGTTCCATATAAATCTCACTATTTGGGACCATAAGGATCAAAGATCATACAAGGAACTAGTCACTGGTAATACTTTAAAGTAGTAAAGCAACATTGGAAAGTAAGTCATCTTTATTAACGCAATCCTTCCCAATCGAGATTTTAGAAATCTGCTCCAAGGACCGAGTAGGGTTTTGAATTTCCACAGGAGGGGAGGGTAATTGGCAAAAAACATCTGGGGTGCCAAGGTTCGGCATCCCTGGTATAGGCCATCATCTGAGTTAAATGTATTCCTAAATAGTGGACAGTTGTTGAATTTAAAGGAAAGTCATAGGTCTTAGGTGATTGACCATCTGCTGTGGGAGTGTAAAATGAAGGGCCCTGGACTTAGAAGTATTGAAACTGAGGATTGATATAGATGCAAATTGGGAGAGCACATCTATGACGTCAGACTGGAATGTGATAGGATTGGTAAGGTACAGGATAATGTCTCCTACAAATAGACAAAGCTTGTGTTGGATGTTAGCGATATAGACACCCATGATATTTGTATTCTTTCTGATCAAGATGGCCAAGAGTTCCATGAGGGGGGAAATTAGGGGTGAAGAGAAAGAGAGCACCCCTGCCTAGTGGTGACTGGTGAGCTTGATCAAAAAAGCAGGAGACTCGGAACTGCAATATTTATGTACACCTGTGGAGAGGTGTGCAAGGAGGAGATATAGGTAGAAACATGGAAATCTGGACCCTATTTGGGTGATAGGTAAGCCCAAAGCACCAAATCATATGCCTTCCAGAAATCAAAAGATAAGAGGAAAGGAAAATAGGGAAGTTGTCACCCTGTTTCCTTATAGCAGGTTAAACAGCAAAGCGCTTGTGCTGTCTAACCTGTTCCTCTGTAAGCTGTAAAAAAAAATAGTTGATCCTGACAGTTTCTGTGTTCCCCTTGGTGAGCTCACCACAGTAATCAGGGCTGCTGAGCCCCGATTACCATGGTCAGTTAATGTGCCTTTGTCATCCGCTGCTCTCCTTTCTCCCCTCCCTCCCTGTCAGCTCCTTTGTGTGTGTGAGCTGTCTCCGTCCGACCCCCCCACCGCTCGGATCGGATATCAGCAGGTCGGATCTCAGTGGACATGTCACCACTGACATCTGACGCTCCAAAGACCTCTATGGAGCATCTGTTCAGGTCCGCCTGAAAAACTGACAGGCGGACCTGAACAGATCGGCCATGTGAAAGAGGCCTAAAAAGTGATGGACTGGCCAAGCATGTCTCCAGACCTAAACCCTATTGAGCATCTGTGGGGCATCCTCAAACCTAAGGTGGAGGAGCACAAGGTCTCTAACATCCACCAGATCTGTGATGTCATCATCGAGGTCCATGACCAAGGGGGTTAAGGCAATGCTGGAAAATAATGGTGGCAAAACAAAATATTGACACTTTTGGCCCAATTTGGACATTTTCACTTAGGGGTGTACTCACTTTTGTTGCCAGTTGTTTTGACATTAATGGCTGTGTGTTGAGTTATTTTGAGGGGACAGCAAATTTACACTGTTATACAAGCTGTACAATCACTACTTTACATTGTAGCAGTGTCACTTCTTCAGTGTTGTCACATGAAAAGATACAATAAAATATTTACAAAAATGTGAGGGGTGTACTCACTTTTTTGAGATACTGTATGTGATGTGTGGATATTAAAGCCCACTTGCGTTGGGTGGTTGTAAAGGTGTTATGGGGTGTACAATGCTATGTAATGCTGACACAATAGCCCCTCAAAACAAGCTGTAATGAAAGCTTCCTTGCATTTGGTACCATTGAGCACGTCTCAAAAATACTTTATATATGAAACGTTTTGATCATCCATGCATTTCTTTTTTTTTTCTTGGCCTCTTGTTTTTATCACTGAAGCTATAAGCTAAAAAAAATACAAATATAAGTATCCATGATGGAATGTAGTTCTATTATTGTGTGAGCTGTTCTGTCAGCATTACACACAGATGTGGGAATGTGTCTATGGACATGAGATCAGCTGCTTTCCTATTATATCCATTTCCCCTGTATCCTTTACTGATTCAGCAGAAATAATATAACTAAGCACATTTTACAACAGGGAATAGGTTGACATTTCTAACCCAACAAACTGAGCTTCTGAAATATACAGACCATCTGTTACTGTCATTTCCATTCCATGTGTTGTAAGATGGTCATAAGGCTGCACTAAAGTGATTTACATTTTGTAATAATTTGACTGTAGATAGGTTTTTATTGCTGCAACTGCAAACATTTCCATAGCAGCAACCGCTAATAAAAAAAACCCAAACACGATCATCGAGCGAGTCTGCTCCGATAGGCGGATCCCCAGATAGAACATTCGGCTTGCTTTATCCCCGCAATGCAGAATACTGAACTGGAAATTTCCAGACCATTCCAGCACGCCGAGACCTTTTGTATTGCAGAATCATTTCCCACAAAGGAAGCATTTCAATTTCACAGCTCACAGACTTGCAAGCAAATTACATGTTAAGATATATATATATATATATATATATATATATAAATATAATCTTGTTATATATGTGCAGAGCATGGACAATAACCCCTTACTCCATCTAACTGCGGATTTAAGAAGGTGTTAACTACAATCCGCCTATTATTATAACAGCACAGTTTTCATCTCATTTAACTTTGTTAAAGCTTCTGCTAGCCTCCCTGATTCTAATGGCAACTTCTTTGTGCTAAAGACCTGTATGCTCACTACCACTTCATACATATGTATTTGTAACCCCTCACCAGCATAGCATGGTGCGACATTCTTTTCTTACTTCATGACTAGGTTTAGGAAGCGTTCATTCCCCCATCCCCCCATCCCCCCATCCCCCCATCCCCCCATTCCCCATCCCCCACCCCTCACGTCCTGCACAGCGTCTGCTTTCCACAAATGACAGTGCATTGCGCAAGCGCAGTTCAAGGGCATTCTAGAACGCCCGATCGTCACGCATGCGTAAAAAATTCTACTGCGCAATAAGGCCTTCGAAGCCTGCTCTGTGGTAGATATCCTTCCGCTCGAATGCCGGATCTATATTTTCAGGATATGATAAACATTCAGCCAGTTAGTCCCGCTTTCTAGCGTGCGGTGACTGCCGGGCACCGCAGCAGATTCAGATATGCTGGGATTTCCATACTATTGTAAGGTCGGCTAGTTATTTTCGTATTTTTTTTTTCGGTTTTTTGTTTACGCTCACTAACTTGACGTGCTATAGGGCGGAAGGATACAGACATTAGAGTGTAGGAGCTCTACGAGGGTATATAAGAGGAGCCTCAGTTGTTTCTCTCTAGACTACGGAAGAGCAAGACAGCGATAGGGAGCTGGTTTGTGGGCGGGGTGCTGGGCTTTTTACGGGGTGGCTTAGCCAGCGTCTGTTTAGGGTTAAATGCAGTTTATAATTTATTAACATTGCTGTATTTTTTTATAGGCAGTCTATTAGTTAAGTACTCTTTTTGTAAATAGTCTGTTTCCCAGCAGAGACTTTTTAATTGGTAGTCCTGCTGATTTACTAGTACTGTGTAGACTATATTTATGTAATCTGTTTAGACTGTCAGGGGAATTGCTGTCTTGTACTCTTTTTGCAGTGATTCCATATTTATGGACACTTATTTGGCAAGATATTATACTGCTGACAAGAGGATTCAAGGATAGAAAATATTCCTAGCAGGCAAGGGAAGGAAGAACAAGGGCAGACCTCAAGCTTGAGAAGCTTTGATAAAGCAAGACAGAAAATCAGAAGCTAGAAGTATTACTGAAAATGCAAGACAGGAAATCAGAAGATTAGAGGTTAACCTTTTTAAAAGCAAGACAGAAAATCAGGATCATAGTGGAATGAGAAAAACCTGAAGGCTAGAAGTTTGTATCAGAACATACGCCTCTAAACTGAGATCTAGTGTAGGCAGAAGACATCTAGATCAAACTACAAAGCAAGGTAGAAAAAAAGATCATAAAGAAGTCATCTCAGCCATTAGGACTTAATATAATGGAAGAAGCACTCAGATTGCAAGACGCCCATAAAATGAATACATCTAGTATAGCCAAATCTTCAAAAGCTTTTAGCATCTTAGGCAAGAACACAAGCTTTACTGGTCAAGCTGGGTAGACAGCCAAGGTGAGTGTTTTGTTTTTTTTAGGATGAAGAGGGAAGATTTAGAGCTTGGAGGAGCAGAAATATATCGGAGCAACTGTATTGAAAAGTACAGGAGGTGGATGGAAATGACAGCATAGGAATGCTGTTAGGGAAACTATATACTGGCATAACAACTCTGGTTTTATACTATCAACTAGATGGCCTAAACGTTGTAGTGAACGTTATCTTGTTTGTTTTTTGTGAACTCTTGTGTGCATAGTTGGTGTTCTTTGGAGCAGTTTTCGACTGATGTGTCTATATGTAATCTTTGGATGGGAGCACACGAAAATTGGTGAAGCTAGGCTGAGCAAGAATAATGGAAGATCTATGCAGAAATACAGGGAGAGGTCTTTGCCATCAGGACACCTAGACAAGCTTGGAAAACACAGAAAAAGATGCATAGGAGATAGAAATGGCCATGGAAAAGATGAATAGGAGGTAATGTCTTCTAGAAACATCCCCAAGAATGTGGAGAATCTGAATAAGGTAGAATCTTCCAGAAATGGCCCGGGAAAAGCTGAATAAGCAGTAGAATCTTCTAGAAACGATCCCTGAATAGCAAGATGAAATCTCCTCATATTTAATCCATCCCATCAATATTAACTCCACATTGGCTTGTAAGTAAGGGGGTGGCTATGGGGTTCTTCAGCTTTTGTTTTTCAGGTTTTTTTTCCCTCTAGTGCGCGTTCCAGCTATCCTTCAGCATTATATCAGCTGTGAGAAAATCCTTATAACAGATTTAAGAAGAATTAAAAGGATCCCCAGCTAGTATATTAGTAGCTATGTAGGTAGCCTGTGAGGTGGTGTATGAAAACATGAGGGCGGATAAGCCGGTTGTGATCGGTAAGATTTTTAATTTTTTTTTGTCATATAAAGGGTTACAGTTTGTAAAAAGGCTTGTGTGTGTGTGTAAGGGGGGGGGGGGGGGCGCCTACACCTGAGTCATGGGCCTGCAATATGCAGATTATGATTGTTTCAATGACTCCCTACATTGTGAAGTAAGGATGATGACAGCCTTGGGGCACGCACTTTCAAAACCATTCACATGACACTTCCCATGTTTCTGTCCCGTCAGCTCCTTTCTAAATGTATTGTTCTTTATTCTGCCCCCCCCAGAGTAAAAAACAATCCATTCTGCTTTTTTTTTTTTTTTTTTTTTTTTTTTTTTTCTAGTGATATATATATATATATATATAATATAGAGAGAGAGAGAGATATATTACAGAAAGCCCACCTGCTTTCCATAAAATGTATTTTTCTTTACTCTGCCCCCCCACAGAGTAAAGAACAATACATACTGCGTCTTCCCCCCCCCCCCCCCTTAGTTTTTTTGCAGTTCCTAGTGATATAGATGGTTAGCTTGGATATTATGGAAAGCACACCTGCAATTCTAAAACAGACTAAAATGTTTGTCCAGATATTGCCATATACTTTTTTCTGTATTTAATTTTTTGGGTAATTCAGCATATGATTTTATTAGGCTGATTATTATAGGTTTTGCTATAAAAAAACTTTGTATTGGGAGGGATAATATATGCTTTATTAATAAAATAAATATCGGCCTTTAATCTGACTTAAGGCTAGTGAACAAAATATATTACTTAAAAGTAGTTGTCATCTAATATATTAATAATGTATTTGTTTGAATTGAAGCATGTAGATCAGGAGCTTGTGGTTGTAAATTTTCAATATACGAATGTAACTGTCAGTCTTTTATGTAAGGGTGGGACAAAATAAATTAAGGGTTGTAGTAGAAATACTGTTAAGAGTTGCAAAACGTCTCTTCTTTGGGAAGTGGGAGTGAGTATGGGGGGGGGGGGGGATGTGGGCAACATCTTGTCTCTACTTTTTCAGATCTACAGTTTTGAAGTGAGTCAAATGCTTTGAGAATGACGGTGTTCTAAAATAAGGTCTATTGGATGAATGGAAATGGCAGAATATAACATTTCCTTAGGCGCCTTTTGTGAAACCATGGTGATTTCCTGCATCTGATCCGTAGTTCCTTGTGAGATGTAATTTTGGGGAAGTGCAGCATTCAAGTATGTTGGCAAAATATTAAATCGGTTACCAAAACATGCACTTAAAAATAGGTAATTTTACCAGGATTGTGAACTATAGCTACCTAAGACTGTCCTGCTTTAATAAAATAGGATTATCTCTATAAAATAAAATCGAATTAGAAATTGAAGCCATGAAGATAAAATATTTAGCTGAAATGCAAATAGGAAATGTCTGCATTAAAGTATTCTTACAAGGCAGCATCTATTTAGGTTTGAATGCAGTACATATTGGCTTGCTGTAAATTTCAGAAGGCTTAATTGACAGGTATCTATTTAGGATGTATTCTGTTCCCAGCAGGTATTTTTTAAATGATAGTCCTGCTGGTTTAATCCTACTGTATAGGTTTAGATGTATATAATGAATATATCAGCAGAATTGTTGTCTTCTAGACTAACTCTTTTTGCAGTGATTCTGCATTCATGAAGACTAATTTGTCAAGATCTATTATACTACTATGCGAAGAGCAATCAAGAATAGAAAATATTGCTATCAGGCAAGAGGAGAGAACGTATGAAAGCTAGAAGAATTACATGGGCAGACTTCAAGCTTGTGAAGTGTATTTATTTATATTTTTAAATTGTAACATTACAAAGCAAGACAGAAAATCAGGATAGAAGAAGTAACATTGACAAAGCAAGACAGAAAATCAGGATATAGAAGTAACATTGAAAAACGAACACAAGGGTAACTATAACCTTAAAGCAAGACAGAAAATCAGGATAGAAGTAACATTGAAAATTGAAAAAAAGGGTAACTATAACCTTAAAGCAAGACAGAAAAATCAGGATAGAAGTAACATTGAAAAAAAGGGTAACTATAACCTTAAAGCAAGACAGAAAAATCAGGATAGAAGTAACATTGAAAACGAACACAAGGGTAACTATAACCTTAAAGCAAGACAGAAAATCAGGATAGAAGTAACATTGAAAATTGAAAAAAAGGGTAACTATAACCTTAAAGCAAGACAGAAAATCAGGATAGAAGTAACATTGAAAAAAAGGGTAACTATAACCTTAAAGCAAGACAGAAAAATCAGGATAGAAGTAACATTGAAAAAGCAAGACAGAAAAATCAGGATAGAAGTAACATTGAAAAAGCAAGACAGAAAAATCAGGATAGAAGTAACATTGAAAAAGCAAGACAGAAAAATCAGGATAGAAGTAACATTGAAAAAGCAAGACAGAAAAATCAGGATAGAAGTAACATTGAAAAAGCAAGACAGAAAAATCAGGATAGAAGTAACATTGAAAAAGCAAGACAGAAAAATCAGGATAGAAGTAACATTGAAAAAGCAAGACAGAAAAATCAGGATAGAAGTAACATTGAAAAAGCAAGACAGAAAATCACGATAGAAGTAACCTTGAAAAATGAATACAAGTAACTATAACCTTAAAGCAAGACAGAAAATCACGATAGAAGTAACCTTGAAAAATGAATACAAGTAACTATAACCTTAAAGCAAGACAGAAAATCACGATAGAAGTAACATTGAAAAAACAAGACAGAAAATCACGATAGAAGTAACATTGAAAAATGAATACAGGTAACTATAACCTTAAAGCAAGACAGAAAATCACGATAGAAGTAACATTGAAAAATGAATACAGGTAACTATAACCTTAAAGCAAGACAGAAAATCAGGATAGAAGTAACATTGAAAAATCAACACAAGGGTAACTGTCACCTTAAAGCAAGAGAATCAGGATAGAAGTAACATTGAAAAAGCAAGACAGAAGGGTAACTGTAACCTTTAATGCAAGAAAGAAAATCAGGATCCAGTGGATTGAAAAAAAATGAAGGCTATAAGTTTGCATCAGAAGACGCACCTCTAAATTGAGAAGCCTAGTTTAGACAAGAAATCTAGACGCAAACTACATAACTTAGGAATAAATCACAAAGAATCTTGGCAGAACTAAAAATAATGGCATAAACGTGCAGTAAGTCATAAGGTGGTAGCAGCAGCTGAAGATACAATGCCTTAATGAGCTCTCAAACCCAAGAATTAACATGGCTGTAGTTTTATCCAACACTTCAAAGGATTTAGTATTTAAGGCATGAAAACTAACAGACCTCGAGTCAAGGTGATAGCTTTTTAGGATGAAGAGGGAAGAATTTAAAAGGGCTTGAAGCAGAAATATATTGAACCAACTGAAAAGAACAGGTTAATGAACATGACTGCATACGAATTCTGTTCATAAAGCTATACACTGGTGTGACCTCTAGGCTTTGTTCAGTCAACTAGATTGCTCAAACGTTCTAGTGATATTTGCATCTTGTAAGTTTGTACTCTGTATGCAAGGCTGGTGTCCTTTTTGAAGTTGTTTCAGCTGATGTCTACGTAATCTCTGGATTGGAGCACATGAAAAGTGGTAAAGCTAGGCTGAGCAAGCATAATGGATGGGAAGATCTGTAGAGAAATTTGGCGACATCTCTTGACATCAGGACGCTTAGAAAAGCACACAAAGATATAGTAGGGAGAATTTATTCAATAAAGCCCTGGAAAAACCATGTGCATGAAAATGATTAAGCGGTACTGTCATCTAGAAACATTCCCTGGAAAAGCTGAAAGGTAGCATCTTCTAGGAATGTCCCCGGATAGCAGAAAGCAATCTCATGTTTATAATCCATGCCATCGATTGTTACCGAACTCCAAATTGGCTTTGTAAGTAAGGGGTTGAGTAAAAGGGGGTGGTTATGGGGTTCTTCAGCTTTTTGTTTTTCAGGTTCTTTTCTCTAGTGTGATTCCAAGTGGTAAAGCTAGGCTGAGCAAGAATAATGGATGGACAGATCTGCACAGAAATTCAGTGAGGTCTTTCAGGACACCTAGAAAAGAACGCAGAAAAAAATGAATAGGAGGTAGAATCTCTTCTAGAAATGGCCATGGAAAAGCCATAAGTATGAAAGATGATGAATAGGAGATAATGTCTTCAGAAACAGTCCTGTGAAATAGAAGAATGTGATAGAATCTTCTTCTGGCCCTGGATAGCAGAAAAATCTCCTGGTTATATGCCATCAATTAATTGTTCCAAACTCCACATTAACTTGTAAGTAAGGGGTTGGGTGAAAGGGGGTGGTTTATGGGGTTTTTCAGCTTTTGTTTTTCAGGTTCTTTTCTCTAGTGAGCTTTCCAGTTACCCTTCAGCATTACATCAGCTTTTAACAAATTCTTGCAACAATTTAAGGAAGAACTAATGGCATCCCAGCTAGGACTATATCAATAGTTTTATGTAGGTAGCCTGTGTGAGGTGTGTGAAAACAGGAGGGTGGGTAACACAACTTCTGAGGTTCGGTAAGTATTTTCCTTCAGTAATTTTAAAGCGTTAAATTCTGTAAAGGGCCAAGTGTGGCATTCGTCTAATTGGGTGGGTCTGGTTTAACCCCTGAAGGAAGACTGGATAGAAACACTGCAGCTGACTGTTTTTGCCAGTGCATGGGTCAGGATTGTCCTTCACTAGCTGAGACATTTACCTGAAATAAGCAAATTGTTTCAGGTAGAGCTGCATGATCGTTAAAAGATCACTATCTCTAACCCCCTCATGATGCTAATCCTGTTTCCACAGTGCTATGTCATTAGTGCTGAGCTGTCGAAAAAATGTTTATCAACATTCTTCAGCCCTGAGAGATCAAGAAGAGATGCAATGTACCTCCTTGTTCTTTTAGATGAAAGGAATGAATTTCGGTCGGTAGATGAGGGAAGTTTAACAACTTAGACCGAAACTTTTTCTGATATTTGTTGCTTACAAGTCAATATCAGTATTTTTTGCTAGAAAATTACTTAAAACCCCCAAACATTATATCTTTTTAGCAGAGACCCTAGAGAATAAAATAGCGGCCGTTGCAATATATTGTCACACTGCATGCAGCGGTCTTTCAAATGCATTTGGGGGGGGGGGGGGGGGGGATACATTTCAAGGAATAAAAAACCCAGTAAAGTTGGCCCAATTATTTTGTATAATGTGAAAGATGTTACGCCATGAGAATCGTAATCTTTATTCTAAGCAAAAATCGTGATTCTCATTTTATCAAGAATCTTGCAGCTCTAGTTTCATGTTAATGACTAATCACATTTTAAAACAAAGATGACCGCCTTGGGACATGCACTCGGCAATGGCAGCTCCTATGTTTTTATCCTGGCAGCCCCTATTAAGTGTATTGCTCTTCTCTTGGGGTGGGCTTCTCCCAATTGGTCTAGTTTATTTCAGTTCATAGTACTGTGTATAAAGAGCACACTTCTGCAATGCTTACATGAGCAGACTAAAACCATTGTGCAGGTATTGCTAAATGCTTTTCTGTATCATTTTGTGGTTTGGTTAATTCAGCATATGCAGTTTAGTCTCAGATGGTAGGATTAATTTTGTATTGGGAAGAAGATGCTTTGATAATAAAGCAAATATCAGCCTTTTAACCTGGCTTAATATAAACTAACGTGGTAAAAGCTTTGCTTTAAAAGTAGCCTGCTGTCATAATGTATTTCAGTGTTCATGTATTGGTTTAAACTGAAGGATGTAGAATACAATAGATTAGGAGCTTGTAGTTGTAATAAATGGGTCAGCTGACTAATAAAAGGATGGTAGTAAAAATGCTGTTAAGTTGAAACATGTTTTTTTGGGGGGGGGGGGGGGGGACATGGGCAAACATCTTGTCTCTACTTTTTCAGATCCACCATTCTGAATTGAGTCATTGCATTGAGAATGACGGTGTTCTAAGATAAGGTATATTGGATGAATGGAAATGGCAGAATATAAAATTCCTTAGGTGCCTAATGTGAAACCATGGTGATATCCTGCATCTGATGATCATAATTCCTCAGGAGAGATGTAATTTTGGGAAGTGCAGCAACAGAGTATATCAGAAAGATATAAGAAATGTCAATCGTCAAAATTCCAAATGCTCTCAAAATATATTAGAAGATAAATATAGATAATCCACCAAGATTGTGAAGTGTACATTCTTGTACCTTCCTAAAGACATTCATACTTTAGTATAAGATCATCTCTAAATGTTCAATGAAAAGTCATGAAGCTTATTTAGCGGAGTGTGAAATGAAGTGGAATACAGTTGAAATGCCTGCATTAAAACACAGAAATGAGTGTTCACAAATCTCATGAAGGGAATTTTCACTAAGTTAAGTGATGCAAGATTTAAATATTTAAAGCTGGCCAAGTGGAAGTGAAGTAAATCTGCGGTGTTTCAGAGGCTGTGTGCAATTTGCTCGACCCAAAGCAAAGTTTGGCTTGTAAAGCTTTTTAATAGTGTCCTTACTGATCTTGAATCGAAAACTACTTTCCCAGATAAGTGTTTTTTTTTTTTGTTTTTTTACCAATTAATTTTGCATGCTAATGAGATCTTACAACTGTAGTTCGTCAGAATTAAAAAAAAAAAAAAAAAAAATTTTGCAGCTTGTTCTAAAATTTTTAAAGGCGTGTGTGTTCTGCTCTTAATATTTAATCACTTTAGGGAACCTAACATTATACATCTTGTTGGCAGGCTAGTAATATTGTCATGTTTACATATTTTGGGGGTGGGTGTCTGATGTTGTAGCTTTTTTGTCTCCTAGGGCGTTTGCTTTTTTTTTTTTTTTTTTTTTTTATAAAGGATTAAAGAGTGACCGTGAAGTGGAAGTAACCCAACAGGCTTGTTGCATCTTTTAATTCTAAGACCTTTCTGGCTGTTGCACATCATTAATGTGGAAAGAATTGCAATTCCTATCTTGTCTTCTAGACTGCAGTTAGCAGAAATCTTTCTCCCCCACCCCCTTCTTTTTATTTTTTTTATTTTTTTTTTAACACTTAATCAAAGCTGTAGAAACATAACCTTGTACATCTTGTTAGTATATAGATGTTCTACATGTTTACAGATTTGGGGAGGGAGGGGGTCTGATATTTTAGTATTTTTGTCTCCTAGGCCTCTTGGTCTTAAGGAATAAAGAGTGACCATAAAGCTGAAGTGACCCAACAGGCTTGTTGCATATTCGTTGTAAGACGTTTCTGGCTGTTGCACACCATTGTGGAAAGAATCCAAATCATCTTCTAGACTAATGGAAACTTGGTATACAGCACATGGCTTGCTTATAATAGCCAAATATTGCTTTAACCTCTTTTCAGAACACAAGTAGAGCATGTCCAATAACTTGGGGGGGGGGGGGGGGGTGAACTGCTATAGCTTATATTTAATTGAAGGCTTTTATGTATGGGGTGGGGCAAACTTTCTGTTTCAGACTTTCTTTCAGAAGCATCAATGCAGATGTGGCACTGCTGGGATCATCAGAAGTCTTTCAAGGCTTGTTCTTCCTAATATTAGAAGCAGTTTGGCATTTAACACTTTTCTAAGGTGAATTTTTGTGAACATATAATTCTTGGCCGACTACCATTGTACATTGGGAAGGGGCACGGGGGAAGTTCACAACTCTGTCCAGCTTAATTTTTCAGACTTTCTAGAACAGTGGAATCTGTAGCAGGTAATATGCATGAATCTTTAATTTAAATTGTAGTGGATGACATTTCCTCCAGTTCCTCTAATCTATGGATGAACTTGTATGTGCTGGGTCCTTGTTTGCAACATTGCGAATCTGAATGTTTTGTGTAAGTGGTGTGTTATTCTAGTCTTTGGGGAAGGGTTTCTTTTCTTCTTCTTTTGCAGAAACTTCTGACAGCGCAATTAGCCGCAAGTGACTCTGTCATGCATAGAATGAACTATAAACAGCTGCTTTGTTTTGTATGGGTGCTGCTTGTTTTCCAATCTTCTGATCCAGAAGGGTGCTTGGAGCTTTAAAGTAGCTGTGAAGTCTAGTGAAAGGAAAAGCTTTCTCTGTAGCTTGTATTTCTCCAGATGTGCTGATGAATTTCAAGATCACTGGAGATGAAGGTGATGGGGAAAACCTATAGCTAGCAGGTTAAAATGTTTGTTTTTAGTTTCCTGTCTTTTTTTTTTATTTATTTTTTTTAAAGCCTAGTTAGTGAGGGTTTATCAGTTTACAATACTCACCATTTATATTTGGTTTTTATTGGTGATGCTAATGCAACAGATTGTGCTTGAATGGGGAAAATGTAAGCCCTTTTATATAGAATATGCCCTTTTTATACAAAGTGTTTCCTTATTATTGCCTTATTACAATTGCTAGAACTCAACACTTGATACCAAAGAAAAAATATAAAGCTGGATCTGCCACAGATGTGTGCCCCATTGCAATTGCTGGTAATTAAATGGGACTGAAATGTAAGCCTATTTGATAAAGATGTCCCACTTACCAATGCAAATGTTTCCCTGCCACTATCCAATTACTGGAATACACTTTGTAAAAGTAATCATTATACAATCTCTAAGCTGAATTAGTGGCATATATAGAAATGGCAGACTCCCTGTAACATCTCACAACTTCACAAGTTTTAGCAGTTTTGTATATTTTGTTAGCTTTGGTATAACGGCAAACTTATTGGGTGGGGGGGGGGCTGTAATCACCAGTTTTTGTCCCAGATTCCTTTTGCAGGTCCATAAATTGCTACAGATGAAGCGGTGAGATTTAGTCTTCCAATTGCTTGTATGTTTCTTCTGGGTGGGCTTTTGGAATTCCTTACATTGGAGGATGATCCTTTGTGTATTAGAATGCAGGAGGCACATATCGTTTGTTCTTTATGGAAGTGAGGTCAACGCTTGGTTACGTGAGAGTTCTAAAGTACCATTTAGACAGAATGTTAGTGGTATGTATTACTCTGAGATTAATCGTAGTGTGAGGAGATTCTTATTTCCTTGATAAAAGTACCCCATACTCTGCCCTTTACCTAAGCTTTTGTGACATAAGTTAAAAGCCTTCGTTTTTAGACTGTCACAAAACCCACCATAGCTGCTAGGGGGGGGTGACAAGTCAGTTGGGCTTTCTTTGATGCATAAGGGAATAGTGACTCTTGGCTAAGCTAAAAAGCAGGTTTATATATTTGCCATGCCAAAATCCTGTAGCTATAACCCTCCCTTTTTAATATATCATTTTTTTTAACCCTCATTATGGGAGAGTCCATATCGCTATATGCTTTACTAACGTGCAGATCAGTGCTCCTCAACCTCAGTCTTTAAGTATCCCAAATGGGCCATGCTTTCAGTTTCCTTTACACAACTGCTTTAAATCGATATCAATGACATGGTATTGATGAGAACTTTTATCAAAGGGAAGTTCCCAAAACCTTGCCCGTTGGGTGTACTTGAGGGCTTATTTTGAGAACCACTGTCGATAACCCATATCCCAATAATAGAATGAGTGTTTGGGAGGGAAGGGTGGGGTTTAATTAAACTTGCATTGTGTAAAGTCTTCTAGGAGCCAAGAAAATGAGTTTGCTCTGAAAAGGTGTGGTGGCGACTTTTGTATTCAGAAAATCTGGAGATCCTCTACTAATGGGAAATTTACTTAAACTTTTTTTTGTTAAGGTAACCTTACTTTTTTTTTTTCCATGTCTTGATATTCAGTCTGTTGGTCCTTGGATCCAGAAACTTGTTGCTTTTCTCAACTATCGGGGCGCTACCTAAACTATACTGAGGGGGTGGGGTGCAATATATATATTTTTTTTCACCTTTCCAGGTTACAACGTTTGAAGTCAGTAAGAATCAAGACATAGAAGATTAGATTAGAAGATTTGTATATTACCAGTGCTCTTCCAGTAGTCTGTTAAGGTTTTCTTTTACTGGGAGAACAAGCTTTTGTTCCTCCCAGGTTTTGCTTTTTCCTGCTTTTTACATAATCAAAAAAGCAAAAGATACCGGTGGTTGGCACTCCTGGAATCCGGGACAGGGTTCAATTCCCTGCGGTGTCTTTGAGCTTGCAAAATGTCTACATATTTCATAAATACTCGCATGTCCAAAAACACCTTTTTGTGACTACACCTCTAAATAAAAGTCCCTTGCGAGAATAGCTGTACAGCAGAGTAGGACCAGACAACTGTTCCTAGTTCTCAGATCTGAGAAACCAGTAATGAGGGCAACATCAAATTGACTGACTGATGCTACTAAATTTTGTCTGGACATTTAAGCACCAGATAGGGTTAAGGTGTAGCCTACAACTGAAGGGGAGAGAGCAAGGGGGTGTGACTTTAAATGAGGCACATGGTTGCAATAAAATAGTTTGAACATGGTAGGAATTTATTGATTGCCATAAAATACAAATGAGATATACGATGTAAAAATAAATTAAGCTGCATTAAGTGGATGGGTAATACAATACATCTTGGTTATAACTTGAATATCACTGAAAATGGCAAACAATTTTACAAAGTGCACCAAAAACAAGTTTTTGGGTAAAATTATAGTACATAATGATGCCTGCAAAGCCTCAGGCCTCTTTGATCCTTAAATGGGGTAATAAAGGTTGACTAACGGGGCTATAGGAGGATTGATGAATATCAAAATTTATGGCAGCGCTATGCGTTTCTTGGCTAGAGGGCCACTCTTCAGGAGCCAGCACTTGATGCATCTAAAAGTAAAAAATCTTGGTATAGGCTTAGATGGTAAGGCACATACGGGGGGGGGTAGAACTAGAGAACCCCCCCCGTACCAGTTGCAAGTTGACTTGCTCGAGTTCATGCGACGGTGGTGTGGTGCCGGGTATCACAAGCCATCCAACAGTATTCCCCACTGGGGACTGCGGCGGGCAATTCAAAGGCGGTGCCCCATAGGCTTCATCCAGGGCAGGCATGGAACCAAAGTCCCAAGGAATGGAAGAACTGATCTTACCAGGTCATGCCTTCATTTAAAGTCCCTAAAATCAGCGCCATTATTAATACTGGTATCAGGGATGAAGATAGAAGATGTTGGTGTGGTATTGTTTTTGTGCTAGTGTTGGTATTCTTCACAAAGCAGAGATGCCTTTTATGTATAATAGAACACCAGCTAACATTGTTTATGGATCCTCTTGCAGGTTCTTAATAATGTCCCCATAAGGAGAATTCTCACTGCCTGTGTGGTTACTCAGGCAGAAAGTTGGTGTCTCCTCTGAATCCATACTAAAACTGAAAGGCCTGATATGGACCTGGAGGTGAACCCCCACGCAGTTTTTTTTTTTTTTTTTTTTTTTTTTTTTTTTTTTCACCAGCAAGAGACTCACTCAGCCAGCAAAGTAGCGAAACAAGGAAGTAGATGAGCGCTTCATAATCCTTGCTGTGTCCTCAATAGCCAGCAACAGAATCTCAAGTGCAACATTGGCCTAAAATGGACGTATGCCAACTTCACACACTATGTAGATTGTGTTAAACTTAAAAAAAGGAAAAAACCCTGTTAATGCATGATCAGTGGTTTGATTGGCACTGCATACATATGAAGAGGACCCAAAAGGTTTTTCTCAAATCGCCTTTCAGGACAACCCTGGGCGGAGCTGCGCTCTCTCCAGGGTTGTCCTGAAAGGCTCTTAGAAATACCGTCACCGGTAAGTCTTAAGTCTTTTTTTATTTATTTTATTTACACTTTTGCAATTAAAACCTAGTACTATAACAAAAATTGATTACTTCTAGCTTTAGATTTCAGTCGAAAGTAAGCTTTTTTTTTTTTTTTTTTTTTTCTTCTTCTTCTGTTCTTCAGGTACTAGAAACCTGCTATGATTAGATCTGAAATGTTTGCAAAGGCCCACTTTTTGGCTTGTGTAAAGATCCTAAAGCCGGCCATTCATGATGCAATTCTTTCCTTCAACCATGAGTTAAATTCCTGAGTGGCTGATGCAACCGGCGATCATTAACTTGTTAAAACACTTTTACAGCCGAAGGAAATGCTGCCTTGGACTTTGTTCTGTCTGCAGTTGTCATGGTGCTTCTGTTTCCTGTTAAGAATAATCTATTGAGGATATACTATTGGATCATAATGGGGAGGGCTGAATTTAAACTGAAAATACTTGGTTACCTAGTTTTATAAGGTTATGTAATTTTTTTAGTCATAAAGTGCAAGTTTCCCTTTTACACTGATACAAACTTGGAATGTGTTTTAATTTAGCTGATGGTAGTACACTGATACAGCAACAAATAAAATATAACATACATAGAAAAGTAATGTATTTTATTTTAGTCAAAGTTCTCTTATTGTATGAAATGTTTTACAAATTCTGCTCAAATGCACAGTAGAAGTAACACTCCCCGCTGGGCCGCTCGGTGTTGCTATGGCAATGTGGCTGCCTCACGAGCACTTTTTTCCATTTATTTTTTACTTTGGTTTTTTTCATTTTTCCCCCTGCATTATTTTCCTTTTCTTCCTCATTTTTACTTGGGTTTTTCCTTTCAGGTCTTCTGGTCTCCCTTTCTTTTTTCCTTTCCCCATTTTCTCTGCTTTTCCTTTTTTTATTTTCTTTTTTTCCTTTTTTTTTCTCCTTTTCCTTTTGCGTTCTTTTTTTTTTTTTTTTCTTCCCACTTCTTAGTCTCTTCACAGCCTTTCACATGCACCTGTTCACTCCACACCCTAGAGTTCTCTGACCTCCCCATACTTGTGACCTACTACTTGCTCGCTTGGCAGCCACTTCGGCGTCTAGCGTTGCCATAGCAATGCCGTGCGACCAGTTGGGGATCGTTACTTCTACTGCCCATGCATGCAAGCATGCACAGCATTGGAGGCAGAATCACACCTTCATGCTACCAGGCAACCTAGGTCAGCAATTCCCCAGGACACTTTGGCCTTCTGTTTGTTATGGATGACAAGCTTCATTAATGATTCGTGATAAATTTTTACTTTATACAGTGACCATTTCCTTTTTTTGACTTGTACAATGCCTGATGGGAGGGAGGGTTTGATAGCTATTACTATGCTGATTGCCACTGTGGGTCTGGCAGTTACGTAATTTGTTTTACCTGCTTGTAATGGCAGGCTTTTGACATCAGGGGAGTGGGCCTTTATTTTCTTCATGGATTTTTGAATTGTTTGTTGCATGTCGACTTGCACTGCACTTTGTCACTTGCCTGATGAAGGGACCCTGAATGGCTCTGAAACGTTGCCTTGTGTTTACCATGTGACGAAAATAAAGCTTTGGACCCATTAATCCTTGGTGTGCTGGTATCATTTCTTCAGTTCGATTGTCTACAGTTCCCAGCCTGTGGTCATTACAGTATCCAGAAATACTGAATAACCATTTTTCAGGAAAGTGTGTAAGGAATGACGTGTTTTAAAAGAAAAAAAATCAAGCCTTTACAATTCCTTTAAAATTAGTCATTCGCATTCAGAATCAGTATCCAAAGGACAAACATCTTTTTCTTCAGAGCAAAAACAGGAATCTACAACAAAGTTTGTTAAAATCCTGGCAATGTACATTAACCACTTCAATACCAGGCACTTACGCCCTTCCTGCCCAGGACAATTTTCAGCCTCATACACACGATGGGACTTTGTACAAACTTTCCCTTGGATTTTTGTACAAAGGGCGTTGGCCCTGAACTTGTATTGCATACACACGGCAGGACTTTTTCAGCCAACTTTCACCAAATCATGTGTTTTTTCTGCTCTTTGCCGCCACCTTTGGTCAACTTCTGTATTGTCTGATCTTTTGCATTGGTTCTGAGAATGCCTGTTTGTACTTTGTACAAAAGTCCTATGGTTTTCTGTGCACACGATCAGACTTTGCTCCATCGGACTTTTGTTGCCAGAAAGTTTGTCCGTTCGCACAGCCAACAAAAGTCAGATGAAAACCAAAAGTTTGTCCGATGGAGCGTACACACGGTCGGATGTTGCTCCAAAACAGCTAATTTGCATGTTTGTCAAAAAGTCTGATCGTGTGTATGGGCCTTTTGAATGACAATTGCGCAGTCATGCAACACTGTTCTCAAAGTAAATTTTTATCATTTTCTTCCCACAAATAGAGCTTTCTTTTGGGGGCATTTGATCACCTTTGCGGTTTTTATTTTTTGCTAAACAAACTAAAAAAGACCAACATTTTTGAAAAAAACCTTTTTTTTTTAGTTTCTGTCATAAAATGTATTTTCCTCTTCACTTACGGGCATTGATGAGGTGGCACTGGTGAGTTGGCACTGATAAAGTGGTACTAATGAGCACTGATATGCAGCACTGATGGGCACCAAAAATAAAAACTGATCACTTCCTTAGTGTAGTAGGCCATCAGTACATCGGGATTGATCAGTTTTCATATATATATATATATATATATATATATGTATATAGAATCATACCATATATCAGAATTTGTGAACTCTATAACTTTCCTACAGAAACACTACTGTCTAGTATTGAAGTGGTTAAAGCAGGGATCCTCAAACTACGGCCCTCCAGCTGTTGTGAAACTACACATCCCATGAGGCATTGTAAAACTCTGACATTCACAGACATGACTAGGCATGATGGGAATTGTAGTTCCTGAACAACTGGAGGGCCATAGTTTGAAGACCCATGGGTTAAAGTTTATCTGGCATGGCCTAAATTCTAGCCAAGCTAACTTGCTGAATAGCATGAGTGATATTGCTTTAAGCTGGCTATCCGTGATACAAATATCGGCCTGTTCAGCAGGAACTATCCACAGCTGCCTGTCTCATGACCGGCTTCTATCAAGCAGCCTTGCTGGAAAGCCAGCAGCTGATCAGCATTTGCAGAAAGCACTGATCAGTGTGTTCTGGTGGGGGGAGGAAGTCCCCTGGGAGTCCCCCTGTCAGAATACATACAAGTGCATACATTGTGTTAGTACGGTGATCTGTCAGGTTGTTTTTTTTTTCATTCAGCCAGCTGGGTTGAATGAAAAAAAAAAAACGATACAACATTTGTTAAAAAGCAGTCTTTGGGCTCTCAGCATCTGCATACAGGGGCTGATCTGTGACATCAAGACATTTGTGAACGAAGCCTAGAACTGAACATGCACTATATCATCTATGAGCTGGCATCAGCTGAGGAAATAGATGTCGAGACAGGACAATGTCTGAACAAAGATGGCACCATCCTTCTGGAATGAAACGCAGATGAAGGTATTGTCAAGAGGAGTGCTGTGATCTCTGTGAGATGCAATAAATACATATAAGGGGGTACTCGTACCTTACATACCATAAATGTGCTTAAAATTAAGAAATGCATTGTTTCCATATTTTTTTTTATTATTTTGAAAAAGCACAAAAGTAAAAACATATAAGAATGACATAGTTCTGAATAACGCACCATACAACATAAGTCACATGTGTAAAAATGTTATACAATGTCAGGATATGCAAATTGTACAAAATACAAAGCCCCCCCCCCCCCAATTTATGCCTTACATACAGTCTGGGGGAGGGGGGAGAGAGCAGAAGCAAATGGAGTAGAAAAGGTGTGTCCCTGTTCGTAAACCCTCCTCCAGGATCAGCTCCAAATCCCACCACCCTCACAGTATCAGTCTGTATATTGCAATATTGATGCCAAGGTCCCCAGATCAAATTAAGATTGTTTATATAAAAGTATGCTGGCTAATTTCTCATGGGAAAAACTGCTTTACATGTGATGCCAGACTCACTTTCAAGTGGTTGTATAGGGAGAAGGTTTTTTTTATCTTAATGCATTCTGTGCATTAAGATAAATATCATCTGTGTGAATCAGCCCCTCTAATACTTACCTTAGCCCCATCTCAATCCAGAGATGTGCATAAGAGCCACAAAGTCCAGGGACTCTCCCTCCTCATTGGCTGAGACAGCAGCGAGCACCATTGGCCCCCGCTGCTGTCAAAGTCAGTGAGCCAATGAGGAGAGAGAAGGAGAGGGGCCGAACCACAGCTCTGTATCTGACTGGAAGCTGCTGGCTGTGGGGGCACTCAGCAGGAGGAAGGGGCCAGGAGTGCTGGTGAGGGACCCAAGAAGAAGAGGATCAGGGCTGCTCTGTGCAAAACCAACTGCATAGAGCAGGGGTGCCCAATCTTTTGAAGAGCGAGGGCCACTTAAGAGACTTAGTAACCCGTCGCGGGCCACAATGAGCAGATGACAGTTCTGCGTCCACTCTGCTTATGCAAAGCGGACACAGCCCACTCTACTCTATGGGCCCTCTCATCTGATCAAATGGAAGGGGGCGGATCCACTTTCCTTTTTTTTTCTTCAGCAGATCGGATTGGAAGGAAGCAGGTGAAAACGGACACAAGTCTGTTTACATCTGCCGCTCCGTAGACATGAATGGAGGGTCCGATTGGGTCAGACAGATCATGTTAAAGGGGTCTAAGGCTACTTTTACACTGATGGTCTGTGGTCTACCCGCACCTGTGGCTTTCCTGCAGGTTAGCTGTACTTTGCCATAGAATTTCTTTCTGAAAGTGCACCAAACCCACAGGTAAGACCAGAAGTCTATGGCTCAGTGCAGGTAAGCCGCAGGTACACTGTGCTACACCTGTGAATCAGTTTAAAAGCAGCCCTGTAACCACTGCAAAACAGATACGTCCCTATATACACTGTGATTTTAGTAATAAACTTGCTTTCCCACGCAGAGTGCATTTGCTATCACTCCAACTATGACAGGAGCTAGTGCTATACAGGAAGCATTGGCTTATGCAGCTCTGCTCCACAGCTGCTTGCTTCCTCTACTGATGGTTTCATTCACAACACTGATGCTCTGGCATGGCGGGTAGACAACCTGCAATGTGGGCTTGCCAACCCACCATCCCAGAGCAGGAGGTCGCGGGGCACATGTGGCCCCCGGGCCACTGGTTGGGCACCCCTGGCATAGAGCATGTAAGTATAACATGTTTGTTATTTTTAAACAAAAAATAAAATAAACATTAATATCACTTTAAGTCCCCTTTCACGCGATCGTGCCACTCGGATCTACCTGTCCGTTTTTCAGGTGGATTCCAGCGGGCCACCCATTGACTTCTATGGGCAGGCGGATATCAGTGGACACCCACCTGCCATCCGATCTGACAAGATCCGCTCAAATCAGACGGATGGCAATACGTTCAACATCCGTCCACTGGATGGGATCAGATGAAAATGGACAGGTTTTGAACCTGAGGGTTCTTGTTTATTCTTATCTGGTAGCACGTTTGGGTAGTAGTATATATCATACATACTTATGCAGCATTATTTATTATTGTGTATATATATATCAACTGATTTCTTATTTGTTTGCTAATTTGCACATATATATATTTTTGCACTATTGCACCAGATTTGCACAATTTTTTTTATTATTTGCACATTTTTTACTTGGTTGATATTTCGCACTTTAGGCCCCTGCTTGTGGACCATCTTTATGTGTTTACACATTTCTTGAATAAGATACCCGGGGACTCACCTGGAGTGAATTCCCTTTGGATTTGATATAGTGCCCTATAATCTATATAGTTGAATATCGGTACTACCAACCTGTTCTTACCCTTTGTTTTTTATCTATTTTTTCTTTTTGAGCCTGGTCTACACAGACTCCTGCTGATTGCAAATGGCCTTATAATGTGATATTGTACTAAGTTTGAGTCTTTTTACTTTATATAGTACAACTACAAATAATTAGCTGGTCTATATATTAAGCAAGAGACTAGTAGATAACCCTTTTAGGTCCTGGGAATAACATACAATTTAAAAATAGGGACCCCTGCAGCGGCTTCTATATGCTAGCCAACCCCCTTTTTCTTATTCCTCTTTTATTGTTGTTTTTTTCCGTTTTATATGTGTTATATTTCTCTCTCCTACCTATGGAATACTAATACTAAAGTGGCAATATAGACTACCTTACTTAGTAAGGACATATTTGATCACAGCTATATTTAGTACGGGTAGCGCCTGAATCCCTCACTTTATTTCTTTTAACAGCCATAGTTCATAACCCCCTTCGAGAGGTGTGAAATATTGGGACGGCAGCAACCGAGTATATCATACCCATCACCACAGCGCAGCTGTTTGTCTCTTTTTGTGTTTTCTTATATTCATTTTGGCAACAAAAAACACTAGGACTTATTTTCAGGGGATGTCTTATTTATTTACGGTATGTACAATAATCTACATTTATTCAAATACAGTCATGTCATGATCTTCTGGAACAAAAAAAAATATCCTGATCCTTTAAAGCCTGGGTCGGCAACCTGTCGATCCCAATCGACCGCGAGTAGGTGACAGTTAGATCGCAGAGATGATCTCAGCTCAGACTCTAATCTGAACCTGCCTGAGCTGTGCCATTTGGAAACTGACAGCCAATCACAGTTGCCAGAGCGGCACAACAAGCCCGCCTTGTGTTCCTGCGGTGCTTCGGCTGCTGGCTCTGTTTTAGCCAAGCTGCTTCTCCCCTCATAACGCTTCTGCTAGAGACAATAGCTACTGCTGCTATCAATCTGTCCAATGAGGAGAGAGACAGTAACTGCAGCTGCACTCACGCACATCGCCGGATCAGGCTCAGGTAAGGAAAATGGGGTTTCTGGGGGGAACTGCAGCACAGAAGGTTTTTCACCCTAATGCATAGAATACAGCAAGGTGGAAAACCTTGAGACTTTACAACCACTTTAAAGCTTGTGTAAAATGCCTCCAGAAGACACCGGGAGGGGTTAAAGAAGATGCCAATCCTTCCCTAATCTTTCAAAACAAAAAAAAGAACTCCAAACATATTGTCTGGAGTTCTAATTTAAAACTCAATACATAACTCCTTAACACTAACACCAATTTTATCAAATATGGCATTATAGCATATATTAGGATGCAATGCAGTTATTAGGTGTCATCATTTATTTTGTTGAAGACCGTGTTTATTAATTCTGTTTGTGAGACCAAAGCAATGATGAGCACAACACGTTTACATCTAACTGATCTAATTTTCAGCCTTATTATTAGCCTATTGCAATAAATGGTATTGGTGTTATCAGCCTGAAACACACCAAAGCCATTAATGAGCTTGCTAAGCACTCCAGGGAGGTTCTCTATCAGGCACTGTTCCTTAGCACTGCCGTCACCTCATCCCACATGTAAACCTTTATCGTCATGTGAGTGCTGAGTCACTGAAACCAGACTAACTGCGTCTGTACACTTTCCTGTGTTCTGTGGTGCTGTCATATTAGTGATGTCTGTGTAACAATACTATGAACATGCAAAACATTTGATAGAAATAAATTGTATATAAAGGATGGACATCTTTTTTCAGCTATACTTTTTTTAAACATTTTTTAAGCACCCCAACCCTCACGTCACCCCCTGAGCCCCCTCGTGGCTGTGGTTTGGGGTTCCTCCATGGCTCAGTCCAAACAAACTATATTAAAGTAACGGAAAGCTGGAGTTTGGTTTTAAATTAGTATTCAATTTTTATTTTTTGAATGGCAAGTTGTGATGCTTACCTGCTCTGTCTATTTTTTAAAGAGCAGCCCCGATCCTCCTCTTCTTGAGTCCCCCACCAGCACTCCATTCCTGTGGGCCTGTTAGCCATTGTTTGCTGTGTCACTCACTCCTCAGATAGACTGCTTTTGAATGTCATGAAGGTATAGAAGTTGAACTTTCCTGTGTCTTTCAATATAGGATTAATATAGGATTTTCGTACTTACTGTAAGATCTTTTTCTTGGAGTCCATTAAGTGATACAGGTCCTCAGTGGTTATGATCTTTCTATTGGTACTGGCTACAAAACAGGCAATGCGATAGAGGATGGGATTAAACAAGGGACTGGCTTATGGCCTACAGCCTTTTTGTTTGTGTCCAGTCCTTCTGTAGACAGCAGTATAATAGGAAGGTTTAGGAATTCTGGTGTCCCTCAATGGACCCCAAAAAAATATTTTATGGTGAATACAAAAAGCCAGTTTTACAGTATTTCACCTCTAGTTACATGTATTACCACATACACTTGTTAGATGCGTCAGTATGCTTTGTGGTACATATGCCTATTCAATAACTTTGGTTCCTCCACATTTAAGCACCAAAAAATGCACCTGACCCTTTCTTTCATCCCACCCCAACACAGCACAGGTATTTGCTGGTGTATGTGTTGTGGTGCATTAAAGGCCATGTGAGTTGTTTGGTGTGTGGATGAGCATTGGGGGCCTATTTGAAATAAATGGGTGCACCCTAAAATAGTATTAATTAACACATTTGTGTGAATGGGCTCTTAAAGTAGAAGTTCAGCCTAAAACTAAAATCTCTAAATCTACTTGAAGCCACAATCTAAGCCCCCGTACACACAGTCAGACATACTGACAACAAAAGCCATCGGATTTTTTCTGTCGGATTTTGTCCGAAACTGGTGTTGCATACACACGGTTGGACAAAGTTGACAGAAAATCAGATCGTTCGTAACCTGATGACATTATTTTGTTACGACGGGACTACGTTCAGGCTAGAAGCTAATAGCTTTGGTCTAGGAATTTGATCTGAGCATGCGTGGCACTTTGTCCGATTGGAATTCTCTACAAACGATTAGACAAAGTCCAATCGGATCATGTTGTCGGAAAATTTTATATCCAGCTCTCAAACTTTGTTGGACGGACATTCCGACGGAAAAAGTCAGATGAAGCCCACACACGGTCGGATTATCTGACAACACGGTCCAATCGGACATTTTCCGTCGGAATGTCCCACCGTGTGTACAAGGGCTTAGACTAACCTATCTAGCCTTGTAAAGAATAAATCACTATACATACCTTTTATGAAGCTGCTCCGGTCCAGTCCCACGCTCAGGGCTGTTTTTAAGGCAGGGCAAAAGGGACAGCTGCCCCGGGCCCTGTCATTGTTGTGGGGCCCAAAGCAGCTGCTTCATACTAGGTCATATCCATAGTAATCTCTAGCAACCAATCAACAAGCAGAAATCATGTGCTGTACCCTATATCAACTAACCAGTGAGCTGTAATGTGTTCTGTAACCTCTAGCAACCAGTGAGCAGTAATGATACACTGTAACCTCTGGCAACTAATCGCAATAGCTGCCTGATCTGATTCAGTAAACTGATTTTGAGTCTAGCTGCTATTTATTGTATGTCTCAGAGCAGGTGGAGAGCGAAACTGCATGGGGGGGAGGGGGGGGGGATAGCTAGACCTTATTGTGTTAAGTGTGGCAGGTGATGGATCTTGCACACCGATGTCACAGTAGATAACCTGGTTTGGGATTCTTCATAATGGTAGGTATTAAAATTAGAATATCAGTTTTAGTTGGATGACTCTTTTACCAGGTATAGAATCCATACACACTATTAGATTTTCTGCAGATTTTTGTCTTCGGATTTACCAAAACCATATAATATGAGGTCAAATCTTAAGAGTTTCAATTTGTATGCATTCAGACAAGCCCTTGCACTACATGGTTTTGGTAAATCTGAAGACTAAAATTGCAGAAAATCTAATAGTGTGTATGGGGCCTTAGACTTTGGCCATACAAGGTAGGTCTTTAAAAACTGCATCTAAGTACTAAGAACATACTGTATGTGATATGATCAGCAATGTCCTCCCTGTCATGTGCTCTCTGGCAGGTACAGTTAACCGGAACTGCAGGGGACGCTGTCCCTGCCGGGAGAAGACGATTGCTTGGCAGGAAGGAGTCCCCTGTCAGCAGTGTCTGTGTTGATGGGGGAATCAAGTGAATTTCTTTCCTTTCTTGCAGGAAAGAAATGCATTCCCTTTATGGCCTGCCTTAGGATTATTGTCCTGCTATATGACTACTAATGTAACCTGCCACATGGAGTTTGTATTTCTATTTGGGTGTGGCTTTAGCTAACCCTGCACATGTACTGAACATGTACATGTACTGTACTGTACTGAAGTCTCTATACAAGTGTCTTATGTATCTGTAAGACTCCTATGCTGGTAATATTCTTGTATATGTAAGCCCCCGTACACACAGTCGGACATTCCAATCACCAAATACGTTGGATAGTTTCCAACGGATTTTGTCCGAAACTGGTGTTGCCTACACACGGTCGGCAAAGTTGTCGGAATTTCCGGTTGTCAGGAACGTGGCGACGTAAGCCGCATATGACGGGACTATGAAAGGGAAGTTCAGCACCACGTGCGGCACCCTTTGGGCTCCTTCTGCTGATCTTGTGTGTATTGCGTGTTAGTAGAAGTATGGTTAGAGACGATTCATGCTTTTCAGATTTGTGCTTCAGATCGTTACTGCTCTTCAGTTTGTGCTTGTGGGTGCGTATCTGCTTATCAGTGCATGTAGTCAGTTCGCATTTGTTTGTCATTGTGGCCTATATCTTAAGGCAGGGCAAGAGGGGCAGCTGCCCCGGGCCCTGTCATTGTTGTGGGGCCCAAAGCAGCTCCTTCATACTTGCCAACTATCATGGTTTAAATTCCCTTGCCCCTATGCTTTTATTGTCAGTGCTTATTGTCCGCTCGTTTCTGGTTTTCAGTTTGTTCTTTCAGGCCTTGCTGTTTATCGGTGCTTTCTGTTAGTCCGTTCTGACCAGCCGACTGTTTTGAAGCCATGTTTCGTGTACATAGAGTTCATGCTGTGCAGGGGCTTGGTGTTGGGCTTTTAGCTTTGACACAAGCCCAGTCCATGAACAGGGTGAGGAGGAGTTCATGGAGCAAGAATTGGTTGCTCCAGCGTGGCCAATTATCACACATGCCTTTGCTTCGTGAGATCCGGGAGAATAATCCTGAAGATTTCAGGAATTATCTCTAGATGACAGACCCCGTTTTTTACCATCTGCTGGCTTTGCTGTCCCCTTATATCAGCAGGTAGGATGCCTGCATGCGGCAAGCCATCACTCCGGAGCAGAGGCTAGTTGCCACGTTGCGGTACTTGGCGACAGGGAGAAGCCTTCAGGACCTCAAGTTCTCCACAGACATCTCCCCCAGGCTCTGGGGATCATTATCCCTGTCAGGATGCCATTGGTGTGCATGCACCATGTGGCGGCTTTTGCCGCCCTAACAGGCTATTTAAACTCAGCCAGTTTCCAGGCTCAGTGCTGTCTGCTCTACAGCGTTCCCTGTGTAACCTGCAATTACTTACCTGCCTTCTGTTCCTGTTGTGACCCGGCTTGCTTCCTGACATTCCTGTTTCCTGCCTGCATCCGACCCCCGGCTCGTCCCCCACTCCACACCTGCCTGCTCCTTCTGCCACTCTGCTGCCAGCCTGTTGATGACCCGGTCTGTAATCTGATTCCGCTTCTGCTTCAGCCCCTGTTCCTGACGTGCCCATTGTGTATGACCTGGCCTGCCTGTACTTGCCTTCTCTTCAGCCTTGAAGGTGCCACCATCCCTTCTGCTGCATCTGCACTCCTGCCTGTGGGGACCGGTTGTCTACTTGTTCCAGCTACCTGCCTACCACTGCTCTGAGATTCCCACAGACACCTCTAGAGCCCGGCCGAGTGTCAGCTCTATCAGGGTCTCCAAGTCAGAGTTCTAAGAGAGGCCGTCCTCTGCATATCAGGCTCCATCACCAGGTACGTGACATGGGGAAAAATGGCCGGAGGTCGGATGGTGGAGTGATCACGCAGACAGAGTTCTATTGGCGGCTCGAGTGGCAGTCTGGGCTTGCCACCTCCAGGGGAGAATGTGGAAGGACTCCCCTTCGTCTTTGTCGCAGATGAGGTGTTTGCTCTGATGCGCCTTTCCTGATGAGGACTCTCTCCCCGGACCAGAGGGTCTTTAATTTCTGGCTGGCCAGAGCCAAAAGTGTAGTGGAGAACACTTTCGGGATAATGGCCAGCTGGTTCCACCTATTTTTGACTCCAATCCACATGGCGAAATATAAACTCAATCATATTGTGCTTTCGTGCTGCATTCTGCAAAAAATTTTTAAGAAACACTCACCGAACTATGTGGCCTCAGTTGGGCCTGACACAGACTTACCTGAAAATGCCAACCTGACGGCCCTTGAAGCTGGATGTCCTGGCTTGCCCCTCCAAAGCACCCGCAAAGTCAGAACAAGATATATGGAGTACTTTGTGGGTAGGGGGGCCATTGATATGCCAGACAATGTCTGAGAGGCATTTTTTAAATACATTTTTCTTTCAAACTGCGATAATATTTTTTTCATTTACTGCTTGGGTTTGTTTTAGGTGTCTCGTAGCTTTTTTTTTTTTTGGTTATTTTTTTGGGCCTTTTTCTTCAGCAGTGCATTCCCAATTTCTGTGCGAGATGAGGTGACAGTCTCTTCTTCAGATAATATTATGTTGAGGGTCTGCTACACACAGACCTTGTTTTTGTTGTTAATGTATGTAGTGCATTACTGACAAAAATATTGCTAATTTTCAGCACTATGACAGAAATGTGTGGAGTCATGAAAATGGAGTGATTGGGGCAAATTAAAAAGCACTGTGGGTGTTATTTACTAAAGGCAAATCCACTATGCACTACAAGTGCACTGCAAAAGTGCACCTGAAACTTGGATTTGTCTTTAGTAAATAACACCCATTGTCACAGAAAACAACAACTTTACTACAAATGCTGCTTTTGCGCATTGAAAAAGGAAGCCACACATTGTTGATAATTAAACTTTTTACTCAAAGCATGTTCACATGTGAGTTTATAAAATGATTTTACAACAAACCATCATATTTGGTGTATATAACATTATTTTTGGTAACATTAATATAATGTGCTGTTTTTGTGTAAACAGGCATGTATCAAAGAATAATATACAGAACACAGGAACTTACAAAGTTCAACTTTGAAAAGTGAAGACAATATCAGACATGAGTATGTACAAACTGTGTTGATATTGCCTTCATCACATGGGGTGTCAACCCTGTAAAAGCCAAACTTGGAAGATGCACACAAATTGTGAATCAAACTGGGCATTTTCCTCCTGATCCCATGCCTAATGTCAATATTTGCTATCTCCCACCATGGAGGATCAATGTACGTGTTTTGGGGGTGCAACCCCTTCATCTCAGCCACTTTAGTAGCAAGGAAGGGGTTGCACCCACAATGATCCTTCATGATGGGAGATAGCACATGTTGACACACTGTGTGCATCTTCCAAATTTGGCTTTTCTAAAAATATAAAAGTGTTTTTTTTTTTATGAAAATGGATGCTAGCTAGTTTTGGGTGTTTCAGATTCTCCCTAAAACATCAATGATGTTGTTCATTTTTTGTTGAACATCATTGATGTTTTTCTTGATATTATCTAAATCGCGATTGCACCCCATTATTTCCCCGATGATGATCTGGGCAATTTCACTGGTAAAATGAGATTCTTCTTCCACAACATCCACATCACCTAAAAATAACCAAAAAAAACTGTGTATTATAAATATGCAGGCATACATTGATTAGCTTACCTGAAGCTGTGGTCTCAGACACTCACCTGTTGGTGCCAGTTTCGTCAATTTCTACAATCTCTCCTTCCTCCTCCTCCTCTGCTTCTGGTGTTGGTATTTCCCCTTCTTTGGGTGGTGGGGGGTCCCTGGTGTCCTTAGACGTCCCGAGTCTTTTCTCCCCTATGAGGATGCAAAAAAGGAATACTTAGCACACAGATATTTGAGGGCAGAAATAGAAATATGAAACATTGCTTGGAAGTGTCATACAATTGTGTTTGTTGGCAGAGTTCAAAGCTGAAAACATTATTTTCTCAAATCGCCTTTCAGGACAACCCCGGAGAGTAGCTCCACCTTGCAATCAGGAAACACATGCCCACTTTAAAAACACCTCCTCCTCCTCCATGGCTTCAGTTATTGTGTTTCCTCCTTGGAGGAAGCATGTGCCTGAACCAGGGAGAGCTACACTCTCTGCAGGGGAGTAAGGCTTACCTTTTGTTGCAGGTTGTTTCTCTTTGACCCCCAGCAGCATCTCCACGGGGAGAGGACTCCTGGAGCTCCTGGTCCCGCCATCTCACGGGAGTAAGGACCCTCGGAGTGCCGGCGTCGGGTGCCCGGTGTCCGCTTGTTAGCGCAGGGAGGGCTCTGTTGCTGGCGGAGGCCGCTGCAGGTCAGCGGCATGGCTCCGTTTTCGGCGCCGGGTCCCGGGCGGCGACGGCGTCGTTCACGGTGACGCGCGGGCGCTCTGAGGGGGCGTGGCGCCGTGGTTCAGCGCCTGGAACGCAGGGGTCATGGGGCGGGTCAGGTGACCGTGTGCTTCCGCTTCCGGCCGGCCTTGATGACGCGGCGGCCGGGAAAATTTAAAATGAGAGCTGTTTGTAAAATAGCTGCCTCACTCAAACGATGGAAGAGTGCAAGCCAGCTATGGCGGAGACAGGCGCCCCCAGCACCGGTCCAGCCCAGGTACGTAAGGTGCACTGGCACCCTCTGCTTTACTGTGGGTATGTCTTTGTTTGTTCCCCCCTCTTGGGGGCCTGTCGCTGCAGGTCAGAGGTGGACTTCGCTCTGACCTTTTGCAGCCTAGTTCTGGGGTCTCACTAGTAGGTCTGTTTGGTGGTGGGTCTCTGCACTGGCTTGGTGTTAAGCAACTGGTTGTTGAGAGCTTTTAGTGAATTAAACCTGTATGTCGTTTCAGGAAAAATCACTAGGAAAAGCTAGACCAGGTCAGAGAAAATGTCCTTCCTGCAAAACCCCCCTCAGAGATTCATGGCAGAAGGCAATGTGCAGAAATTGTATCAGAGAATTGGTGGAAGAGGAAACATCTCAACAATATAAGGATTTGTTTTCTTCGGTTAAAGAACTGACAAACTCTTTGAGTTCAGTCAAGTCCATCCTGATACAAAACCCTCCCGCACAGACCGAGCCTCAGAACTTACCGCCCAGCCCCAGGGCGTCGTCATCCAGACAGGTGGAAACTGAAGAGTCTGGAGACGAAGGGGGTAGTACTCTCATCTCCTTCAGGGATTCTGAGGAGGAGGAAGAGGAAGAAGATAGCAGGGGCTCCAAATTCAAGCTATCACTAGAGGAAGTAGATGATATTTTAAAAGCAATCTACACTACTCTAGAAATTCAGGAAGAAAGAGTACAACTGTCAGTTCATGACAAAATGTACCAGGGGTTGGACGAAACAAAACGGCGAGTTTTTCCTGTCCACAGGGTCCTCTCAGACTCAGTGAGAAAGGAGTGGAAGGACCCAGAAAAAGCCCCTTTCTTCTCTAAAGCTCTCAAAAGAAGGTTTCCCTTCGAAGATAAGGACTCAGAGGTTTGGAATAAGAAACCTAGAGTCGATGCAGCTTTCTCGCAGGTATCCAGACGAACGGATCTAGCCTTTGAAGATATGGGGATCCTTAAAGACCCAATGGACAAAAAAGCTGACTCCATCCTTAAAAAAGCTTGGGATGCCGCGTCAGTCAGTCTAAAACCAGCAATGGCAGCTACGGTGGTGGCCAGGAATCTGGAATGTTGGGTAGAGAAGCTGAAGAGCCATATTGAGGCGGGGACACCCCGCAAGGATCTCTTAGAGTCCTTTCCACTGATCCTGAATGCAGTCAAATACATGGCGGATGCATCAGCAGAATCAGTTAAACTGGCCGCTAGGTCTTCGGCTCTTGTAAATTCAGCCAGGAGAGCAGTTTGGCTGAAAACATGGTCTGGGGACACTGCCTCTAAGGTCAAGCTGTGTGGTCTTCCCTTCTCGGGTGACTTGCTCTTTGGTCCTGATTTAGAGTCTGTGCTGGATAGAACAGCCGATAAAAAGAAGGCTTTTCCAGTTAAGAAAAAGCAGATGGCTAAAAAGAATTTTCGTGCTTTTCAGCAGTCCCATAAAAAAGACCAGGAGCACAAGAGCAGATGGGGTTCACAGAAGGGCAAAGGCAGGGGTGGAGTCCTCTTTAGATCTCCCCCAGAGCAGTCCCCTAAGAACAAGTGACAATATCTCCCCAGTGGGGGGGAGACTGTCAGCTTTTCGCGAACAATGGGACAGGCTGTCTCCAAATCTGTTCGTGAAGAGCGTTGTCGATCAGGGGTACAGGTTGGAGTTTTCAGAACCACCCCCGAGCAGGTTTTATGTGACAACATTGCCAAGGGATCAGGAGAAGGCCTCTGCAATGAAGCTGTTGTTACAGGAGCTGATACAGCAAGAGGTTCTGATTCAAGTCCCAGTAAGCCAGCAGGGCGGGGGTTTTTATTCACATATTTTTCTGGTGAAAAAACCCTCAGGGAAGTACCGTCTAATCCTGAATCTGAAATTCCTGAACAGGTTCATTCGGTACAAACATTTCAGGATGGATACAATTTTCTCCATCACAAAGCTGTTGACCCCAGAATGCTTCATGGCATCCCTGGACCTAAGGGATGCCTACCTTCATATACCAATTCATCAGGCATCGCAGCAGTTCCTGCGCCTGGCATTGAAGGTAGGGAGTTCGGTATGGCACCTCCAATTCAGGGCTCTGCCGTTCGGACTCTCGTCCTCTCCCAGGGTCTTTACGAAGATTATGGCAGAGGCTTTGGAACCCCTGAAATTGAAGGGGATTCCAGTTGTTCCTTATCTGGACGACCTTTTGTTTTTTGCAGACTCCAGGGAGCAGGTCCTAGTCAATCTCCAGAGGGCCCAGTCTCACCTCGAGGGCCTGGGATGGCTTCTAAACCTAGAGAAGTCAATCCTGACCCCCTCACAGGAAATGAAATTTCTGGGGTATACATTAAATTCGATTCTCCAGAAAGTTTTCCTGCCGTTGGAAAAACAGGAAAAGTTACAGCTAGCTGTACAGCGGATACAGAGCAACCAGACAGTCTCAGTCAGGATGGCTATGGCAGTTCTGGGCCTGCTTACGGCAGCAATCCCGGCTGTTCAGTGGGCCAGGTTCCATTCCAGACCCCTTCAGAGGGAGGTTCTGTCAAGCTGGTCCCATCAGGATCCTTTGGAAAAACAGCTAAAAATTTCGTCAAAGACGAAAAGGGCTCTTTGGTGGTGGAGAGACCAGGCAAACCTCTCAAGGGGCCTGGTGTGGACCTTTCCTGTGGACAAGCGCCTTACTACAGACGCAAGTGCCTGGGGCTGGGGAGCCCATCTGGATGGTCAGACATCTCAGGGGGTCTGGTCCAAACAGGAAGCTCAAAGATCATCCAACTGGAGGGAGTTGAAGGCGATCTTTCTGGGTTTAGTGGCATTTCAGCAGAGTTTGAGAGGCCACCATGTTCAGGTGTTGTCAGACAACACAACAGCGGTTACCTACATTATGAAGCAAGGGGGAACCAGAAGCAGGAGCTTGATGGAGCTGGCCAATCTGTTGTTAGCCTGGGCAGAACAGAACACAGCCTCACTATCGGCAGTGCATCTGAAGGGCTCTCAGAATTTGTTTGCGGACCTCCTAAGCAGGCGCAAATTGCTAGAGGCAGAATGGAGTCTGAATCAGGAAGTGTTCCTGATGATCTCCGAGGCCTGGGGGGTTCCTCAGGTAGACCTTTTTGCCAGCCAGCAGAACTCAAAGGTGAACAGATTCTTTTCTCTTCACCGAGGAGATGCAGCAATAGGGTTGGATGCATTCGCTCACCCCTGGCATTACCAGCTGTGCTATGCCTTTCCCCCCTTTCCTCTAATTCCACTAGTACTGAGGAAATTCAGGGAAGAAAGGACAGACTTAATACTAGTCACTCCTTTTTGGCCAAAAAGACCCTGGTTCGCGGGTCTTCGAAACCTAGCCTCGAAGCCCCCATGGAGGTTACCACTCAGAAAAGATCTGTTATCCCAGGGGACAGTAAGTCATCCAGAAGTGGAACTCCTGCAGCTAACCGCCTGGTTTCTGAGGAGGACCTGTTAAAGGCTAAAGGTCTCTCAGATAAAGTAGTAAAGACCCTGCTGTCCAGTAGGAAGGCAGTTACACAGGCAATTTACATGAAGGTCTGGAAAAAGTTCAACTCCTGGTGCAGTTCTAGAGAACTCAAGGTCAAGAGCACGGTGTCCGTCTTGGAGTTTCTCCATGAAGGAATGGAGAAGGGTCTCGCAGCCAGTACCCTGAAGACTCAGGTGGCTGCCTTATCAGTTTTCTTTGAAAAGACTTTATCTAAAGAAACTTTAATTTCTAGATTTTTTAGGGCTCTTGCTCGAAATAGACCAGTAGCCCTTAAAGACTTTCCCAGTTGGGATTTGTCTACAGTTTTACAGGGTCTCTCGGGAACACCGTTTGAACCCTTACAAGAAGCTTCTTTACAGAAGGTGGTTTTAAAAACAATCTTTTTGGTGGCCATCACCTCGGCCAGGAGAGTCAGCGAGCTCCAAGCTCTAGCTATTACAGAACCCTTCCTTAGAATTTATCAGGACAGGGTGGTACTGAGGACGGATCCAGCATTCCTACCGAAAGTATCCTCAACTTTCCATCGATCACAGGAAATAGTGTTACCTACATTCTCTGCAAGCCCAGCAAATGCAGGAGAGGAAGTTTTTCACACATTGGATGTGAGAAGGTGTCTTTTACAGTTTCTGAAAGTTACTAAAGAATTTAGAAAATCAAACGCCCTCTTTGTGATATTTTCTGGATCACGCAAGGGGGAGAAAGCTTCTAAAAGTAAGCTGGGTAGGTGGCTTAAGTTGGCTATAACAGAAGCCTATAAAGCAAAAGGAGAAATACCTCCCTCAGGTATTGCTGCCCACTCTACTAGATCCACGGCAGTTTCCTGGGCTGAAAGGGCCGGTGCCACGCTTGAACAAATCTGCAAGGCTGCCACTTGGTCCAGTTATTCGACATTTCTCCGGCATTACCGGTTAGATCTACTGTCTGCAGCAGATCAGGCCTTCGGCAGGAAGGTACTGCAGGCAGTAGTCCCGCCCTAGGGTAAGTTTCTCGGTTATCCTCTCCGGGGTTGTCCTGAAAGGCGATTTGAGAAAGACTCAGTTAGACTTACCGGTGACGGTATTTCTAAGAGCCTTTCAGGACAACCGTTACTTCCCTCCCTAGGTTATGCTTAGTAAATGTATTAAGTTCTACCATGGTGTTGTGCTTTCTGTGCTTTGTTTTCCAGCGTCGGAAGGCCACAATAACTGAAGCCATGGAGGAGGAGGAGGTGTTTTTAAAGTGGGCATGTGTTTCCTGATTGCAAGGTGGAGCTACTCTCCGGGGTTGTCCTGAAAGGCTCTTAGAAATACCGTCACCGGTAAGTCTAACTGAGTCTTTTGACACTTTCTAAAGCTGGAATACTTACCTGTTTTGTGAACAAATGTAGTCAAGTGCAACTTGCCAAAACGTCATCTTTTGGAGTGGACTAACGAACAATATTTATTACAAATGATTGAATCCATGAACATGAAAGTGGCCATTTTAAACTGTACAACATTAAATCAAACCACATGGAGCAGTATGCAAGCAATAATAATAATAATATGAACACCCGACAACTACTTACTTTTTTGAAGAACTCGCTTTATCCTTCTGTACTGATCATGCTCCCTCAGTTTCAGGTCTGACCAGCGTTTCCTCAGTTGATCCTTGGATCGTCGTACCCCAAAATTCTTCTGAAGACTCTTCACAACTAGTCATGATCTTGGCCTTTTTGACATTTGGGTTTAGGCAAGGTCCATACTTCCCATCATAGTCGTTCCTCTTCAATATGTCCGCCATCTCCAACATCTCTCCAAAAGACATATTTGAGGCCTTAAATCTCCTCCGGGTTCAGCACGTTTCTGGCTCCGGGCTTCCATTGTTCTCCTCCTCGTTACTGGTATATTTTGTGCGCACCTGCTGTGTCTCCGCCATGTGCTCTCCCCATTGCACCGAAAGAGAAGGGGCAGGGAATAGACTAGAAAGAACGTCAGGGACGGGTGGAGTTTCACGCATACGCACTGTGTATAAAACGCACACGTGTCGTACGTACGATCTGCGAGCAGAGGGAGGAGCTGGCGTGCCGATCGTTCAAACAAAGGTACAATTTTAACTTGGTACATCACTAGCCTATACTGCTTCTAGATTGAGGCCTATATTGGGACAAGATTAGGAGAGTTTAGCCTGACATTAGGGTTTGTTTTCTGTTGTGTTTTGCAGATAATATGGATGGGTTTAACGACCACAGCTTCCTCCCCCTGTTCGACAAGTACAGGGAGCTGCCCTGTCTGTGGCAAGCTAAACATCCCCACTAAAGAAACAAATTAAAGAGGCAGGCAGTGATGGAGAAACTGCTGGAGTTGGTGAAGCCGGTGGTCCCCAGGGCAGACATCACCTATTTAAAAAAGAAAATTTGTGGCCTGAGGAGTACATATCTGAGGGAGCGCAAGAAGGTGCAGGAGTCCATGAAATCTGGAGCTGCAGCAGATGAAGTTTATGTCCCCAGGCTGTGGTACTATGAGAGGCTGCATTTTCTGTCAGATCAGACTGAGGTCAGGGAATCCCTCTCCACTCTTCCTTCCACGCTTCCTTTTACGCTTCATTCCACTCCTGCTGAGGCTTCCGACACCCAACCTGGGCCTTCCAGTCAGGAAGGTGTGGAAGAGCCCATCTTGAGCCAGGTATATTTTCGGAGTAAAAATGAATGATGTTAACTTGATTTTTGCTCACTAATTGCTGATTTTATAAAGTGTTTTACATATCAATAGACAGTAGTGGCCAAAATATTTGGGCCAAGAATGAAAAATGCTGGGCTCAGAATGATAGTCATTTTGTCAGAAACCATGAATCAGACTGACACAGAAGTACGATTAAATCACACTTGTTTATTAATAAAAATAAAAAAAAAAAGGTAAATAGAAAAAGCGTAGTCAAGTATAGCCAGAGTCCAGTAACCAGATCGGGTAGTCAGCCAGGCCAAAAGTCAGGGATCCAAGTAGAGCAACAGCAGGCTGGATGAGGAGCCAGAAGGGATGTCAGCAAGCTAGTCTTAAAACAAACAGCAGGAGATGGTTTCTAGTGATGTGACCAGGGCGAAGGCAGAGGTGAAGTGAGCTGGAAGGCTTTAAGTAGACAGGTCAGACGAGCATCATCAGGAACAGCTGGTTAACTGTGGAGAGAGAAGAGAGCTGGCAATTAGCCGTCAGCTGAGCGGCCAGCCCAGAGAAGGAAGGGCTAAGCCAGCCCTGACAGTACCCCCTCCTCAATGACCCCTCTCCCTCGGAGGACAGGGGCATGTACGTCAGAGGATGAAACCCAGGAGAGTTCCTCCGGACCGTACCTCTTCCAATGCACCAGGTACTGTATGCGCCCACGGAACCTACGGGAGTCAACAATGGATTGTACCTCATATTCCTCATGGTTCTCAACCTGAATAGTGTGAGGATGTGGCACCGAGGTGGTAAATTGGTTACAGACCAACGGTTTCAATAAGGAGACATGAAACACATTTGAGATGCACATTCTAGGAGGAAGATCCAATGCGTAAGCCACTGGGTTAATCCTGCGAAGGATACGGAAAGGCCCAATAAACCGAGGTTGTGAGATGACAGCCAGACCCTGTCCCCAACCTGGTAGGAAGGCGCAGGCAGGCGTCTGCAGTCAGCATGGAGTCTGTACCTATCATTAGCATGACGCAAAGCCTCCTAGACTTGTACCCAAGTAGAACAAAGACCACGGAGATGCTCCTCTAAAGCAGGAATACACTGCGGAACAAATGAGTCAGGCAACATGGAAGGTTGGAAACCATAATTTCGCCATAAATGGAGACAACCGGGAGGCAGAATTCAAGGCACTGTTGTGAGCAAACTCTGCCCAAGGTAATAGGTCAGACCAGTTGTTATGGTCAGAAATATAGCAACGTAGGAATTGCTCTAAGGACTGATTGGCTCGTTCTGCAGACCCATTAGACTGCGGGTGATATGCAGAAGAGAACGCAAGGTGGATTCCCAACTGTGTGCAAAAGGCTCGCCAGAAAAGGGAGACAAACTGATTGCCCCTGACTGAGGCAATCACCTTGGGTAGCCCATGTAAGCGAAAGATCTCCGAGGAAAAATGGAAGCCAGTTCCTTAGAGGTGGGCAACTTCTTAAGTGGAATACAATGACACATCTTTGAGAACCGGTCAACCACCATAAGGATAACAGTGTTGCCTTGGGAGTTGGGCAACTCCACGATGAAATCCATTGACAGGTGAGTCCAGGGCCTCTCTCCATTGGGTATGGGTGGTAGGAGGCCCACTGGAAGGTGTCATGGAGTCTTACTCTGAGCACACATGGGACAGGCAGCTACGAAGGCAGTAACATCAGCCCGTAGACTAGGCCACCAGAATTGTTGGGAAATGGCCCAAATTAGTTAATTCTTCCCAGGATGGCCAGCTGCCTTGCGAGAATGGTAAGTCTGGAGCACAGCAGTTCGGAGACTCTCTGGGACAAAGCAGCGGTCACAAGGTTTATCAGGAGGAGCATGGACCTGAGCAGCTAGAATTTTGTCACCCAAAGGAGAAGTAAGACTGGTGCGAACCGAAGCCAAGATACGATCAGGAGTAATCATAGGAACTGGAACCGACTCCGACTTGGAAGTGGAGGAAAATTGTCATGACAAGGCATCAGCCCTTATATTCTTAGTACCGGGTAAGAATGAGACAATGTAATTAAAGCTCGACAAGAAAAGAGCCCATCGTGCCCTTCTGGGAGAGAGTCACTTAACCTCAGACAAGAATGTAAGATTCTTATGGTCAGTAAGAATAAGAACAGGCACAGTGGTATCTTCAAGGAGATGTCTCCATTCTTTCAGGGCTAAAATGGTCGCCAACAGCTGTCTGTCACCAATCTCATAATTGCACTCAGCACGTGACAATTTCTTGGAAAAGTAGCCACACGGATGCATAGTGCTCTCAGAGTTAGGACGTTGAGACAGAAGGGCGCCATCTCCAGTTTCAGAAGCATCAACTTCCAGGATAAAAGGCAATGTATGATCAGGATCTTCCAACACAGGAGCAGAAACAAAGGCAGCCTTGAGAGTCTCAAAGGCCTTAATGGACTCCGGAGACCAACTCTGTGGGTTACCGTCCTTTCTGGTCATATCAGTCAGGGGCTTGACCAGAGACGAGAAGTTACGAATAAACTTCCGATAGTAGTTGGCAAAGCCCAGGAAATGCTGCAGAGGACGTAAACCCACGGGTCAAGGCCACTGTAGGACTGCCGAAAGTTTCTCTGGGTCCATTGAAAAACCAGCAGTGGAAATTACATAGCCCAGGAATGTAACCTGTTCACGATGGAACTCGCACTTCTCCAGTTTACAATAGAGATTGTTCTCTCTCAGTTTCTGAAGCACACGACAGACATCTGTGTGGTGGCTCTCCAGGGACTTGGAAAATATGAGGATATCATCGAGATAAACCACCACACACAACTGCAACAAATCTCGGAGGACATTGTTAACCACTTTCAGACCGGACCATTTTGCTGGTAAATGACCAGAGGTCTTTTTACACTTTGGCACTGCGCTGCTTTAACTGGTAATTGCGCGGTCATGCAATGTTGTACCCAAACAAAATTTGCGTCCTTTTCTTCCCACAAATAGAGCTTTCTTTTGATGGTATTTGATTGCCTCTGCGATTTTTATTTTTTGCGATATAAACGTAAAAAGACCGCAAATTTTGAAAAAAAATGATATTTTCTACTTTTTGTTATTAGAAAAATCCAATAAACTCAATTTTAGTCATACATTTAGGACAAAATGTATTCAGCCACATGTCTTTGGTAAAAAAAAAGTCAATAATTGTATATTTATTGGTTTGCGCAAAAGTTGTCACATCTACAAACTAAGGTACGTTTTCTGGAATTTACGCAGCTTTTAGTTTACGACTGCCTATCTCATTTCTTGAGGTGCTAAAATGACAGGGCAGTACAAAACCCCCCCAAATGACCCCATTTTGGAAAGTAGACCCCCTAAGGAAATTGATAAGAGGCATGTTGAGCCCATTGAATATTTTATTTTTTTGCCTCAAGCGATTGAATAATGACAAAAAAAAAATTTTTTTTTTTTTTTTACACAAAGTTGTCACTAAATGATATATTGCTCACACATGCTATGGGCGTATGTGAAATGACACCCCAAAATAAATTCTGCTGCTTCTCCTGAGTACGGGGATACCACATATGTGGGACTTTTTGGGAGCCTAGCCGCGTACAGGGCCCCGAAAACCAAGCACCGCCTTCAGGCTTTCTAAGGGCGTCAATTTTTGATTTCACGCCTCACTACCTATTACAGTTTTGAAGGCCATAAAATGCCAAGATGGCACAAAACCCCCACAAATGACCCCATTTTAGAAAGTAGACACCCCAAGCTATTTGCTGAGAGGCATGTTGAGTCCATGGAATATTTTATATTTTGCCACAAGTTGCGGGAAAATTACAAACTTTTTTTTTTTTTTTTTTTTTTTCACAAAGTTGTCACTAAATGATATATTGCTCATGCATGCCATGGGCATATGTGAAATGACACCCCAAAATAAATTCTGCTGCTTCTCCTGAGTACGGGGATACCACATATGTGGGACTTTTTGGGAGCCTAGCCGCGTACGGGGCCCCGAAAACCAAGCACCGCCTTCAGGCTTTCTAAGGGCGTAATTTTTTGAGTTCACTTCTCACTACCTATTACAGTTTTGAAGGCCATAAAATGCCAAGATGGCACAAAACCCCCACAAATGACCCCATTTTAGAAAGTAGACACCCCAAGCTATTTGCTGAGAGGCATGTTGAGTCCATGGAATATTTTATATTTTGCCACAAGTTGCGGGAAAATTACAAACTTTTTTTTTTTTTCACAAAGTTGTCACTAAATGATATATTGCTCACGCATGCCATGGGCATATGTGAAATGACACCCCAAAATAAATTCTGCTGCTTCTCCTGAGTACGGGGATACCACATATGTGGGACTTTTTGGGAGCCTAGCCGCGTACGGGGCCCCAAAAACCAAGCACCGCCTTCAGGCTTTCTAAGGGCGTTACAGTTTTGAAGGCCATAAAATGCCAAGATGGCACAAACCCCCCCCCCCAAATGACCCCATTTTAGAAAGTAGACACCCCTAAATTTAGGGGTACACTAGTGAGACTAGGTAATAAATGGCGGGTGCCCTGAAACTATAAAAAAATAACTAACCAACCAGCGTCACCTGTAACAGTTATATGGTGATCACTGGTGAAAGGGTTAACTAGGGGGCAATCAGGGGGCTTTATGCGGTAGTATATGGGGGTCCCTGGCGCTATAAAAAGCTGCGGCGAACCTAAATACCTACCTGCCTAACTAGCGTCACCTGTGACACTAATACAGCGATCAGAAAAACGATCGCTTATTAGGCTGGGTTCACACTGGAGCGATGCGGGAACGCCACGAATGCGCGGCGGGTTCCCGCATCGCATGCCTCCCGGCGGCAGTTCACACTGCCCTATGCGAACTGCTGGGAGTGTCAGTGAAATGTTAATGACACCCCCAGATCAGTTCGCATATCGCAGTGCGATCTGCAAACTTGGATCGCATGGTGTGAACACCCATGCGATCCGATTCTGCTGCGGACCAAAAAAAGGGTCCCGTGCGAGTTTGCGGCGGGTGCGACACGAATTCAGCCATACTATCTGTATAGCTGAACTCGAATCGCACAGAGATCGGATGTGATTTGCACTGCAGTGCGGTGCGAATCACATCCGTTCTCATAAACCGCTGCAATGTGAACCCAGCCTTAGTGACACTGGCGACGGGGGGTGATCACGGGGTTAAACCTTTATTGGGGGGGTTAGGGGGGTACCTTAGAACTAAAGGGGGCTAACCCTAACTGCCCTAACAGTTATTAGTCACAAATGACACCTGCCGGGTGATCAGGGGGTTAAACCTTTATTAGGTAATAAATGGCGGGTGCCCTGAAACTATAAAAAAATAACTAACCAACCAGCGTCACCTGTAACAGTTATATGGTGATCACTGGTGAAAGGGTTAACTAGGGGGCAATCAGGGGGCTTTATGCGGTAGTATATGGGGGTCCCTAGCGCTATAAAAAGCTGCGGCGAACCTAAATACCTACCTGCCTAACTAGCGTCACCTGTGACACTAATACGGCGATCAGAAAAATGATCGCTTATTAGGCTGGGTTCACACTGGAGCGATGCGGAAACGCCGCGAATCCGCGGCGGGTTCCCGCATCGCATGCCTCCCGGCGGCAGTTCACACTGCCCTATGCGAACTGCTGGGAGTGTCAGTGAAATGTTACTGACACCCCCAGATCAGTTCGCATATCGCAGTGCGATCTGCAAACTCGGATCGCATGGTGTGAACACCCATGCGATCCGATTCTGCTGCGGGCCAAAAAAAGGGTCCCGTGCGAATTTGCGGCGGGTGCGGCGGGTGTGGCGGGTGCGGCGGGTGCGGCGAATGGCTGAACTCGAATCGCACAGAGATCGGATGTGATTTGCACTGCAGTGCGGTGCGAATCACATTCGTTCTCATAAACCGCTGCAATGTGAACCCAGCCTTAGTGACACTGGCGACGGGGGGTGATCACGGGGTTAAACCTTTATTGGGGGGGTTAGGGGGGTACATTAGAACTAAAGGGGGCTAACCCTAACTGCCCTAACAGTTATTACAGTCACAAATGACACCAATGCAAAAAAAAAAAAAAAAAAAAAAAAATGACATTGGTGTCACTGTGACTGGGGGGCAGGGGTAATTGGGGGGGTGATCGGGGGGTAAAGGGGGGGTGTGAGTGTGCCTGGCATGTTCTACTGTGTGTGGGATGTGTTGGTGCAACTCACTGATCCGCTCTCCTCCGTGTCGGAACGAAAAATACCGACACGGAGGAGAGAATACATCACTTCCTCTCCTGTGTTTACATTACAGGAGAGGAAGTGATGTCACCGGGGATTTCCATTCGTCGGGAGCGATCGCGAGGGGGTGGCCATGAATGAATGGCCGTCCCCTCGTCCGGGATCGCTCCCGAACGAAAACCGACCGCCGCAGGCACCGGGCGGGGGCCCGATCGGGCCCCCGACCCGCGGGAGGCAAAGGACGTACATATATGTGCTTATGCCTGCCCGTGCCATTCTGATGACGTACATCGGCGTGAGGCGGTCGGCAAGTGGTTAATAAATTCCTGAAAAACTGCCGGGGCGTTACAAAGGCCAAAAGGCATTACCAGGTATTCATAATGGCAAGTTCTGGTATTAAACGCAGTTTTCCACTCGTCGCCCTCCTTAATGCGCATGAGATTGTATTCCCCTCTCAAGCCATGCTTCGTGAAGACCGTTGCTCCTTTGAGGTGGTCAAATAACTCTGTAATCAATGGAATCGGGTAGGCATTCTTAATCGTGACCCGATTGAGACCCCTATAATCTATACAAGGTCTCAGTTCACCGCTCTTCTTTTTCACAAAGAAGAAACCAGCACCAGCAGGAGACGAGGATTTGCGGCTGAAACCTTGAGAAAGTGCGCCAGCAACATACTCCTCCATGGCCTTATCCTCCAAGACCGTCAAAGGGTAAACCCGGCCACGAGGAGGTATGGCACCAGGTTGAAGGTCAATTGCACAATCATTAGACCGGGTGAGGAAAAAGAATAAAGAAATACGTTTTGGAGAAGTCTGTGTGAATATGAGCAGCAAAACAACTTCATTCTTCTAGCATTATAAAGAAAAAGAGAATGTGCTGCATTAAACAATTTTTAACATTGCAGGGTGACGAATGTGCTATATCGATTATGAACGGTAGTTTTACCTGACTGAGCGCTTCCGTCTCAGAATTTATTCTGAGCATGTGTGGCACCTTGTCCGTCGGACTAGGCTACAGACAATCGGAATTGACGCGCATTGGATCATGTTGTCGGAAAATTTTAGATCCAGCTCTCAAACTTTGTTCGTCGGACAATCTGACGGAAAAAGTCAGATGGAGCTCACACACGGTTGGATTATCCGACAACATGGTCCGATTGGACATTTTCCATCGGAATTTCCAACCGTATGTACAAGGCATAATACTGTTATTATTTTTATTCACATCAGAAAAATTTCATAAAATGTATTTGATTAAACAAAAAGAGCCAATGTTACCATCCCTTTGTTTTACTAGTGATCGGTGATAACTACAGTTTATTTTTAATGTTACTTACTGTCTCAAGGTGTCAGCAACAGATAATTACATTGTGACAATTTTATTTAAAAGAGAAGTACTGGAATTTTTTTTGTAGAAATCGCACTTATCTAGGTCGATTCAGCATCGGCTCTAAGACAGAGAACTGAGCAATCAAAAACCTATGATCGCTCAGTTCTCAGTGCTCCATGAGCAGAGAGCTGGTGATTGCCAGCCACCACTGTCTGCTCTGCCCCCCACCCCCTCCCAAGTTCTTGGCAGTGGAGGGCTAAGCCCGATGTCAATCCAGGCTCCTAGGTGGATCTCCACCATATGGTCACAATCTTTCCCAACCTGCTGTCGGCCTTAAAATGGATCACAGGAGTGCAGAACGAACTGCACTCATGTGATCCACAGAAGTACAGCCAAACAATCTTTGGCTGTATTTCTTCTTTAACCACTTTCAGACCGGACCAATTTGCTGGTCAAAGACCAGACCACTTTTTGCGATTCGGCACTGCGTCGATTTAACTGACAATTGCGCGGCCGTGCGACGTGGCTCCCAAACAAAATTGACGTCCTTTTTTTCCCACAAATAGAGCTTTCTTTTGGCGGTATTTGATCACCCCTGCGGTTTTTATTTTTTGCGCTATAAACAAAAATAGAGCGACAATTTTGAAAAAAACGCATTATTTTTTACTTTTTGTTATAATAAATATCCCCCAAAAATATATAAAAAAACATTTTTTTCCCTCAGTTTAGGCCGATACCTATTCTTCTACATATTTTTGGTAAAAAAAAATCGCAATAAGCGATTATTGATTGGTTTGCGCAAAAGTTATAGCGTTTACAAAATAGGGATAGTTTTATAGCATTTTTAGTAATAATTTTTTATTATTTTTTTTTTACTAGTAATGGCGGCGATCAGCGATTTTTATTGTGACTGCGACATTGTGGGGGACCCATCTGACATTTTTGACACATTTTTGGGACCATTGTCATTTATACAGTAATCACTGCTATATAAATGCAGTGATTCCTGTGTAAATGACACTGGCAGTGAAGGGGTTAACCAGTGGGTGGCAGTGTAGGGGTTAAGTGTTCCTAGGGGCGTGTTACTAACTGTGGGGGGGTTGGGCTTTCATTTAGTGAACACTGATCTCTGCTCCAATCACATGGAGCAGAGATCAGCGTCACTAGTTGCTAGGCAGAATGGAGAAATGTTGTTTACAACGGCACTTCTCCATTCGGCCGCTCCGTGAGACGATCGCGGGGATGCCCGCGGCGATCGAGTCCGCGGGTCCCGCGACCGGACTCACGGGGGTCCCGACTAGTGCGGGAGCACGCCGGCGGCGGCGTGCTCCCAATGGCAGGGTGGCAAATTTAAAGGGACGTACATGTACGCCCATTTGCCTGCCCGTGCGATTCTGTCGACGTACATCGTCGTGCGCTGGTCGGCAAGTGGTTAAAGTGGATGTAAACCCGATTAATGAAATTTGAGCTGGGTATATGGATCTGCAGTATTTTATTATCTCTCTTCAAAGCCCATTGTCTTGTAGCTGTCTCCTGCTCCGTTCTGTTATCAGCCTGAAAAGTTTACTGTCACATATGTTAAAAGCAGCTGGAGTTTTGTATTGGGGAGGTTGCTATTAATAGATTAGCACATCTCTGAATTACACAATGGACAGACCTGAGAGTCTCTACCTATGAGGAGAGGGGGTGTGTGACTTTTCTCCAATCAGCTGTCTTGGCTGTGTGCCCATGCTTCCCTGCAATGATAACCAGGAAGAGAAAATATCCTAACACGATCTGCACTTTCTAAAGGATATATACAGCTGAAGACAGCAGATATACATGTAAAATTTATATAGGGAGATGTTTCATCTCTGTTTATCATCTAAGGCTGTTCACTCCACTGGGAATATGTGAGGGTTTACATAGTGTATCTATAGCATAAAGCCAAAAAGAAGATCCTCCCTCTGTATTCGTTCTGATGAAATGAAATGTAAAGTTTTATAGTAGTCATCTGGATAGGAGGTGAGGGAGAACTTTCAATTAGGACACCTATTCCTGTGACAACTGTTTAAAGCGAAGTTCCACCCAAAAATGGAATTTCTGTTTTAAGTACTTGTGACCCCCCCCCCCCCCGTCATATCACATTTGGCATGTCATTTTTTTTTGTTGGGGGGGGGGGGAGCTGGGCATCCACATTTGCAATGCCGGTGCCACAGAGAGGAGGGGGAGAGAAGCGAGGCTTCGGACGGCCGCATTGCTGGACCGTGGGACATGTGAGTGTCTGTTTATTAAAAGTCAGCAGCTACACTTTGTAGCTGCTGACTTTTAAATAGGTGAAACTCTGCTTTAAGCAGGCACGTTCCCTCAGATTCAAAATATATACTTTCACTTTTTAAATAAAATGTCACTTTGTGCTGTGTGTTGAACGGGCCCTGAGACTGGGTCATATTTATAAACCAATTTTACATTGCAAGGCCGTGCTACAACTGTGAACCAAGCATTCAGCTCATTATTGTGGTGTGGTCCCATTAAACTCTGCTCCCCAACTTAAATTTGCAACAGCTGCAAAGTAAAGCATTTGTGCAGCCCTATCTGGCTGTTTTGTTACAGTCTGGGTGGGTGGGTGGGCAGGCCACCTGAGTGAAAGAGTCCAAAGACAACTGAAAGAAAATCCTTCCTCACTCCACACAATTTTTTTTTTTATTTAAAGAAAAACAATTAAAAAAACGAAAAAATAAAATAATTACTTAATTATTCTCTGTCTGCCTTCTGGTTAACCATAATAACCCCCATATAAATCCTTCATATCCTTCCTCCCCTTTACAATTTTCTTGTCTTTCAAGTGCAAACATTTTTTTTTAATTTCATCTGGGTACATACAGCCCCAAAAGAAGCCACTCTTCCTTGAGGATACTATATGTCATGGTGCATTTTAGTGTTGCTAAAATGCTTCCTGTCCTGTTAAACTGTGCACCCACACCTATACATTCCAGAATACAAAGTAAGCTTGCAAGCACAATCCACAAAACTTTTTCAGATCACTTGGCTACTTTCACCTCCCAAGGGAGCGAGTCTGCACTAAACTCCCCCTCCCACCATCACCACCACTTCATGAGATACCAAAAATTATAGTAAAAGTAAAAAGTGTGTGTGTGTGGGGGGGGGGGGGGGGGGGTGATTGCAATCAAGTCGTTTTTCTTCTTCACTGATATGCACTAATGAGGCTGCACTGATAAAGCAGCACTGATATGCTGCACTAATGGGCACTGATCATCAGTGCCCCGATTATCAGTGTAAATGTCCCCTGTAAATGGAAATCCAGTTATCGGATTTCCTTTCCTCAGGCACTGACAACGCTGAGGAAAGAAAATGCAGATAACCGGCATTTGTTTACATATGATCAGCTGTGATTGGACACAGCTGATCACATGGTACAGAGCCTACATCTTCAGCTCTTTACCCTGATTTGTGATACAATTTGTCTGAGGGACACAGCTCACCCCCAATTGCTGCGCACAAGCGGCCACCAGCCAGATGTGAAGGATGTCATATGACGTCCAGTCAGAATGGGAAAACACCTGCCCAGCCGTCAATCTGCTATAGGCCAGACAGGAAAGTGTTAAAGGATAAGTTGACCTTTCTGAACATATTACACCAGTATTTAGAGTTTAACATGTTCAGTATCCTTCCCTAATCCACCCCCCCCACAATAACAGGCAGCAGGGGATCCTCTCCCTGCGCAACTTAAAAGCAACTCAGCTGTAGAGGGCTCTATCCACATAGTCACGTCATTCAAGCACAGAGTTCTGTGAATGAATGACTAACAATCATCCTGTGAATGAATGACTAACAGTCCTTTTGTACCAAATTGTAATGTAACTGTAATGTCTGCCCTCGTGTTGTAAAGCGCTGAGCAAACTGTTGGCGCTATATAAAACCTGTATAATAATAATAACAAGTCCTGGTCCTGTCTGCCATCGCGGCAGACGGCTTGTAATCCTCAATGAACTGTGAGGATGCTGGTGAGTGCTCTCATAGTTCATTGAGTCTTCCTGCTCTATAGTAGCTCTCTGCCCATATGGCAGGTAAAGACAGACAGCTATACTGAGATTGTGAAAAAATAAAAAATAAACGTAAAAAATAAATGTGAAAAAATTAAGTCCACCAGTGTTCAAAAAATTTATTGAACCAATGAAGTCCATCAAAAAAAAATCCACCAGTGCTCAAAAACGTAATCAACGAAGTACATCCATATATGTGACGGCGGCTCCAAATGCTATTAGAAAATCATACTGAATCCACCATCAGATATAGAAGAAATCACTTCTTACAAGATGACTGTGATCCCCTGTTACAGAGGATCAGGGAAAGCATGTAGTGTAAAACGCAGCTTAATTCCAATATGCAGCGAGCCCATCAAAATTCTTCAAACTGCCTAATTACCATTCAGACCAATGCATAGATATACGTGGTACATATAAAATATAAATTCTCCAAAAATGTATTAAAAGAAACAAAGTATCACACTTACAAATAGTTGTGTCAATAAAAGTCTGAAGTTTGATGTGCCGGCTGGTGCACGATCAGACAAACCCGTCCTTCTGGGAATACAAACAGTAGCACATGAGGTGACGTCAGCGCGTCGCTCCGCCCTACGCATTTTGTAACAGATTACGTCATAAGTTTGTCTGATCATGCGCCGGCAGGCACATCAGACTTCAGACTTTTATTGACACAACTATTTGTAAGTGTGATACTTTGCTTCTTTTAATACATTTTAAAAAGGTTTTACTCTATTGGAGCATTTATATTTTATATGTGCCATGTGTATCTACACATTGGTCTGAATGGTAATGAGGCGGTCTGAAGAATTTTGAATAGGCTTGCTGCATATTGGAATTAAGCTGCGTTTTACGCTACACCTTTTCCCTGATCCTCTGTAACGGGGGATCATGGTCATGTGGTAAGAAGTGATTTATTCTATATCTGGTGGTCGATTTAGCACGATTTTCTAATAGCATTTGAAGCCACAATTGCATATATGGATGGGCTTCATAGATTACGTTTTTGAGCACCTGTGGATTTTTTTTGATGGACTTCATTGGTTCAATTAATTTTTTAAACACTGGTGGACTTCATTTTTTCACATTTATTTTTTATTTTTTCACATTTATTTTTTATTTTTTAACAATTTATATCATCAGTTGTTAAGATTTATATATTAGTTTTGAGCACTGGTGGATTTCATATTGATTAATCATCATTTATGATTCAATAGGTTTAGAGAACCACCAGTGCATGGTGACAAGGACTGCTGCCCAATAATAAATTTGGAAGTATTATTGGAAGACCTCCTCCCGAGAGGGGGAGGTACACTATTAGTTTTGCCACCCTGGGGGGCTTCCCGGCCCAGACAAAGGACACCAGCAGCCCCTCCAACCTCTTGAAGAAGCTGTTGGAGAGATGCAACAGAGTATTCCTAAAGAAGTATAGAAATTTGGGTAGATGCAACATTTTCAGTAGGTTAACCCTGCCTACAGGTGTCAAGGGAAGTGTGCGCCATGCTGCACATTTGGTGGTGACCTGCGACATAAGGGGCTTTATGTTATAGCCAAAGTAATCTCACTGGTAACCTTAATTCCTAAGTACATGAACTCCTCCACCTATTTAAGCTGTGTCTGGGTAGCAGGTCTAGTGGGTGAGGGGGTGCAGCGAGAAAAGTATAGAGTTATCCCAGTTGGGGTGTGGCCTAGGAGGACATGTGAGTGGACATCTTTCCGTGCAGCTCCGACATCTCCTGCATCAATCCTGCTTAATCCTCGGTTGATCTCAGCCATAACACCGCACGAAAGACATCGCCAGAATTGGAGGACTGCCCTGCATCACCGGATGGTGGAAGCAGCGGATGGGCAAACGTAGAAGACAGCCGCCGGCACGAATGAATGTGAACACCCGTTCGGGCCAAGATGGCTGCTGTACCACCGCCACAGCGCCATGTGTCTCCCCTGCCTCCACGCCGGATCTCTTTTGGGGATGCCTCGGGTGCCTCTCCACCATCCTCCCCGGGACTGCCTGACCCCCCGATCCTTTTTTTTATAACCATAAGCAGGGGCGTAACTAGAAATCACAGGGCCCCATAGCAAAATGTTGTATGGGCCCCCCCCCACCAAAAAAAATGAACTAATGCCATTAAACAACAGACTACCACACCCATGTGGCACAGTACCCAGGCAACGGCTTATATTAATTTTAAACAACAAAGTATGCAGTATACTCTATGCAGCCCCTGCCATCATCGCCTGCCACCAGATGCAGATTGTAACTTGTCAAACGTTGCAGAATGTCACCTACCACATGTTGCGGATTGTCCACTTGCCAAGTCACCTGCTACACATTATGGATTGTCACTTGCCACACATTATGGATTGTCACATGCCACGTCCTGGATTGTCACTTGCCACGTCACTTGCCACACATTATGGATTGTAACTTGCCATGTCCTGGATTGTCACTTGCCACACATTGCAGATTGTCCACTTGCCACGTCGCCTGCCACCAGATGCAGATTGTCACTTGTCACACGTTGCAGAATGTCACCTGCCACATGTTGCGGATTGTCCACTTGCCAAGTCCCGGATTGTCACTTGCCCCATTACCTGCCACACATTACAGATTGTCACTTGCCATGTCCTAGATTGTCACTTGCCACGTCTCGGGTTGTCACTTGCCACGTCACCTGCCACACATTACGGATTGTCACTTGCCACGTCACCTGCCACACATTACGGATTGTCACTTGTCACATCACGGATTTTCACTTGCCACGTCACCTGCCACATGTTACGGATTGTCACTTGCCACATCCAGGTTGTCACTTGCCACATCACCTGCCACACATTACGGATTGTCACTTGTCACGTCCTAGATTGCCACACATTACAGATTGTCACTTACCACATCCTAGATTGTCACTTGCCACACATTATGGATTGTCACTTGCACGTCCCGGGTTGTCACTTGCCACGTCACCTGCCACACATTACGGATTGTCACGTCACGGATTTTCACTTGCCACGTCAACTGCCACATGTTACAGATTGTCACTTGCCACATCCAGGTTGTCACTTGCCACGTCACCTGCCACACATTACGGATTGTCACTTGCCATGTCCTAGATTGCCACACATTACAGATTGTCACTTACCACATCCTAGATTGTCACTTGCCACACATTATGGATTGTCACTTGCACGTCCCGGGTTGTCACTTGCCACCTCACCTGCCACACATTACGGATTGTCACTTGTCACGTCACGGATTTTCACTTGCCATGTCACCTGCCACATGTTACGGATTGTCACTTGCCACATCCAGGTTGTCACTTGCCACGTCACCTGCCACACATTACGGATTGTCACTTGCCACGTCCTAGATTGCCACACATTACAGATTGTCACTTGCCACACATTATGGATTGTCACTTGCACGTCCCGGGTTGTCACTTGCCACGTCACCTGCCACACATTACGGATTGTCACGTCACGGATTTTCACTTGCCACGTCAACTGCCACATGTTACAGATTGTCACTTGCCACATCCAGGTTGTCACTTGCCACGTCACCTGCCACACATTACGGATTGTCACTTGCCACGTCCTAGATTGCCACACATTACAGATTGTCACTTACCACATCCTAGATTGTCACTTGCCACACATTATGGATTGTCACTTGCACGTCCCGGGTTGTCACTTGCCACCTCACCTGCCACACATTACGGATTGTCACTTGTCACGTCACGGATTTTCACTTGCCATGTCACCTGCCACATGTTACGGATTGTCACTTGCCACATCCAGGTTGTCACTTGCCACGTCACCTGCCACACATTACGGATTGTCACTTGCCACGTCCTAGATTGCCACACATTACAGATTGTCACTTGCCACACATTATGAATTGTCACTTGCACGTCCCGGGTTGTCACTTGCCACGTCACCTGCCACACATTACGGATTGTCACGTCACGGATTTTCACTTGCCACGTCAACTGCCACATGTTACAGATTGTCACTTGCCACATCCAGGTTGTCACTTGCCACATCACCTGCCACACATTACGGATTGTCACTTGCCACGTCCTAGATTGCCACACATTACAGATTGTCACTTACCACATCCTAGATTGTCACTTGCCACACATTATGGATTGTCACTTGCACGTCCCGGGTTGTCACTTGCCATGTCACCTGCCACACATTACGGATTGTCACTTGTCACGTCACGGATTTTCACTTGCCATGTCACCTGCCACATGTTACGGATTGTCACTTGCCACATCCAGGTTGTCACTTGCCACGTCACCTGCCACACATTACGGATTGTCACTTGCCACGTCCTAGATTGCCACACATTACAGATTGTCACTTGCCACACATTATGGATTGTCACTTGCACGTCCCGGGTTGTCACTTGCCACGTCACCTGCCACACATTACGGATTGTCACGTCACGGATTTTCACTTGCCACGTCAACTGCCACATGTTACAGATTGTCACTTGCCACATCCAGGTTGTCACTTGCCACGTCACCTGCCACACATTACGGATTGTCACTTGCCACGTCCTAGATTGCCACACATTACAGATTGTCACTTACCACATCCTAGATTGTCACTTGCCACACATTATGGATTGTCACTTGCACGTCCCGGGTTGTCACTTGCCACCTCACCTGCCACACATTACGGATTGTCACTTGTCACGTCACGGATTTTCACTTGCCATGTCACCTGCCACATGTTACGGATTGTCACTTGCCACATCCAGGTTGTCACTTGCCACGTCACCTGCCACACATTACGGATTGTCACTTGCCACGTCCTAGATTGCCACACATTACAGATTGTCACTTGCCACACATTATGGATTGTCACTTGCACGTCCCGGGTTGTCACTTGCCACATCACCTGCCACACATTACGGATTGTCACTTGCCGCGTCCTAGATTGCCACACATTACAGATTGTCACTTACCACATCCTAGATTGTCACTTGCCACACATTATGGATTGTCACTTGCACGTCCCGGGTTGTCACTTGCCATGTCACCTGCCACACATTACGGATTGTCACTTGTCACGTCACGGATTTTCACTTGCCACGTCACCTGCCACATGTTACGGATTGTCACTTGCCACAGCTCTCACCCGCGGAGCCGCCCGCGGACCACCCGCGGAGCCGCGGACTGCCCGTGGGCCACCCGCGGAGCCGCCCGCTATCTCCCGCGGAGGGCGGAGCCATAGCACCTGTCCTCACCGGGCCCCATTTGACTGCGGGCCCCATAGCGCCCGCATGTGCTGCTATGGCGGTAGTTCCGCCACTGACCATAAGCAATTCGGGTTTTTTTCTTTCCATTCACAAGTAATCTTGCTTTTCCCCTTTTTTTTTTTTGAATCAGCGCCACAATTTTAAGTTGCAGTATTTTTTATACAGTGTATTGAACATATAAGCTGAGGTGCAGGCCCTTTTAAGCATAGCTTTTTTTGTGGAGTAGTAGTGTCCCTTTAATTAGCTTCAATGCGTGTCAGGGCAATACACTGAGGAGGAGAGAGACAGCCAAAAAAAAAGGAATGGGAAGACCAGCACTTATTATACTTTTTACACAACTTCTTCCTGGGTCCAAGCTCCAGGTTCCAGGCAGTGCACCGATCTCACTTCTAATCCTCAGAAATATTAAATCTCATATTTCAATAGTCCATTAGACCCTTAGCACATTTGTTCATGATGACAGAGAACCAAAAACAGATACGATCTGACCTTGTCTTCAGGCTCCTCACATCCGTCACCCACGGGGTGATCGCCGCCTAGGAGAGCAGAAGGGGGGCGTGAGGGGTCCGGGGGAGACTCCTCCGTCTCCGGTAAGCCTCCTCGTCTCCGTCCGCCATCAGATGGCGTTCTCCTGGTCACGCTGGCTCCACTGACTCCGCTGTTTGTTCCTACTTCACATACTGCATGCGGACGGGCAAGCGGGTAGGCAGGCGGACGGGCAGGCGGATGGACAGGCGGGGGAACACAGTCAGCGGGGAAGGACTAATTTCATTCCGGAGCGAAGCGCTCTCTCACTGCGCTCGTCTCCAGCTGACACAGTGGGACCTCCTCCATCCACTCATGAGAGCGCCGCCGCCAGGCCCCTCCCCTCTCCTCTATCACCGGGCTGATGTGACCCCCGATCCTGATGTCAAAAACCTCGGAGGTGCTGCAGACCATTAAGGTAAACCATGCTGCTTTAATGGGGACAGTGGCAGAAATCAGAAGTGACTTTACATTACTAAGGCAGGATGTTCAAAAATTGTGTGGACGGGTCACTGAAACTGAAAAACGTATTAGTGATTTGGAGGACTCAATTAACCCCTTACTACCTAAGCTCAATGCTGCAGGGGGGAAATTAGCTGATCTCCTGTCCCCTTGCTTTGTGATTGAATGGGCGCATAGGGTCCCGGGCAGACCTCTCCCCGCAGGAAATCCTCCATGCACAATGGTCATAAGATTGCTGAACTACATTATTTTGCGTGCTGCCAGAACAAAAGGTAGTTTGAAGATTAACAATGCTGAAGTGTCACTTTATCCAGATTATTCGGTGGCTGTCCGCAACCAAAGAGCGCAATTCCAGTCTGTTAAACAAAAACTGCGGGAGCATGCTGTTAAGTATTCTATGCTATTCTGGGCTACCCTACGCATTGTCCACCAGGAGAAAGTTCACTTCTTACAGTCACCTAAGAATGTCATTGCGTGGTGGGAATCCCTGCCCCAACCCCCTCGTGAACCTGCCTGAAAGATGCCTGCCCTGATGGATGACGGCCTTTTCTTCTTTTGCCCCCCCCCCCCTCCTCCACCTATGTTTTATGCGATGAATCCTACACGGCTTTTGTTGAATATAATGGGATCAACCACAACTACCTCTTTTGCGGGAAACTTTCACTCCTCCCTGGATGAGCATTTGGGAGCTGCTCCAGGAGAACGATGTTGAGCCACTCAGTGGTGAAGTTGACTTGTTGCAGTTAAACACATGGGTGTCAGGCCATGCGCCCCATGCATGGCCCTAGTTTTGGGTACAAGCCTGCTCCATTTTTGTGGGAGCAGGGCAGGGTTGTTGCTGTCTGTTGACAGCTGTTTGTTTTGTGTATATATAGTTTAGTAATGCTATGTAAGGTGTGTGGATGGATGAATGTGTGTATGTCACTTTGTCCCACTGGTGGTGCTGTGGATCTGGCTGGCTCAAGGGGGGCTGTCCTGGGGCTCCTGGACAGGCTGCACCCGTTTTTTCTCACCTGCGTGATGAACCCAACCCCCTCATGGCTGAGGTGACCATTTGCTCATGGAATGTGTGCGGGCTGAATTCTAAATGTAAGCGTGCTACACCCACATGTCCTTTGCCTACAAGAGACCCATCTTGTGGGCTCGAAAATCCTTGCACTAAAAAAGTGCTGGGTGGCTCAAAATTTTCATTCCACGTACTCCAATTATGCCCGTGGGGTGGCCATCCTGATTCATGAGGGACTTATTTTTGAGTTTCACTAGGTGATCTCGGAGCCTAAGGGTCAGTTTTTGGTGTTACATGCTACTGTGCAGAGAACGCCTGTCATTCTGATCACGATATGTATTCCTCCACCAGCCACGGCCTCAGTGTTCTCAGACCTGAGCGTTAAACTATCACTTTTACCTGTTTGTCCTACGTTTATTGTCAGGGATTTTAACCCTGTGTTGCAGCCTACTCTTGATAGACTAAAACCTCAAGTAAATGAGTCCAAGCTGTTTAGTAAATGGTGTGAAGCGTATGGATATGTAGATATTTGGCGTTGGAAGTTTCCTACTGAAAAAATATTCTCCTGTCAATCTAAGACATATGGTTCTCTTTTCAGGTTGGATTATGCACTAGCCACAAAGGACCTTCTGCCAGTTATCAGAGCAATTAAATACGTTTCACAAACCGTGTCGGATCACTCACTGTTACAGGTTACCCTTACCCTGGGACACAGGCCTTCATTTCGGGTGTGGAGACTTAGTCCCTTGTGGATATCCACGCCCGAGATAAAGGAGGCTATCCCATTGGACATGGCAAATTACTGGTCCTCTAACCTTGACACAACAGCACCGGGTCCTACATGGGATGCCTTTAAGGCGGTTCTGCGTGGGTCATATATATCCCGTATTAAGCACTATAGACTAGCTGGGAGGGCCCAACAGGCGGCCCTTGAGCAAACCCTGGAGAAGGCAAGATCCAGACACACGCTAAATCCATCGACTGTGACTGAAGGGGAGCTAACTAATGCCCATAAGATATTACAACTACATCTAGTGGACACGACCAAAAAGCAACAACTATACCAGACATCAAAAATACACGAACATGGGGGGAAGAACGGGAGACTGCTTGCCTTTCTTGCCCACACAGAATATTTAGACAGCTCAATCTCTGTTATACAATTAGTTGACGGCTCTACTACCACAGATCCCTTAGCTATTAATCAGGAATTTGCATCATACTACAGCAGATTATATGACGATCCGGCGCCCCCCTCGGAAACCACCTTTAGGGGTTTCTTCTTGTCATTGGTTTTCCCCATGCTGGAAGACACTCAGAGGGTCCTCTTAGAGCAGGAGATTAATGTCATCAGCTTGCTCCCTGATGGTGGCTTGCATGTGGATTTTGTGAACACAAGTGGATTTTTGAACTAAAGTGGAGAGTTAATAACCAGGAGTTGTGCTTTGACTGCTTCTGCTTGCAAGTGTTGTTTTGGGGGTGCTTTATTTATTTTTCTCCCCTCCTTTATTTGATACATTTGCTAGCAGTTTTTAAAAGACCTTTTTTCTGACACTTTTTAAACAGCATTTTTTTTCTTTCTTCCTGCCAATTTAGGGGAGGGGTTAATTGTGCACAGGTGTATAAAGGTAGTTATACAAACTCCTCCAGGAGCTTGCTCCCTGATGGTGGCTTGCATGTGGATTTTGTGAACACAAGTGGATTTTTGAACTAAAGTGGAGAGTTAATAACCAGGAGTTGAAAACAGGAGTTAAGACAGGAGTCTCTAACCTCTATCCTACCTCCATCCTCCCCTCCATCTTAAAGATCCCACTGCAAGGGGCAACCAGACAGCTCTCCAGAAACGTCAGGCTGATGGCAAGCCAGATTCACCGGGACCAGAGTGTTTAACGGGGACCACCGCAGCCAGGTAAGCTCGCACCTCCACTCCCCCCCCCCCTAGTGATTGTTCCAGGGACTCCATCCGACCGCCTACGGGGGTCAGGAAGGAATTTTGCCCCACTGGCGCGTTTGGCTGCTAAAGCCAGGGTTTTTTTTCGCCTTCCTCTGGAACAATCAGGAACAACCGTAGGTTAGCATACCCCTACCTCCGGCCTCCATTCCATTTTTCACGCTATCTTAGGACGACTACTCCAGATTACAGCCAGACTTCTTTTCTGAGTGGGGACCTTCACCTCAAGTTAAGGTAGCCGGAATAGCCAGCAACCGAATACAACAACTCCTTCCGCATCCATATAGGCATCCCCTGATCAACTTGCGCGCTAATAGCCTCAAGTACGACGGCAAGTCTGATACCTAGCCCCTCCTCAGGATCAATACCCTGATCAGGATCATCATCCTAGGCCCATAGTACCATCAACAGCATCCACAAACCATGTGCCACTTAAAATACTGAAGTTAATAGCTGAAGTTCTGCACAGACTAAGGAACATCAACACCACATTGCCATCTTCCATACAAAAAATACTTCAAAGAGAACAACTATTAAAAACCGGACGACAAGCAGCTCCCAACCACAGGAAGACATCTACTCGACCACTACAATTAGATTGCGCCTTGATTAACGCCAGGTCTGCAGTCAAACATAGACTGGAAGTACACGACTTCATCATCGAGAACAATGTAGACTGCCTCTTCATCACTGAAAGCTGGTTAACCTCTGACTGCAACACTATCCTCACCGAATTGGTGCCGGAAAACGACAGGATCCTAACCGAACATCGGATAGGGAAAAAAGGAGGAGGCCTAGCAGTGATCTTTAAAGGCCACCTGGATCTCACTAAACCATCATCTCAAAACCCAGTGCCTTTTATGGAAACCCTGACGCTACATCTTCAACCAACACCCCATGACACCACTCATATTCTACTGTGCTACAGACCACCAGGACCAAAGTCCAATCTTTTTTCACCCCTCACGGAATCCTTCGCAATGCACACCCTAAAATTCAAAAATGTACTGGCACTCGGAGATTTCAACCTTTGGGCAAACGAGCCCAAAGACCCAATCGCGACTGCCTGCATCAATCAACTAGAAGAACTGGGTCTCCAGCAACTGATAAAGACTCCCACGCATGGGTCAGGACACACCCTGGACCTCATTTTCAAACAGAACATTGACGTCAACATACTCGACAACATAACATTGCCATGGACGGATCACCACGCCATCAAATTCAAAATCGCTACCATCACCAATTTAAAATTGAATCCTGTAACAACAACGCACTGGACCAGATCTCATAAAAAACTGTACTCCGAATCCTTCAAATCCACTCTGTCCAACAAGTTAACTACAATAACCTTAAAGCACTCTATGGAGGAAACACTCAACTCCCTGAACAGGGCATTGCTGCAATCAGCAGACTCGGTAGCACCAAAACGCAGGGCTCTCATCAGGAAGAAAAACTCTGGATGGTTTAATAGCTCCCTTGTCGTACTAAAGCAAGAACGCAGAAGAGCGGAAAGAACATGGAGAAGAAATACCACCGAGGAAAACCACTTTAACTACAAAGGTCTCACAGAGAATTATCGGAAAGCAATCTTCAAAGCCAAAAAGGACCACTTCTCATATACAATCTCAATGGACACAAACCAACCACGGGAACTGTTTAAACTGGTTAATTAATCAATGAATCCGGTGTGCCTAGAACCCCCAGAAAGTGAATCCCAGGATTACTGTGACAAACTGTCGGATTTTTTCATCGATAAAGTCAAAACCATCAGGGAAACAATTTGTCAGAAGAAAACATCCGACCTCAGCCAGCAAATACATAAAGAGGATGTCTGCACCAACATACCGCAACTGCCGAAATTTTCACTATCCCCAATTACAGAAGACACCTCAAAAAACATCATTAATAAACTGCGTGACAGTACCTCACCTATTGACATCATTCCCACAAAACTACTGAAAGAATACTCCGACATCGTGGCTCCAACCATAACCCACCTCATAAAAACCGATCATTCCATGAAGGGATTGTTCCCAGCATCCTCAAACAAGGCATCGTCAAACCTCTACTCAAGAAACCAAACCTGGACCCTCAGGATCCAAACAACCGTAGGCCAATTACGAGCCTCAACACCATTTCGAAGATCATGGAGAAAGCTGTAGTACATCAGCTACAACTTCACCTGGATACTCACAAACTCCTGGACCCACTGCAATCAGGCTTCCGCCCGGGTCATGGAACAGAAACAGCTCTCCTCAAGATTTGGGATGACGCCCTCGAAGCAGCAGATGACGGAGAGCCGTGTCTCCTCGTACTGCTAGACCTAAGTGCAGCGTTTGATACAGTAGATCACAATACTCTACTCGTCCGCCTCACAGAAGTAGCCGGAGTCCAAGACATAGATCTCCAATGGTTCGCGTCCTTCCTAGGAAATCGGTCACAGACAGTGAAACTAGGAAAATTCCTCTCCGAAACTCAGGCAGTCACCTGCGGAGTCCCTCAAGGCTCTCCTTTGTCACCCGTTCTCTTCAACATTTACATTCGCCCACTCCTTCAAATCATCAGATGCTCAGATCTCTGCTTCCACTCTTACGCTGACGACACGCAACTTTATTTCCGGATCAATGGAAAAAAAGATCACCAACAACAACTTGAAAACTGCCTCAAATCAATAGAGGACTGGATGACCACTAACTCCCTCCAGCTGAACGAATCAAAGACAGAGCTTCTTATCTTACACCCAAATCATAAGCCCGCAACCAAAACCTCCTGGTCTCCACCAACACATGTCAATGGATGCGCAAATAGGATCTGTAGTCAGTGGATCTCACCATCTGCTGCGCATGCTTCGCAGACTCATCCCTTTTATCCCAAAGAATGACAAAGCAGTGGTAGTTGGAACAATCATTAATTCACGACTGGATTCCGCAAATTCGCTTTACATAGGATTACCACAACATCAACTTGCGCGATTACAACTGATCCAAAACACAGCGGCAAGGCTGATAACAGGAAAAAAAACCCTGGGAATCCAGAGGATCTCTGAGGAGCTTAAATTGGCTAACCGTAAAAAATCGGATCACGTTCAAGACCCTTTGCCTCACCCACAAAATGCATACATAGAGAAGCTCCGCAATACCTAATGGAGAAAATAAATCATTACACACCAAACCGCAGTCTTCGATCAGCCAACAAAAACCTCCTCCTCGTGCCCAAAGCCCGGTATAAATCCAAGGGGGATCGGAGATTCGCTGTCCAAGGGCCTCGGCTATGGAATGCTCTACCAATCAACATCCGCCTGGAAGAAAATCACCTGGCTTTTGGGAAAAAACTCAAGACCTTCCTCTTTTAGCAGATAATCAAAGCTCACCACAGCGCCTAGAGGCGATTCAGTTCACATTGTGTGCTATACAAGTATTTCATTCATTCATTCAATGTAGAGGAAGTGGAAGCAGCAATAGGTTCCCTACCATCCTCGAAAACCCCGAGCCTGGATGGTATCCCTTCAGCATGATACCAGACATACACTGAGTTGATAGCTCCCAAACTTCTTCTTACTTATCGTGCATCCTTGAACCGGGGAACCCTTCCTGATTCAATGAACGAAGCACTAATTGTGGTAATGCCTAAACCAGGGAAGAATAAACGACCGTGTGAGTCTTACCGGCCCATTTCACTCCTGAACAATGATGCAAAAATTTTGGCCAAAATACTAGCTCTTCGCTTGCAGAAAGTTATACTGACCCTAATATCGACGGACCAGGCTGGTTTCATGCCTGGACGTAGCACGCTTGATAATATACGAAGATTCTATCTACATATCCATAGGGCATGCAAAGATAAAATGAGTAGTTTAGTTTTATCATTAGATGTGTTAAAGGCTTTTGACATGGTTCGTTGGTCATTCCAGTGGGCGACTATGTCAAACATGGGGTTTGGTCCACAGTATACTAAATGGGTTCGCCTGTTATACACAAACCCGAGAGCAAGGGTTCAAACTAATAGGGATTCACCATTCTTCTTGCAGAGGGGGACTGAGCCACTGGCTCTGGTGATGCAGCAGGCTTCGGGGATAGGGGGTATCTGGCTTGGGGCACTGGAGGAAAATATATCTTTGTATGCAGACGATGCTTTGATTTATTTAGATGGCAAGGAAAACTCTTTTTGGGGTCTTATGCAGGTGGTGGAGGAGTTTGGGGATGTGTCTGGTCTGAGGGTTGGATGGGATAAGTCTATAGCCTTTCCTATTGGCCCCACCTGTTCGTATGACTATTTGAAAACCTCCAGTCTCTGGACAACTCCATCATTTAAATACCTGGGTATACAGATCCATAACGAACTCCCGAAATATGAAGACCTAAATATCGCCACCATCACAAAACAGATGGTGGACAAACGCCAAACATGGTCAACGCTCCCTCTTAATTTAATAGGATGCATAAATATCTTCAAAATGATTTTCCTCCCTAAATTTTTGTATTGCTTTAGGGCTTCTCCAGTTTATCTCCCTAAGAAGTTATTCCTGAAAATGTAATCCAATGTGTCCTCCTTTATATGGCAAAATACCCATCCGCGGATAGCCAAGGCATCCTTACAGTCCTCCAAACAAAAAGGAGGCCTGGCCCACCCAAATTTTTACAATTACTTTATTGCCTCTCAACTGTCTCGCACCGTTTGTTACAGCTAATTATGTGTTGCATAGGGCGCTTAATTCTAGGTGCTCTAGGTTTTCCCCTGTGGATGTGGGTTTGCTGGCTTGGAGAGAGGGGGAAAAAATGCTCTCAATTACCACTCCTGGAAGGTGACCACAAACCCCGCTTTGGGACAATCCTAGTCTTCCTAAGCTCTGTGGGCATCCAGACTCCCAATGGTGGACCCGGCTGCATATTACGCACCTCTCCCATATAATTAAGGGGAATGTGTTTGAATCCTTTGAAAACTTAAGGGGTAATCATGTAATTGATCACAAATTCTTTTATAAATACCTTCTCCTTCGACATGCCATCCAGGCTCAGTTTGGCTCCCTGACCATAGAGCTCAAGGAATCTCCAATGGAGGATTTACTGTCCTACCCAGATATTACTAAAGTGGTCACAACTTTCTATAGTCATCTTTCCAGGGTGGGGGCGGACCCATTTCAGAATTCCTATACGAAGTGGAAAAGATTGATACCTGTATTGTCAGAGGGGGGTTGGGAGGAGGTTAGAGAAGTTTGTTTTCAAGACATTATAAGCACAGCTGATCAATATGTTCAATTTAAGTTTATTCACCATTTGCATTATACCCCAGCCAGACTGGCACGAATGGGCTTGAGAGCTGAAGCATCGTGTGCTAGATGTACGTTTGATAATGCTGATTTATACCACATGTTCTGGAGTTGTCCTAGACTGAATCTTATTGGAGGGACCTGCTTAATTTTTTTGAAGAACATTTTGCCTTCCCGGTACCCCAAACCCCTGAGGTGGGACTACTGGGTATTCTGAATGACTTAATTCACAAAGCATCTGCTCGGATTTTACTACGTACCATCTTGTTTTATGCACGTAAAGTGATTTTGTTGAACTGGAAAGAGTGAACCCCCCCAAAACCCAGGGCTCAAGTCTTGCGGGAACGCATGGGAATGGACTTTTTCCACAACAGGAACTCAGTTCCCGTTAGCAGCTGCGTCCTGCAAGACTTTGAAGTATGCGAGCTGTGTGACAGGTGATACACCAGCATCCGCCGACACAGCTCGTAATAGTAAGTGCCGCACACCAGGGGTGGACTGACCATTCAGGCAATGCTAGTAGGGGGCCCCATGACAGCTTCCTCTTCGATCTACCTGTCAATCACTAGCTGACGGGTAGATCAGGTCCCTGCTGCTAAGAGGTTATATTTAGTCAGAGCTCTCAGGATGAGCTCCTCCCCGCCGGCCCCTCCTGATTTTCTGTCTCCTCACCCCCCCCCCCCAGTCTCCTGCATACTTGCTGAATCCCCCTCCTCCTCTATCTTAAGTGCCATATGATGAGAGAACCCAGAGGAGGAGCACAGCTATTCTGCTCACAGGACATGCAGGGAGAGAGGTGAGCTGAGGGAGGAACATCAGTTTGCGGTGGTAAGCTGAGCACAATACCTGGTAAAGTTTAATGCCCGGAGGGAAGTTAATGTGGAAATATGTGAAGGGTTGGAATAGCAGCGAGTGTGTGTTGGAGCCCTGCAGAGTTTGCAGCCCCCCAAGCTAACATACATCTCCTAAGCAGGAACACATCACTATCTCCCTAAGCATTCTGTCCAGATAATGTGCAGTTAATTTATGACCTTTCCGTTTAACCCTGTGTTATCCAAACTCTGTTCAATGAAAAGTGTAAACTCACCACATAAACACTCTATATACAAAATAACATTCCCCAATAAAGATCAGAACATGATGTTCACATTTGCATGGAAGCACAATTGAATGAATGCTGATTATTCAGAGAATTACCGTATTTATGTTTATTGTTTTTTTTTATGTTTATGTAACAGTTAAGCTTCATATACACAATATGAAAATTGGATGAAAAATACCACTTTTGAAGTGTTCGTGCATATGAGCGTATCATTTATTTATTTTTTGGTGGGGGCGTGGATCTTGGGTGGGAGTTCCCACACTTTTTTCCCCAGGACTTGACCCCTGCAAAACCCAATCCCTATATGGTATTATTAATGGGGAACTTCCCTAATTCAAAATTGTGTATAAAAATAGAGCTTGTTTGAAAAAGTTTCATAAAGTGTGGTAGCCATGGTTGGATGTCTCTGGCTCCTTCTGGGGGAGGGTCCTATCCTCGCAAATATCCTAGTTGGGGTTGCTGGGGGTAGGGCTGGACCTGAAGGTTGCTGGTATGCGCTGTAGGATGCTAACGGGAAAGGAAGATTATAAGGAAGGTCGGTGTAATAAGACACTGCACTGATGCTGAGTGTATTAGAACTTTGATATGAACAGTGGGACGGTGATGTGTATGAATGTGGTGTGTGTGTTTGGTATGTTTGGCTGTCTTTTTACTCTGTTTTGTTGTTTTTTTAGTTTCTACTCCTTTGAAGTACCCTCTTGGTGGAATCGAGTAACAACACTGCTTCAGCTGTCATGATTATGGAAGCAGTGAGCTGTATGACAGCTCCCAGGCTGGGTGGTTACTCTTACTAACGGTTACTCGGGCCAATATATACAATAATTAATAAGCAAGCATTAAGGGTATATATTGCTGTTTGTATTAACTAGGTATTATTATATACTATGTATACTGATTGACATTTAAGTTGTAATGTTGAAAACTAAAATAAACACCTTTTAAAAAAAAGAGTTATCCCAGTTGATGCGTATGCCCGAGTAGCCACTGAATTGATCAAATAGGGACAGTGCGGTGAGAAGAGATGTGGAAGCGTCAGCTAGATTATGCGGATAATGCTCTGCTTTAAGAGACAAGTTTTTCTTCAATTGACCAACCTGTATACCCCTCTCTTCCCTGTCAGCTCGGATAAGGACAGTCAGGGGTTCTAATGCCAAACAGTCCTGGAGATAGGGGGCACCCCTGCCTTGTTCTACGGCTCAACGAAAATGGTTCTGATAGACAATCATTCATGTGGACCCTAGCTTGCAGATTGGCATACAACCTTTTTTAACCGTGACATAAATTTAGGGCCAAAGCCAAATCTGGAGAAAGCTGCCCACAGATATCTCCACTCAAAGACCTTCTCCGCATCCAGAAAGGCCTGCATCCCCACGCCTTCCCGGCCTGCTCTAGCAATGTGGGTAAAGAGTCTCCTGATGTTGATAACTGTGCCTCTACCCGGCATAAATCCCTTTTGGTCGGGGTGGACAAAGGCTGTTATAACTGTTCAGTCTGTTGGCTAATATTTTGGCCAGTATTTTCACATCCACATTTAATAGGGAGATAGGGCGATAGGAGGAACACAGGGAGGGGCCCTTCCCCGCCTTAGGGATCATTACAATGAACGCCTCTTCCATATATTTGGGAAGGGTCTCCAATTCTGATGATTTAACCATCATGGCGTGAAATTTAACGGCAAGGACATCCACGTACTGTTTGTAGAGCTCTACCAGAATACCATCAGGGCCATGGGCCATTGGGACATTTTACAACAGCCATTCCAATGCTGCCCTGGTCCAGGTGGCACATGGGGGCTTTTCGATTTGTCTTCCTCAGTCAACAGGATGGGCTGCCCATGGAATAGGAAATTCTTTGTGTCTGCACAAATTAACAAGAACTGGAGTTTTGGACACCAGTATGCTTCTTTTGTGGAGTGCCTCTCAGCCCAGGAGATGGAATAATTCTGACGTCAGATGCCAGTCTGCCTCCAGTCTGAAGAGACAAGTGCAAGGCCATTGGAGCCTAGTGGAATGCAGATGCTCTGACTTAAATTTAAAGCAGTTTTTTTTTTTTAGCATTGCAAGCTTTTCATGATCTTCTCTAGTCTTGCATACAACTCCATTGAATAAATGCTTCATGCAGGCCATAATCCATATATGACCATTAAGGAAATTCTTGTTCCCTTCACGAGACTTAGGCTTCATTCTGAAAGCACTTGTACAGGCATCCCATGCTCCAATAGCTTCATTTCCATAGCGGTTCCAAGTGGTAAAACGAGTTCCTCTGACAGCAGTTGCTTCAAACAGAAGGATGTTGGAGGTTTCAGCACTTTCCTGCAAAGATCCCTTTTGTATCTTTTTTATCAGAAATAGTGATACTATGTCCATCTCCAAGTGGTATCCAGTTTCAAGGAAACCCTGGGGGCAGTCCTTCCAAGCATTCACATGGAGTTACTGCGTACACAGAAGGAAGATTTCAGGTCCTTACACAACTTGGTAACCGTGTACATGCAAAGGTCAAAGACATGAGGAAAGTGGACAATCTTAATTTCGCTGTCAGGTTCTTGAGTCATCTTCTATTGGTTCGTCAGGGTGATTAGATTGGCATGGAGGAGGTGGGCCCTTCTGCTCAGGAACAGTGGCAAGCTACTTCGACCTGTGGGGTGGCAGCCTTTGGGGCAGTTATGCCAGGATGTCAGTGAAGGGTATATGAGAGATGGCTAGACCGTCATTCAACTTTACAAGCTAGATGGGCAGTTGGCAAGTTCTGGATAGTTTGGGATGAAACCTATAAATGTTATCTTTGGCAGCTTTTCTGCAATTTTCAATGTTTTTTTTTTCATGTGTTCTCTCCTGCCAATTTATTCAGTTAGTTAAATCCCATTGTGTGCTGACATGAGGTATGGCCAGGAATAAGGAAAATTGTTATCAAATACTTACCGTAATTTTCCTTTCCTGGCCTATCCTCATGTCAGTACAGGACTTCCTCGCCAAGTGGCCTATCGCAGGCTAGATTATCGAACATGTCAGTGGGGGGAGGGGCTGTCTTTTATTTAGCTAGGAAAAGGTGGTCATCTGGTCGCCAGATGAGGCGTTAACCCTTTGTGTGCTGATGTGAGGATAGGCTAGGAAAGGAAAATGACAGTAATTATTTGATAACAATTTTCCATATTTTCTCTCATAATTACAAATAATGGACAGGTAAAAAGGCTAGCATTAAAAGAGATACGATTGATGGAATGCTCAATAAGTAAATCAACTTCTAGAGCTACATCCTGATGAGGTCCAAATCTGCGATGTCGCTGTTTAAATTACAATTGCGCAGTCATGCTACACTGTACCCAAACAGAATTTTTATAATTTTGTTCCCACAAATAGAGCTTTCTTTTGGTGGTATTTGATCACCTCTGCGTTTTATTTTTATTTTTTGCTAAACAAAAAAAGACCAAAAATTTTGAAAAAAATACGTTTTGCTTTTGTTTTTGTTATAACATTTTGTAAATAAGTATGTTTTTCTCCTTCACTGATGGGCACTGATAAGGTGGCACTGATGAGGTGGCACCAATGAGCGGGCAATGGGCACTGATGAGGCGGCACTGACAGGCACTGATAAGGTGTCACCGATGAGCACTGATGGGCACCGACAATGGGCACAGGTAGGCGGCACTGATATGCAGCACTGGGCATTGATAGGCAGCACTGATGGGCACTCATGCGTGGCACTGTTGGTACTGATAGGCGACACTGGCAGGCACTGAAAGGCTGCAAAGATGGGTACTTATGGGTGGCACTAATAGGTAGCACTGCTGGGCACTGATAGGCATCCCTGGGGGCAGTGGTAGGCATTGTGAGTGGGCACTGACTGGCAACTGCCTGGGCATTGATTGGTCGCTGCCCTGGCGACAGATTTGCATTTCCCTGGTGGGCTAGGGGGGGGGCATACCTGGTGGTCCAGTGTGGATGGCCATCCTGGTGGTCCTGGGCGGCATGATGGTTGTCCTGGGCGGGATCTCACAGAGGCTCTTTACCGAGATCTGTGTAGCGGCGTGTCAGACGTGGGGGTGAGCATTGCGGCAGCTGTTATCCTGCTGGACGTCATATGACGCCCAATCAGGATAACTGAGCCACCGCCCAGCCGTCATTTTGCTATAGGCCGGGCGGGAAGTGGTTGAATGGCTATTAAAAGGTAACCATCCTCACCTGTGATCTGTTTGCTTGTAATTTAGTGCGTGTTTTTGTTTTATCATTCATATTCTCTGAAAAATGCCCAAGAAATCATAAATTCTGCCAGGGTATGTAAACTTATGAGCACAACTGTAGGTAAAGCGCTGTGTAAATTGACAACGCTATATAAGTACCTAAAATGAAAAAAAATTAATCTAAAGCTGAGACATATATATGTTACAATCTAACTGTACAATCCCCTTTAGACTGGCAACAGTTATGTAGTGCAAGAACCTGTCTAATTGGATATAGATTGATTTGGATAGTTAGGTGCTTTTATTACATAGTTTTGATAAATCTAAAGGAGATTGTGGGGGATTTATGCAGTCAGTGCAGCTACAAAAAATGTATATTGTATTTAGGCATATTCCGTTCAGATGACTTCCTTAACCAGTTGCCGACCGCCGCATGACGATGTACGTCGACAGCATGGCACGGGCAGGCATATTGGCGTACATGTACGTCCCTTGCCTCCCGCGGGTCGGGGGCCCGATCGGGCCCCCGCCCGGTGCCTGCGGCGGTCGCTTTTCGTCCGGGAGCGATCCGGGACGAGGGGGCGGCCATTCATTCATGGCCACCCCCTCGCGATCGCTCCCGACGAATAGGAATCCCCCGTGACATCACTTCCTCTCCTGTAATGTAAACACAGGAGAGGAAGTGATGTATTCTCTCCTCCGTGTCGGTATTTTTCGTTCCGACACGGAGGAGAGCGGATCGGTGAGTTGCACCAACACTCTACACACACAGTAGAACATGCCAGGCACACTCACACCCCCCCTTTACCCCCCGATCACCCCCCCAATTACCCCTGCCCCCCAGTCACAGTGACACCAATGTCATTTTTTTTTTTTTTTGCATTGGTGTCATTTGTGACTGTAATAACTGTTAGGGCAGTTAGAGTTAGCCCCCTTTAGTTCTAATGTACCCCCCTAACCCCCCCAATAAAGGTTTAACCCCGTGATCACCCCCCGTCGCCAGTGTCACTAAGGCTGGGTTCACATTGCAGCGGTTTATGAGAACGAATGTGATTCGCACCGCACTGCAGTGCAAATCACATCCGATCTCTGTGCGATTCGAGTTCAGCCATTCGCCGCACCCGCCACACCCGCCGCACCCACCGCAAATTCGCACGGGACCCTTTTTTTGGCCCGCAGCAGAATCGGATCGCATGGGTGTTCACACCATGCGATCCGAGTTTGCAGATCGCACTGCGATATGCGAACTGATCTGGGGGTGTCAGTAACATTTCACTGACACTCCCAGCAGTTCGCATAGGGCAGTGTGAACTGCCGCCGGGAGGCATGCGATGCGGGAACCCGCCGCGGATTTGCGGCGTTTCCGCATCGCTCCAGTGTGAACCCAGCCTAATAAGCGATCATTTTTCTGATCGCCGTATTAGTGTCACAGGTGACGCTAGTTAGGCAGGTAGGTATTTAGGTTCGCCGCAGCTTTTTATAGCGCCAGGGACCCCCATATACTACCGCATAAAGCCCCCTGATTGCCCCCTAGTTAACCCTTTCACCAGTGATCGCCATATAACTGTTACAGGTGACGCTGGTTGGTTAGTTATTTTTTATAGTTTCAGGGCACCCGCCATTTATTACCTAATAAAGGTTTAACCCCCTGATCACCCGGCGGGTGTCATTTGTGACTAATAACTGTTAGGGCAGTTAGGGTTAGCCCCCTTTAGTTCTAAGGTACCCCCCTAACCCCCCCAATAAAGGTTTAACCCCGTGATCACCCCCCGTCGCCAGTGTCACTAAGGCTGGGTTCACATTGCAGCGGTTTATGAGAACGGATGTGATTCGCACCGCACTGCAGTGCAAATCACATCCGATCTCTGTGCGATTCGAGTTCAGCCATTCGCCACACCCGCCGCACCCGCCACACCCGCCGCACCCGCCGCAAATTCGCACGGGACCCTTTTTTTGGCCCGCAGCAGAATCGGATCGCATGGGTGTTCACACCATGCGATCCGAGTTTGCAGATCGCACTGCGATATGCGAACTGATCTGGGGGTGTCAGTAACATTTCACTGACACTCCCAGCAGTTCGCATAGGGCAGTGTGAACTGCCGCCGGGAGGCATGCGATGCGGGAACCCGCCGCGCATTCGTGGCGTTCCCGCATCGCTCCAGTGTGAACCCAGCCTAATAAGCGATCGTTTTTCTGATCGCTGTATTAGTGTCACAGGTGACGCTAGTTAGGCAGGTAGGTATTTAGGTTCGCCGCAGCTTTTTATAGCGCCAGGGACCCCCATATACTACCGCATAAAGCCCCCTGATTGCCCCCTAGTTAACCCTTTCACCAGTGATCACCATATAACTGTTACAGGTGACGCTGGTTGGTTAGTTATTTTTTTATAGTTTCAGGGCACCTGCCATTTATTACCTAGTCTCACTAGTGTACCCCTAAATTTAGGGGTGTCTACTTTCCAAAATGGGGTCATTTGGGGGGGGTTTGTGCCATCTTGGCATTTTATGGCCTTCAAAACTGTAACGCCCTTAGAAAGCCTGAAGGCGGTGCTTGGTTTTCGGGGCCCCGTACGCGGCTAGGCTCCCAAAAAGTCCCACATATGTGGTATCCCCGTACTCAGGAGAAGCAGCAGAATTTATTTTGGGGTGTCATTTCACATATGCCCATGGCATGCGTGAGCAATATATCATTTAGTGACAACTTTGTGAAAAAAAAAAAAAAAGTTTGTAATTTTCCCGCAACTTGTGGCAAAATATAAAATATTCCATGGACTCAACATGCCTCTCAGCAAATAGCTTGGGGTGTCTACTTTCTAAAATGGGGTCATTTGTGGGGGTTTTGTGCCATCTTGGCATTTTATGGCCTTCAAAACTGTAATAGGTAGTGAGAAGTGAACTCAAAAATTTACGCCCTTAGAAAGCCTGAAGGCGGTGCTTGGTTTTCGGGGCCCCGTACGCGGCTAGGCTCCCAAAAAGTCCCACATATGTGGTATCCCCGTACTCAGGAGAAGCAGCAGAATTTATTTTGGGGTGTCATTTCACATATGCCCATGGCATGCATGAGCAATATATCATTTAGTGACAACTTTGTGAAAAAAAAAAAAAAAAAAAAAGTTTGTAATTTTCCCGCAACTTGTGGCAAAATATAAAATATTCCATGAACTCAACATGCCTCTCAGCAAATAGCTTGGGGTGTCTACTTTCTAAAATGGGGTCATTTGTGGGGGTTTTGTGCCATCTTGGCATTTTATGGCCTTCAAAACTGTAATAGGTAGTGAGAAGTGAACTCAAAAATTTACGCCCTTAGAAAGCCTGAAGGCGGTGCTTGGTTTTCGGGGCCCCGTACGCGGCTAGGCTCCCAAAAAGTCCCACATATGTGGTATCCCCGTACTCAGGAGAAGCAGCAGAATTTATTTTGGGGTGTTATTTCACATACGCCCATAGCATGTGTGAGCAATATATCATTTAGTGACAACTTTGTGTAAAAAAATTATTCAATCGCTTGAGGCAAAAAAAAAAAATATTCAATGGGCTCAACATGCCTCTTATCAATTTCCTTAGGGGGTCTACTTTCCAAAATGGGGTCATTTGGGGGGGTTTTGTACTGCCCTGCCATTTTAGCACCTCAAGAAATGAGATAGGCAGTCGTAAACTAAAAGCTGCGTAAATTGCAGAAAACGTACCTTAGTTTGTAGATGTGACAACTTTTGCGCAAACCAATAAATATACAATTATTGACTTTTTTTTTACCAAAGACATGTGGCTGAATACATTTTGGCCTAAATGTATGACTAAAATTGAGTTTATTGGATTTTTCTAATAACAAAAAGTAGAAAATATCATTTTTTTTCAAAATTTGCGGTCTTTTTACGTTTATATCGCAAAAAATAAAAATCGCAGAGGCAATCAAATACCATCAAAAGAAAGCTCTATTTGTGGGAAGAAAAGGACGCAAATTTTGTTTGGGTACAACATTGCATGACCGCGCAATTACCAGTTAAAGCAGCGCAGTGCCAAAGTGTAAAAAGACCTCTGGTCATTTACCAGCAAAATGGTCCGGTCTGAAAGTGGTTAATAATCAGTGAGTATAAACGCTATGTAATCGTCAATAAAAAAAAATTCTGGCATGTTTCATCCATAAAGTGTGTTAATCATAAAGTCCCTGTGATTACATCAGGTATTTTCATTAGCCATTACTCACTGTTCATGCAAGCGAATGAACTTGTTAGCATTTCTACAGGCTGTTGTCATATCTATGTACTTAAGAAGTTTAGCATACTTTGAAACGTGCTTTGCTGAGTTATTTATATCTAATGATGATGGTATCTGTAACTAATCATCAACGTATGAGTGTTAGCAAAGTATTGTAACAAAAGGAAATATGGGGATTATTAACATAATACTGGTTACAGTAGTTGATCCCAGCAGCAAAAAGTTGTATGATGATTCACAATAATTGATGCATATGTACACACGGAGATACATGTGACTGTATGGACATCAGATGGCCATCAGTGACTATCTTGCCTTTTTAAGTAGCATAATGTGATTTTTGTGATACCTGTAAGCATGAGCGACCTGGCGATACCTGAAATGGGCCCATGCAGGTACATTAAATTTTGCACGCAATACATGAAAGGGTGTGAGCTCTCCCTTGGTGATAACATACATGCTTAAGAGTCAGTATTTTGTATTTGGCCCAAGTCTGTGGATCCGGGATGGTATTGAACTGTAATAGGTTAGGGTTCAGCCACAGGGGGGTGTGAGGAGACCAGGAGTTCGGCTGGGGTGCCCTCAGCGCCTCTCCCACCATCCATGCCATAGTGGTGCGCATAGAAGGGGTGAGGTAGTGAGTTTATTTTTGGCCCCCTGAATAGCAACCTCTTTAAGGCCTCCAGAGACCCCACTATAATTGGTCAGATCTGGCTGCAACCACCAATGAGCGGTTACAAGCTGAGTGGCCAAGAAATATTCCACAGACCTGGTCAGACTGGTGTATTTGAATCTAGGTGACTTAGACCCCCAAATAAAGGAGAGGAAGAGTTGTTTAAGTGAGTTAAAGAAAGTTTTGGTCAGCCATTGTGGGGAATTTCTAAAGATGTACGTAAGTTTGGGGAGGACTTTCATTTTAAGAAGGTTGCTGCACCCAATGAGGGAAAGGGGAAGATTGTCCCACGCCCTCAGTTTGGATTTAATTACTACCAGGACAGGTTCAAGATTGAGCCGGACAAAGTCCTTGCTTTCTCTTGAGACAATGATACCTAAATAGGTAAACTTATCAATCCATTGAAGCGAGATAGAGGCAGGTGAGGAGGATCTGGCCCCTTCATCCAACGGAAAGAGCTGGGACTTGTGCCAATTCACCCTCAACCCTGTGAAGGCGAGAAGGCGTCCATGACCCCGAGTGTACCCCACAGAGAGTCACCAGTAGGTCATCCGCGTAAAGAGCTACTCTCTCCTCCAGCCAGCCCACCCTAAGACCACGGACCTCAGCCGAGCCCCTGAGGGCCTCAGAAATAGGTTCCATGGCCAGGGTGAACAAGACCGGGGAGAGGGGGCATCCTTGTTTGGTGCCCTTCTGCAGGGGGAACGTAGGAGACAGGGAGCCATTTAGTTTTATGCATGCCAGGGGACCGGTGTACAGTGTGCGCATCCAGGCAATAAACTTCAATGGCAAACCCATTCTTCTAAGCACCTCCCACAGATTTATCCACTCTACCGTGTCAAATTCCTTCTCCATATCAAGGGTGGCAATGGTCCTAGTGCCTTGATTAGTATGGGGGGGCATGAATATTAGAGAACAGTCCACGTATGTGATGTCTGTGGATTTACCTGGCATAAAGCCCATTTGATCAGAGTCAGTCAGAGATTTTATTACTTTATTGAGTCTAGTGGCCAGTAATTTGGTTAGTATTTTTAGGTCACAATTTAGGAGTGCTATCGGCCTGTAGGAGGGGCACAACTTGGGGTCCTTATGAGGCTTTGGATTGAGAACGATATGGGCTTCCCTCATAGAGGACGGTAAGGAGTCCTGTTGGAGACAGACTTGAAACATCTGAGCTAACTTGGGGGCAAGTAGTTCTGCGTGGGCTCTATAATACTCAATGGGAAGTCCATCCAGCCCTGGGGTCTTTCCTGCCGGGAAAGATCTGATGGCCATTGTTACTTCTTCTGGGGTGATCTCTGAGACAAGGAGTTGTCTCTCCGCATCAGAGAGCCACCCTGGTGCTAGCGTGTCCAACATGGAGGTCATAGGTGTAGGGTCAAATCTGTCAGAGAGTGATGGAAACATACAGAGAGCTATAAAACTTGGTGAAAGCAGACAGAATATCTTCCTGAGAGGTGACTGATACTCCCTCTGCTGTGAGGATTTCTGATATAACTGCTAAGGGCCTGTCCTGCTGTGCCATCATTGCTAGTAGTTTGCTATTCCTGTCTCCATGTTAAAAATATTCCTGTCTGCTATTTTGTATACCAAGCCTGGTGGTGTCTTAAACATGGAGATGTAGTTCTCGTCTAAGTGATGAGAGGTGCTCGAAGTTGGGGACTGTTGCCGAGGCAGAATATTGATTTAGAGCCTCCTCACCTTTGTGCTGCAGGTCAGAGACCTTGTCCCCAAGTTCCGCCCTAACTGCTGCCACAGCCAAGATATATTGACCCCTGCTGTGAGCTTTGGAAAAATCCCATGCCATCTCCAGGGAGGCTGACCCCACATTGTGCTCCCAGTAGTCTCGCAAGGAAGGAGAAACCCTGTCATGAACTGTCTCGTTGTTGATCCAATGGAGTTGTAACCTACAGAGTTTAAGAGGATGGTGGTCAGATAGGCCAGAGGGAAGGTAACTGGCCTCCTGGATGTTGGCCAGGAGGGCAGCATTGACAAAAGCCAAATCAATTTGGGAGGATGTTTTTAAATGTGGATGAGAAGCAGGAGTACGTTCTATCCTGGGGGTGAAGCCACTGCCATGCCTCTTGGAACTCTATTGCCTGAGCCCACATACCAAGATCAGGATTGGAAGTAGATTGTGGGGAAGGCCTATCTAGGACACAGGACAGTGTGACATTAAAATCTCCCATGAACAGGACACATGCTGGGTAATGTGGAGCCAGCCTTTCATATAGTGCGTACAGAATGTGTATTTGGCTCGGAGGAGGCAAATAGACGTTCACAATGACCTATTTCTTGTTATAAATGCTCAACACCACCATAGCAAATTTCCCCTGGGGATCCAAATGAACCTCATGAATTGCACATGGAACCCGTTTACTGATCAATATAGATACCCCTCGAGAATACAAGGAGTAGGTCGCATGAAACACCCTTTTCACCCAGGGTTTTTTCAGAGCCAGAACCTTACTACCAGTTAAGTGGGTCTCCTGTAACAGCACTATGTGGGGATTATGCAGTTTTAAGTATTGGAATAACAGTGAGCGTTTGTATTTGGAATTAAGCCCCCTGTAGCTCCACGACAGAATGGTTAGTGACTCAGCATCTGAGGGGGCCATCATGGAACACCAGGGGGAAACAGAAGCAGGATGTTCCTATCCAACCTGTAGATGTAAATAAACCCAAATTTGGCACATACAGTCAGCAGCATTTGAACAGCACAGTACATATTCATTTCTTTAAAGCAGGGAAACCCCTCCCCTCAGAACACATAACGCCCTACCCAAACATCATTAAAACCAAGTTCAGAGACCAAAAAAATAGGCCAGAGAACCATACAAACTGATGTAGGGTTTTGTCCCATAACTAGAAAAAAACAGAATGCTTAGGTCACTGGGACCCCTAGACGTTGGGTCGCAGGCCCGGAGGTGGATAAAGCCCTTCCCGAGAAAGTCCGTCTGGAGTCAGGGAGGGGAATCCAAAGTGTGGGAAGGGAAACAGGGCGCAACAGGGGGCACTTCTGATCAAAGGTGGGACGATTCAGTGGATGTCATTGGAGCTCCTCAGGCAGGAATGATCGGCAGTCTAGCCAGCAACAGAAGAAAAAAAAAAACGATATGGTTAAAAGTGGGATATGGTGGGTAAGAAAGGACTGGGGACAGAGAGTAATTAATGCTGGGAGTCACCAGGAGACAGTCCTTTCCCTTCAAAAAGGGATACTAAGCTACTCCCTGCTGGCTGTAGTCGGTCATTGTTTCTCTTGCTATGTATGATCAGCGGGGATCCAGCCATGCCGCCGCAGCCTCTGGAGTGTCAAAGAAACGAGTGCTGTCACCATCAGTAATCCGTAGCCTACTGGGATACAAAAGGCCAAATCAAATTCCTTTTTCTCGAAGCTGGCGTCTTCCATCAGTAAAGGATTTGCGTCATTGCTGTACTTCCTGAGAGAACTCCGGGAAAAAGAATAATCTGGTATTCTCATATTTAATTTCCAGCATGGCACGTGCCGCTGCCAGGATGCGATCCCGATCGCGGTAATTTAGCAACTGCAGCAGGAAGGGGCGCAGAGGGGCCACAGGTCTTGGAGGGAGAGGCGGGACCCTGTTGGCTCTTTCCACTACAAAAGTGGGCGATACTTCACCCAGGTTGAATAGAGTGGATAGTAACTGCTCAGTAAACTCAGCGGGTCTAGGGCCCTCAGCTCTCTCTGGCAGGCCAAGTATGCGAATGTTGTTCTGCCTAAGGCGGTTTTCAATGTCTATTGCACGCTCATGGAGCGCGTTCACTAGGAGCTGCAGGGCCCTCACCTTCCTGGAGTCCGACCGGACCGTATCCTCCACCGCGGAGACCCTGTCCTCCATCTCTGTAATGCAGGACCGAAATGTATCCATATCCTGGTGAATGAGGCCGATGTCCACTGTCAAGAAGTCAATCTTAGCTGTCAGGGCTTCCTTGCAGGATGTAATGGGCGCCAGGATCTCCGCTCCTGTGGGGGCCATCGTCGCCCCTGACTCCGCGGCCACTTGCGTACCGGCCGCCATCCCAGTCGCGGACTGCCAGGCAGATGAGGTAGCCGCCAGTGGGGGGGGGGGGGGGGTACGAGGAGCCTTTAGACCTGATTTTGAGTAACGGGTCTTGGGGTGGACCATCCGAGATTCACCCTGAGATGGAGGAGGGTCTTGGGGAGCCTGTGGGCAGACAGCCTGGGTCCGGGGAGGAGGATGAAGGCCGTGTCAGTACTGATTCGCCTGGACAGGTTTTCGGGGAGCAGGATGAAAGATGGAGTGGTGATGACCTATCTGCTCAGGGGCAGAGCTCTCATCCCGACACAGCTCCTGCAAGGATGGTGGCACAGGGAAGGCAGTGCAGTATTGCTGGGGCACAGATGGTGGCACAGATATGGTAATTCAGTATTGCTGGGGCACAGACAAGGCAATTCAGTATCACTGGGGCACAGATGGTGGCACAGGAAAGGCAGTTCTGTTTTGCTGGGGCACAGATGGTGGCACAGGAAGGAAATTCAGTATTGATGGGGCACAGGAAGGCAGTTCAGTATTGCTGGGGTACAGGTGGTGGCCCAGAAAAGGCAGTTCAGTATTGCTGGGGCACAGATGGTGGCACAGGAAGGCAGTTCAGTATTGCTGGGGCACGGGTGGTGGCACAGGAAGGCAGTTCAGTATTGCTGGGGCACAGGTGGTGGCCCAGAAAAGGCAGTTCAGTGTTGCTGGGGCAAAGATGGTGGCACAGGATGGCAGTTCAGTATTGCTAGGGCACAGGTGATGGCCCAGGAAAGGCAGTTCAGTATTGCTGGGGCACAGATGGTGGCACAGGAAGGCAGTTCAGTATTGCTAGGGCACAGGTGATGGCCCAGTTCAGTATTACTGGGGCACAGTTGGTGACACAGGGAAGGCAGCTCAGCACTACTGGGGCACAGGTGGTGGCACATGGAAGGCAGCTCAGCACTACTGGGTCACAGGTGGTTGTACAGGGAAGGCAGCTCAGTACCTGACGTGGAGGATGTTCCTGGCACAGGCCGCAAGATGGCGGCGGGCCGCAGGCATCCGGAATTGGCCTCTATGGATCCTCAGATGGCCTATGGGGGGCCCCACACAGCCCAGCTAGCTCTCAGGGGCAGCCGCCACAGATGTGTCTGGATTAGCCGGATTAGCAGCACTCGAGCCTGAGGATGTCGGAGGCTCCGTAGGCCTCAAAATGGCGGCACGTCTCCGCTGTGTGGAGCCGTCCACAGCTGGCCGGTTTTCAAAAATTCCCACTGGGGCTGGTGTAGAAGATGCTGATATGGAGAGTTTGGAGGCTCCCCAGGCTTGATTCTGTGCAGGATGGCAGTGGATTGGGTCAGGATCGGCAGAGCTCCACAGAAGCACGTCTTGTTCTTACTACATCCGGACACGCCCCCCCCCCCCCCCCCCACTGTGTAATTTAACCTCAGTATAAATACAGCTGTTCTGTGAAGCCCTCAGAGGTTTCTTAGAGAACCTTAGTGAACCAAGAGCATTATGAAGACCAAGGAACACAGGTCAGGGATAAAGTCGTGGAGAAGCAGGGTTGGGTTATAAAAAATATCCCAAGCTTTGAACATCTCACAGAGCACTGTTCAATCCATCATATGAAAATGGAAAGAGTATGGTATATACACTAGGGTCACATGTTCCCTGGGGAGTTGGAGATGGGAAGAGAACTAATCCACACAGGCTTAAAGATGTGACGTTAAGGCCTAGGGCTGGAGGGCCTGGAAGTTCAGATATTCCAGAGCTGGATAGCCACACAGATCTTCACCGGAAGGTGATGGAGGTTCAGAGACTCCAGAGCTGGAAGGTTTCCACCATGTTCTGAAGCAAGAAGTAGCTGCAAACAGACTGGAGTGAACCAGGGTTGGCCTGGACCTTTCCTGAGCTGGCCTGGGAGGAAAATGGCAGGAGGAGAAGGCAGGTGAGGCCAGGGACTGCTAGCGTTTCAATACCACATGCTTTTCAGCGGGGCATGCATGTAATCTCACTAAAGGAGAGGGACTATTCCCTTTCCTCCTACTCCAGAGGCAACTCCTATTCTGTGCATCACTGAGGTGATAGCGCCCGCCAGAATCTGGAATAAAGCTCAAGTTTGTACATTCAACCCAGAGGCAATGTATATCTGTGCATCACTGAGGTGATAGTGCCCACCGAAATCTGGAATAAAGTTGAAGTTTTGAACTGTTCTACACGTGTCTTTGCTTTACTACAGCGGGGGTTAAACCAGCCGTACTGTATGAACTACTAGCAGCTCAAGGGAGTAGTGCGCTTCATTCGCTATTGTATAACACTATTGCACTATGTAAGGTCCCATATTTTTTTAATCTTTTCAATAAAATTCAAGTAAAAGAAATGCGAAAGCTATGCCCCTGTGAATGGACATGTTTCCAGCAGTGGGACTGTATTTGTTATATGCACTCTACTGTGTACCTTTTTGTGAGTACTTTGGAATAGTTTTTTTGTTGCATCTATCAAGTCAATTAACACTTCTTAGGACTCTATCATATAACACGTATAGAGTCCAAGAGTCTGGAGCAAAGCTGGATATAAATAGGGAGTTACAAAAAAAAAAAAAAAAAAAGAATAGATTCCTCATCATACAACTTTTTTGCTGCTGGGCTAAACTATTGTAACCAATATTATATTAACCACTTGCTTACTGGGCACTTAACCCCCTCCTGCCCAGACCAGCTTTCAGCACTGTCACACTGACAATTACACGGTCATACTACACTGTACCTAAATGAAATTTTTATCATCCCACCCCCCACAAATAGAGCTTTCTTTTGGGGGTATTTGACATAAAATTTTGCAAACAGGTAATTTTTCTCCTTCATTGATGCACGCTAATGAGGCTACACTGATGAGCACTGATAGGCTGCATTGGTGGATGCTGATAAGCGGCAGTGATGAGACATCACTGGTGGGTAGAGATGGCCTTGCGGTTCGCCCGGCGGAAGGTTCGCGGCAAACTTTGCTTGTTCGCGATTCGCCAAACCGGCGGACTTCTGGTGCTGTTCGTGGCGGCCATAATTATTTACATTGTGAAGAACTTTGACCCATGACACATCCATTATGGGGTACAGGACAGCCAATTGAGACATTTCAGCACATGGACATACCCCCTACCTTATAAATAGACCTGATCTGGCAGCCATTTTACATTCTGTCTTTTGTCAGTGTAGAGAAAGGACGCTGTGTGGAGCAGGGACAGTCAGTCTAATCGCTAGCTAATTAGCTATTAGGTCCACAAAAGTCCTTTTAAGGACTGGTATAGGTGTACAGTATATAGGTTTGTAATACACTTATAATATACTTTCTTTCAAATATAGAAAGTATATTATGGTGCACTGCTGACTGCTGTGCTGCTAAGTGCTGACCGATTCTGCAGCTGTCTTTTATCAGTGTAGGGACTGAGGGACAGTTTGGTGTTTGGAGCAGGGACAGTCTGCAAATCGCTAGCTACTAGGTCCACAAAGGTCCTTTTAAGGACTGGTATAGGTGTACTATTTGGTGTGCAGTATACAGGGGTGTAATACACGTATAAAATACTTGTAAATATAGAAAGCATAGTATAGTGCATTTCCACTGTGCAGCATTGTGACTGCTGAGCGGTTCTGCAGCGATACTACAAAGAGTGACAAACGCAATTAGAAAAAAGTATTATAACTGGTGTGATAGACCAGTGGCCCCCCAAAACGACAGATTGAAGCGGGGTGTTATATACCTTCTTCCACATACATACTGCACTTCTCTAGAGACTTTTGTCACAGGGTCATTTAAAAAATGACAGGCAGAGGAAGAGGCAGGCCCTTCCGCAGGGGTGGTAGGGGTAGGGCAGGAGCAACAGACTTGAGCCAAAGTGGCAAATTGCAGAAGGTGCGTGCGATTACGTCATAGGACGCACCAGACTTGGTTGAGTGGCTCACTCAGCCTTACTCTTCTGCACCCTCCTCATCCTCTCGATCTGCACCCTCTTCTTCACTCTCTGCTGTGTGCACCCCCAAAGACACTACCACCAACACAGTCACCAGCATATACCCTCCGCTGGAGTCAAAGGAATTATTTTCCGATCCATCACAAGACATTGCAGATGCGCAGCCGCTCTTGGCATTGGATCAGGAAGAGGAGGTAGCAACAACCACCAGTCAGCAGTCTGATGACAGTACCCAGATCAGCCCAAGGAGGAGGTTGGTCCCCGCTGTTGCTGCCTACTCTGAGATCTCTAATTATAGCGGTGGGGAAGGTGACGTTGATGATGACGTGTCTAGTGATGTCACGTGGGTGCCCACAAGAGAGGAAGAGGAGGGGAGTTCAGAGGGAGATATGGACCAGCAGATAGGGAGGAGAAGCAGGCGGAACTTACATTGCACAGGAGGGACAAACCAGACTGCTAATGTATCAGGAGCGAGGCATCAACCATGTAAGGTCACTGTTACGTACTTGGGATATGAGCCTGACGTGCAGAGGAAGGCCTCTCGTACAACTCCGGCTCGCGGACCACTGGTATTGATACAGCAGCCACAGGAGCACGGTGGGGTATGAGTGCCTGTAAACAGTTCAATAGTCCCTGTAGTAGTGGTGATCAGCAGGCAAGTAGTGGATGAACTCACACGAGCAGGATCAGATGCTGGTTTGCAGGGCTGGGAGCTGAAGCAGGCTGGATGAACGAGATGCAGGGTCAGACAGGCCGGGTCGGTAATAATCAGGCAGATCAGGCATAGACGGTAGGCAGAAGAGTGGTCAGGTCACAAGCCAAGTAGTACCGGAAGATCAGCAGACAGAATCAGCAGGCAGGATCAGAGTCAAAGGGAAGCCGGGATCAGAACAGGCAGCAGGCAATCACAGGAAACGACAAGCTGGATCAGATTCAGAGGTCACACAGGAAACAGGATACAACACAGAAGCTGCAGACCAAACAGCAATGAACCTCTGTAGGAGCCCTGTTTAAATAGCCCGCCTGACTTCAGTATTAGTGACAGGTGCGTGTCTTAAAGTGCTAGTACCCATGCGTGCACACCGGGATCTTACATGAAAAGCCCGTCTTCCCTGACATTGCCCCCTCCCTATGGGCAACCTCCGGGTGCCCAACTGGTTCCTCTTTTGCGGGTTCCTGCGGAAGAAGGCACGGATCAAGTCTGTGGCATGTACATTTCGTGCAGGTTCCCAGGAATTCTCCTCTGGACCATAACCCTTCCACTTGATTAAATATTGCGCCTGACCCCTTCTTCTCCTGCAGTCTAAAACAGCCTCAACCTCAAATTCTTCATCCCCATCAATAATAATAGGTGCGGGAGGACCTGGTCTATGATCAGGAAATGGATCTGGCACAACAGGCTTCAGCAAGGATACATGAAACACTGGGTGGATTTTAAAAGACTCAGGTAAAGTTAATTCAAAAGACACATCATTAATTTTTCTCCTTACCGGAAATGGTCCTACGAACCTTGGTGCCAGCTTCCTTGAAGGACATAGCATCTTCAAATTCGTTGTTGAAAGCCATACTTGATCTCCTGGTTGCAAGGTCAGTTCCCCCCTTCTTTTCTTGTCAAATGATTTCTTGCTGTCTTCCTGTGCTTTCGCGATGGTTTCCTGAAAAAAGAAAAAGTCCAGAGTATCCTGGACAGCTGGAACGGAAGATTCTGCAACAAGATTAGGTAAGAAGGTGGGATGGAATCCATAATTAGCAAAGAACGGAGATTGCTTAGTGGCAGAATGGTTGGCATTATTATAGGCAAATTCCGCCAGGGGTAATAATGATACCCAATCTTCCTGGACAAAAGAAGTAAAACAACGGATGTATTGCTCTAGGGTTTGATTAGTCCTCTCCGTCTGCCCATTAGTTTGTGGGTGGTAAGCAGAAGAGAATGAGAGTTCAATCTGTAGGATCTCGCACAAGGCCCTCCAAAATCTGGATGTGAACTGGACACCGCGATCAGACACAATATTTGCAGGGACTCCATGGAGTCTGACAATTTCTTTTATAAACACCCGAGCAGTTTCTGAAGCCGATGGTGTACCCTTTAGAGGAATGAAATGAGCCATCTTTGATAAGCGATCTACTACCACAAAGATAGCAGTACATTCTTCAGATGGTGGAAGTTCAACTATAAAATCCATAGCAATCATCTGCCACTGTCTGTCAGGTATAGGCAGAGGTCTGAGTAAACCTCAAGCTTTGTTACGGGAACTTTTACTCCGGATGCAGGTGGTGCATGCATTTACATAAGCTCCGCAGTCTTTCTCCAATCCTGGCCACCAAAATGAGCGTTGTACAAGTTGGACAGTCTTATGAACCCCAAAATGGCCTGCCAAAGGGTGGTCATGACAAACCCCCAAGATCATTGCTCGAACCTCTTTAGGTACAAAAATCTGCTTACCCCTCCATAATAGTCCATTCTTTGCTTGTAGTGTGACCCCTGGAGGACTGGGTGTCTCTGCAGAAGCTTGCTGTAACTGAGACAAAAGGTCAGTGTGTAATAGTAGGAAGTTTCCAGCTGGTAAGATGGTGTCTGGTATTAGGATGTCTCTTGGATCTTCGAACATGCGCGACAACGCATCAGGCTTAGTGTTCTTTGATCCGGGCCTGTACGTAATATGGAATGAGAATCTTGAAAAAAAGAGTGCCCAACGAGCTTAGCGTGGTTTGAGGCGTTTAGCGGATCACAGATATTCAAGATTCATATGATCCGTGTAGATCAGAATTGGATGGGCCGCTCCCTCCAGCAAGTACCTCCATTCCTCCAAAGCAGCTTTGATCGCCAGAAGTTCTCGATCACCTACATCGTAGTTTCTTTCAGCTGGCGTGAGTTTGCGTGAAAAGAATGCCACTGGATGGATCACTTCTTTGAGACCTTGAAGTTGTGATAGAATGGCCCCAACTGCACTTTCTGAAGCATCCACCTCCACAATCTAGGGCAAGGTAGAGTCTGGGTGACTTAAGACAGGAGCAATGGTAAACCGTCTCTTCAAAGTTTCAAAAGCAGCTTGAGCCTCAGAAGTCCAACAGAAACGGATACCTTGTTTGGTCAGCTGTGTAATAGGGTGAATGATAGCGGAAAAGTTCTTGATAAACTTGCAATAAAAATTGGCAAAGCCCACAAAGCGTTGTATTCCCTTCTTGTCTGTGGGGGCTGGCCAATCTAGTATCGCTGAGACTTTCTGTGGGTCCATCTTGATTCCTTCGGTCGATATGATCAAACCTAAGAACTGGATGCTCTGCTGCTCAAAGTTGCATTTCTTGGCTTTGGCATAAAGTCCATACTTGCGGAGCCGGCACAATACACTTTTAACATGTCCTCGGTGCACCTCTAGTGATACGGAGAATATCAAAATGTCATCAAGGTAGACAACCACGAAAATATCCAGAAAGTCTTTGAAAATATCGTTAATAAAGTACTGAAAGGTGGCAGGGGCATTACAAAGGCCAAAGGGCATAACCAGATATTCAAAGTGTCCAAATCGGGTACGGAAGGCAGTTTTCCATTCATCCCCTTCTCGTATACGAACCAGGTTATAGGCCCCTCTTAAATCCAGCTTGGTAAAGATACTTGCTGATTTGAGTCTTTGGAACAGTTCAGGAACTAGAGGAAGGGGATAACGATTCTTTACTGTAATTTTATTTAGGTCACGATAGTCCACACATGGTCTCAGGGAATGATTCTTCTTTTCTACAAAAAATATACCAGCACCAGCCGGTGAGGTAAAGGGACGGATGAATCCTTTCTGCAGATTCTCATCAATATAGTCCTTCAAAACTCCTGATTCCCGTTCAGATAAAGGAAAGATGCGCCCAAATGGAATCTCGGCCCCGGGTAGGAGCTCAATAGGGCAGTCATAAGGTCTGTGTGGAGGAAGAGTGTCTGCTCCTCATTTGCTGAAAACGTCCAGGTATTCGTGGTAAGAATCTGGAACTACCCGACATAATTCAGGGTCTGCGTCCATACACAGCAGGGTAGCAGGTGATGGTGGTGAAGTTTCCAAACAGTGTCTCTGACAATATGCTGACTGGAACTTGACACTTCCGGATTCCCAGTCTATCTGTGGATTGTGGGCCTGTAGCCAGGGCAGACCCAGGATGACGGGATACAAGGGTGAAGAGATTGCGTATAAACGCAGCAGCTCTTGATGGTTGGTGGAGGAGATGGTCAGCATCGGTGGGGTCTCCTTGGTTACCAGTCCAGATTTAATGCGAGACCCATCGTCCAGAAATACAGTGAGTCCCTGTCCTCTGGTTTGTAGAGGAATGTGTTGCTGAGCTGCAAAGGACTGGTCGATGAAACAGCTACATGCTCCCGAATCAATAATATCGGTCACTGATACGCTTCTTCCCGACAGCTGGAAGGAAACAGGCAGAGAGATATGAGCTGAGCTGGCAGATAAGGCGGGCAGGGGTGACTGGCTGAGTGAAGAAAGGGAAAGACACTTACGCAGCTTGGCAGGACAGGTACGTACAAAGTGACCGGCTTCTCCACAGTACAGGCAGAGGTTATTTACTCTTCGGCGTTGGCGTTCTTCTGGAGTCAATGAAGAACGAATCAGGCCCAATTGCATGGGTTCAGGCGCCTCTGGAGTGGGCAAAGCGGAGTTTCCAGGAGTTGGGTTAGGAGGAGCAGGGACCTTAGGTAACATCCAGGCTGGACGGAAGTGCTGTTTGGTTCTTTCAGAACTGCGTTCTCGTAGGTGGCGGTCAATCTGAATGGACAGAGTGATTAGGGCTTCCAGAGAGCTTGGCACCCCGACCCGAGCGAGCTCATCTTTCAGGCTTTTCGAGAGACCCAAACGAAATTGATGACGCAGGGCTGCGTCATTCCAGCTAGTGTCTGCACTCCAGCATCTAAAGCCAGTGACATAGTCCTCGGCCGCCCTACGGCCTTGCTGGAGTGCATGAAGGGCCGCTTCAGCGGTGGAGGTACGTTGGGGATCATCATAAATCAGCGCCATAGCATCAAAGAACATTTGCATGGTGTTTAGTTGTGCGTTGTTCTCTTCCAACAGCCGGTGGACCCAAGCCTGTGGTTCCCCTTGGAGGAGGGAAATAATGAATCCCACCTTGGTGGTTTCCAGGGAAAAAGTCAGTGGCTGGAGAGCAAAGTAGAGCTGACAGGCATTGCGGAAGGCTCTAAATTTACTCCGATCACCAGAAAACCTCTCAGGATTAGGTACACGGGGCTCAGGAGGTAACATCATTACTGTATGGCTGGCTGAAGTCCCAGCTTGGGTGGTAGAGGAGGCAGGATCAGATGCAGGAGCTGTAGTTGTTGGAGTGGACAGGGACTGTACCCGCTCTTCCAGACGCACATATCCTTCCTGCAGCGACTTAACCGCCTGTGTAAGAGCAGCAAGGTGCTGACATATTTCATCCACTGGAGAGGATCCTCTTGCAGGCTCAGACATGGCTGTTTGGTACTGTTACGTACCTGGGATATGAGCCTGACGTGCAGAGGAAGGCCTCTCGTACAACTCCGGCTCGCGGACCACTGGTATTGATACAGCAGCCACAGGAGCACAGTGGGGTATGAGTGCCTGTAAACAGTTCAATAGTCCCTGTAGTAGTGGTGATCAGCAGGCAGGTAGTGGATGAACTCACACGAGCAGGACCAGATGCTGGTTTGCAGGGCTGGGAGCTGAAGCAGGCTGGATGAACGAGATGCAGGGTCAGACAGGCCGGGTCGGTAATAATCAGGCAGATCAGGCATAGACGGTAGGCAGAAGAGTGGTCAGGTCACAAGCCAAGTAGTACCGGAAGATCAGCAGACAGAATCAGCAGGCAGGATCAGAGTCAAAGGGAAGCCGGCATCAGAACAGGCAGCAGGCAATCACAGGAAACGACAAGCTGGATCAGATTCAGAGGTCACACAGGAAACAGGATACAACACAGAAGCTGCAGACCAAACAGCAATGAACCTCTGTAGGAGCCCTGTTTAAATAGCCCGCCTGACTTCAGTATTAGTGACAGGTGTGTGTCTTAAAGTGCTAGTACCCATGCGTGCACGCCGGGATCTTACATGGAAAGCCCGTCTTCCCTGACAGTCACATCTGGCGCTCCCAGGACGCCGGCACATGGCTCCGCAGTGTGGGCTTTTTTTAACATGTCCGCTGCTGACAATAGTGTTGCCATCTGCAGCCTTTGCAGTCAACGCATAAGTCGCGGTAAGCCTAACACTCACCGCCTTAAGAAGGCACATGAGCTGCCATCACCGAGCCCAGTGGGAGCAATGGAACCCACAAAGCCACACTCCAGGCTCTCACCATCCAGCCTTGTCTTCTACTTCTCCTTCTCCTCACAATTGTCCTCCACTCCACCTTCTATCATGCTGTCCTCACGTTTTTCTGGAAAAAGGCAGGCTTCCGTGGGCCAAATGTTCGAGTGTAAAAAAATTATGGCGCCGGATAACCCTCTTGCCCAACGGTTGACGGCTGGCTTGTCAGAACTGATAGCCCGCCAACTACTGCCATATAAACTGGTGGACTTGGAGGCCTTTCGAAAATTTGTGGCCATTGGAACACCACAATGGAAGGTCCCAGGAAGGAAATATTTCTCACAGAAGGGCATCCCAGAGCTATATGGCCATGTTCAGTGGCAAGTGAATGTATCTCTGGCACACAGTGTCGGTGCCAAAATACATCTGACCACAGGCACATGGTCTAGCAAACACAGGCAGGGAAGGTATATCATTTTTATTGCCCACTGGGTGAACCTTCTGACGGCCATCAAGCATGTAACCCGTGGCACCCGTGTAGATTTGGTTTTACCGCCACGGATTGCATGCAGGCCTGCCTCTTCTTCTCTTCCTCCTCCCTCTCCTCCTCGGCTGACTCCTCCTTTTCCGCTGCTAGCGTCTCTTCCGCTACGCCGACCAAGATCCCCAGAACCTATTCGACATGCCAGGTGAGACGTTGCCATGCTGTGCTGCGTCTGCTGTGCCTGGAAGCCAAGAGCCACACTGGCCCTGCACTCCTTTTAGCTTTGCGTTCACAGGCAGATCAGTGGCTAACACCGCTCAATTTGACAGTTGGTAAAGTGGTGTGTGACAATGGTGCCAATCTGCTTAGCGCATTGAAACAGGGCAAAATTACACATGTGCCATGCATGGCACACGTCTTAAACTTAGTCGTGCATCGATTCGTTGTCAAATACCCTGGGGTCCAGGGCATCTTGCGGCAGGCAAGGAAAATCTCGGCCCATTTCAGAAGATCTTACACGGCCATGGCTCGCCTTGCTGACATTCAGCGGCGACACAATCTGCCGGTCAGACGTCTTATTTGCGATTGCCCGACGTGATGGAACTCAACCTTCTATATGCTTGATGGGCTGCTCCAGCAGAAACGTGCAGTTAACGACTACCTGTATGAACTCTGTGGCAGAACAGGTTCTGGGGAGCTTGTTTTTTTTTCACCGCGTCAGTGGCTGCTCATGTGCGACGCATGCAGACTTCTGCGGCCATTTGATGAGATCACCAAACTGGTCAGTCGCAGCCATGACGCCATCATTGACATCATACCTTATGCCTTCTTTATGGAGTATGCATTGCGTCATGTCATTGATCAAGCCGTGCAGGAGCAGGAAGATGAGGAAGTCGCAATGCTGGATGAATTCCCAGGGGGGCTATCTGAGACAAGTCAACAACAGGAGTCTGAAAAGGAGTCAGAGGAGGATGGTGCCGGGGCGGATGAGGAGGAGGAGCAAGAAGAGCATGCTTTAAACCTTTCTGGGATCCCTGTTGTTGTGCGTGGATGGGGAGAGGAGAACGAGGAGGACGACATTATCCTGGATGATGAGCAGGAGCCAGGCCACCACACCGCTTCCAGTTTAGTGCAAATGGGGGCCTTCATGCTCCAGTGTTTTAACAGGGACCCCTGTATAAAAAGCATGGGTGGCAACGTACTTAGACCCCCGGTACAAACACAAAATGGTGGAAATGTTACCACCATCACAGAGGGCTGTCAGAATGGAGCACTTACAGGCCTTGCTTCGAGAAAGGCTGCATTCTGCTTTTGCGTGCGCTGGCAGAGGAGGAATTCCCACTCCCAGAGAAGGAGTTGCGGATACCAATCCAACAGCGCCTGCAAGAAGAGGGCGGTTTGAAGATGTGTTGGTGACTTCTGATATGAGGTCATTCTTTCAGCCGACCCATCGACAGGTCTCATTCGGATCCAGCATCAGGGAATGCCTAGACTGACAGGTGTCCGACTACATCGGGTTAACGGCCGATGTGGATGCTCTGAGAAGTGATGAACCCCTGGACTACTGGGTGGGCAGGCTTGACCTCTGGCCAGAGCTTGCCCAATTTGCAATGGAACTGTTGGCTTGCCCCTCGTCCAGTGTCCTGTACGAAAGGATGTTCAGCGCAGCAGGGGGGATCGTGACCGATAAGCACACTCGCCTAGCTCTCGACAGTGTTGACTACCTGACATTTATAAAAATGAATGAGGCATGGATCTCTGAGGAATTCGACACATGTGACCAGTAGACTATGTATATGCATAACTCTATAAACAATTTCGGTGCTGGTGGTGTCAGTGCTCTCTATCACGGTGCTGGTGGTGTCAGTGCTCTCTATCACGGTGCTGGTGGTGTCAGTGCTCTCTATCGCAGTGCTGGTTTCAGACAGTGAGGGAGATGGCAGCGGAAAAGTCAATCAGCAGGCAGTGCCAGCACCATGGCTGAGGATCAGCACTGGACTGGCACCTCCGGACTACCGCAGTGGAGCCCTGCATAGGTGGAGGTAAGGGCCGGGCAGAGGGAGGGGCTCAAGCACAGGTTGGCACACTAGGACACTGGCACAGGACTGCGCTACCCTGACTGTGGCAGTGATCATCTCCTGCACCCCCTTCATAGCCTGGCCTGACCTTGCCTCTCCTCCATGGCCTTCATGCGCTCCTGAATTGTAAAAATTTCACAGATAAAAAAAGAAAAAAGAATGCTTGTCGTTGTCGATCCCAGATTTTCTTAATACTTTTGTTATGTCAGTGTCCATGTTGTGAGACTATGTGTGCACAGCTAGTAAGTTTGTGGCTGAAAATATGACCTGGAGGTTTTTAAGGTTTGCCTGCCATTAAAGTCAATGGGGTCCGCCGCGAACCTTGCGGTTCGCAAACTTTTGGTCACGTTCGCTAAACGTCCCATCGGAAGTTCGTCCACCACTACTGGTGGGCACTGAGAAGGGCATTAATGGGCATTGGTAGGTGACACTGATAGGCAGCACTGCTAGGTGGCACTGATGCGGCATTGATTGACACCACTGGTGGGCATTAATAGTTGGCACTGATATACACTGATATGCACTGTATGGGCACTGGCAGGTGGCACTGGTTGGCACAGAAGAGGCGGCTGTGCCTCTTCCTCTTCAGGAATGATGTCCCTTACACAGAAGCCAGTGATCAGCTTTTTTTTTTTCTGCTCACGCAGTATCCATGATCATCAACACACCAATCATATGACAACTTTGTACTGCATTGGTGACAGTATTGAGAATTTTTTTTTTATTTTATTATATTTTTCCAAAAATTGTGACAAAAAAAACGTCAAAAAACTTGCCATGCCTCTTACTAAACACCTTGGACTGTCTACTTTCCAAAAAGGAGAAATCTTGGGGGCATTTATACTTTCCTGGCAAAACCCTCAAGGAATGAGACAGGGTGTCAATACATCAGGGCTGATCAATTTTGAAACATATATATATATATATATATATATATATATATATATATATAATATATTCGTACATTGATTGTAGACTCTAAATCTTTCTCACAGACTAAATAATATACACTGATTTGGGTTGTTTTACCAAAAAAAGTTAGAATTTTTTTCATAAATTGAAGCCAAAATGTATTTTGTTTGCAAAATTAGGAGTATTTTGTGGGTGCAAGGATTGTGACATATTTGCTGTAAATACAGTGACTAAACCTAGGATCGTCTCCTCAATTATCCCTCTTTAAGCCACTCCCACTGTAAGGCTCTATCATACCATGACCATCCTTTGCCACAGCACACTAATTATGCTGCAGAACTTGTTTTACTGCTCCCATTCCAGGTCTTTTATAATCCTGGTCATGCTCACATTTTGTCGTGCTGTTTTGACTTTAATTGTAAATCAGGCAGGTTTTTTATTATGGGTATTGTTAATGTTTACATTGTTTAACCGCTTGCCGACCAGCCGCCGTGATTTTACTGCGGCAGGTTGGCACGATCCCACGAACCATCGTTGCTATACGTCGGCTCGCAGGATCGGGATAGCAGGCGTGCGAACCGGGGGTGCCAATGCTCATGGCTGATGGTTGCGATGACCGCCGGCCACGAGCGATCGCGAGCAGGAGACACAGAACAGGGATGAGTTTGTGTAAAGAGGAGTGACAGATTGAGAGTTCCTATTAGCTAGGAACCACGATCCATCATTTCCTCTAGTCAGTCCCCTCCCCGTTCAGTTAGAATCACCTCCCAGGGAACACAGTTAACCCCTTGATCGCCCCCTAGTGTTAACCCCTTCTCTGCCAGTGACATTTTTACAGTAATGCATTTTTCATAGCACTGTATAAATGCCAATGGTCCCAAAAATGTGTCAACATTGTCCGATGTGTTCCGCCATAATGTTGCAGTTAAAATAAAAATCGCAGATCGCCGCCATTATTAGTAAAAATAATAAAAATGCGATAAATCTATCCCCTGTTTTGTAGACATTATAACTTTTGCGCAAACCAATTAATATATGCTTATTGCGGTATTTTAAAAAAAAACAAATAATGTAGAAGTATACATATTGGCTTAAACTGAGAAAAAAAGTACTTTAAAAAAAATGGTGATATTTATTATAGCAAAAATACAAAATATTGTGTTTTTTTTTCAAAATTGTCGCTCATTTTTTGTTTATAGCGCAAAAAATAAAAACCGCAGAGGCAATCAAATACCACCAAAAGAAAGCTCTATTTATGGGAAAAAAGGACATCAATTTTGTTTGGGTGCAACATCGCATGACCATGCAATTGTCAGTTAAAACTTTGCAGTGCCAAATTGCAAAAATGGCCCGGTCATTCAGAAGCCAAATCTTCTGAGGCTGAAGTAGTTAAATATCAATTATCTTAGTTTCTAATAGGAATTTGTCAGAATGTCGGTAAATTTTCCATATTTTGACAGTAAAATCTTCATGGAGGTTGGTAACCTGGTACCTATTTAAATCTGCAATAGACATTCCCTGTTAATTTATATGGGGGTTACTAGCCTGATCAGATTTCTCAAAGGATAGTGCTGGTTTTAGGTTTTCTCTCCATTCAGTTTACCATGAGTATGAGTAAAAAAAGCAGCAAAGATACTATACTCTGACACCAATGACTGCCATCTAGTGACTGAATAGGTTATTGTACACAAATCGCCCTTTTGAGTGAATCATTTAACATGTTAGCTTGTCTCTTTTACAGTTGCCTATAAAATACCTTTGTTGTAATGTTTGAAATATTGTTTTAATGCTATTTATCAAAACTCCATGGTGTATTGCTCCACTTACTCGTTTGCAAAGTGGCTTATATAGTGTTTGCTTGTACTAATATCCATAAGGAAAAGCACCTTTTTGTTTACACTCATCACAGAAAAATAAAGTGAATGCGTTAGCAGGTATGTCTTGACATGTCAAAAACCCTCCAGGTGAATCCAAAAGATCTTCAGAAGCTATCAGGTTTTTTTATGGTCAGTGTAACAGTAATAGTTTGAATTGCCATGACTGGCTTTCATTCATAACTCACTGTTTATTATGGTGAAGTTGTGATTGGCCACAGCTATCACATGGTACAGTGGTGTAATTGGCCCAGGTACCATGTGTTCACTGGTGACCAATCACAGATCACACACAGTAGTAACGCATAGCGATCAAGTGGTATCCGAGCCGATTGCAGCAGACCAATACGAGCACCACAATCGGCTGTGTCATTAATCCTGCTGGTGCGTGCAGGAGCGGAGTGACATACTGGTGCCAAGTGATTAAATGCCCATGAAAGTATTGCTTTTCTAAGGGGAAGTGATGTAGCGGAAATTATCTACGTTGAGGAGTATTTAGGTTGCGGGGTGATGGACATTTTTGTGAACTTTCTGCAAGGTGTATTTGTATACTTTGATCTCTTTGACACTTGGCTTGGCGCAGCCTAACTTTGCTGACAGAAAAAGCTTTGCCACTGACAAGAACACTCAATGCCTCTGCTCCTGCTTGGCACTGTCAGTATAGCTGGCTTAGTGCTTTTGCCCACACAAAGAAGCAGATGCTGTTCTGCTCTGTCTTATCTATTTCCCAGAGCATTCTGGGATACAGGAACCACCACTGTCTCTCCCCCAGTGACCAGCTAACACTTATAAATGCTTCACTAACATGCCATAAATGCTTTAGGTGCAGTTACAAGTGTGACAATGCTCATGATGCCTCATGAAAACGACATGCTGCCTAATTTAATGAGAAATAATCTACAGAGCCTTTAATTTTGAAGAATAGGGACTTTTTTTTAACTTCCTTTTTAATGACCAGTGACGGTAGATCCAGGGGCGTACCAATAGGGGGGCAGGGAGTGCGGTCCGCCCCGGGTGCCACACTTTGGGGGGTGTCAGTGGCCGAGTGACTTTGCTATGGGGGTGCGTTCCATCTGATCATCCCAAGGGCATCCCTGCTGTCTCTGATTGATCAATTTCACTTTAGTTTTTTTTTAGAACACCCCCCAGTACAGCGGCCAGACTGTCCAGTGAGTGACTGTATTCCCTTCTGCTAGCTCTGCCTCCACCCACCACTGCTGCTGCCTGTGTGTGTCTGTCATCTCTCTCCGCTGGGGGCGGCTGCTTCCACACAGTGAATACGGAGTCCTCCCTAGCTGACTGAGAGTCGAGGTGGTGAGCGGGGGGTGGTGATGTAAGAAGAGGCTGGAGGAGTGTGTCTACCCCTGCCCTGTGCTGGTCTGGGGGGGGCAGGTCAGGGTGATGGCTGTGTCCCCCTCCCCCTGCCATGTGTATAGTGCAGCTGACCTGATTGGGGGGGTGGGTTGATGTAAGAAGAGGCTGGAGTATTGTGTCTACCCCTGTGCTGGTCTGGGGGGGGGGGGGGTCAGGGTGATTGTTGTGTCCATCACCCCCTCCCGCTGCCATGTGTATAGTGTAGCTGACCTGGGGGGGTTGCAGAATGCAGTTATGTGCTATATACAGGGTGCAGAATGCAGATTGCAGATATGCGCTATATGCAGGTGCGTGCTGTATACAGGGTGCAGAATGCAGATATGCACTATAAACGGTGCAGAATGCAGGCGCGTGCTGTATACAGGGTGCAGAATGCAGGCGCATGCTGTATACAGGGTGGAGAATGCAGGCGCGTGCTGTATACAGGGTGCAGAATGCAGGCACGTGCTGTATACAGGGTGGAGAATGCAGGCGCGTGCTGTATACAGAGTGGAGAATGCAGGCGCGTGCTGTATACAGGGTGCAGAATGCAGGCACGTGCTGTATACAGGGTGCAGAATGCAGGCACGTGCTGTATACAGGGTGCAGAATGCAGGCGCGTGCTGTATACAGGGTGTAGAATGCAGGCGTGTGCTGTATACAGGGCGCAGAATGCAGATATGTGCTGTATACAGGGTGCAGAATGCAGATATGTGCTGTATACAGGGTGCAGAATGCAGATACAGTGGTGTGAAAAAGTGTTTGCCCCCTTCTTCATTTCCTGTTCCTTTGCATGTTTGTCACACTTAAGTGTTTCGGAACATCAAACCAATTTAAACAATAGTCAAGGACAACACAAGTAAACACAAAATGCAATTTGTAAATGAAGGTGTTTATTATTAAAGGTGAAAAAAAATCCAAACCATCATGGCCCTGTGTGAAAAAGTGATTGCCCCCCTTGTTAAAACATACTATAACTGTGGTTGTCCACACCTGAGTTCAATTTCTCTAGCCACACCCAGGCCTGATTATTGCCACACCTGTTCAAAATCAAGGCATCACTTAAATAGGAGCTGCTTGACACAGTAAGGTCCACCAGAAGATCCTTAAAAGCTACACATCATGCCGAGACCCAAAGAAATTCAGGAACAATTGAGAAAGAAAGTAATTGAGATCTATCAGTCTGGAAAGGGTTATAAAGCCATTTCCAAAGCTTTGGGAATCCAGCGAACCACAGTGAGAGCCATTATCCACAAATGGCGAAGACATGGAACAGTGGTGAACCTTCCCAGGAGTGGCCGGCCGCCCAAAATTACCCCAAGAGCGCAGCGACGACTCATCCAAGAGGTCACAAAAGACCCCACAACTACGTCCAAGGAACTGCAGGCCTCACTTGCCTCAGTTAAGGTCAGCGTTCATGCCTCCACCATCAGGAAAAGACTGGGCAAAAATGGCCTGCATGGCAGAGTTCCAAGGAGAAAACCACTGCTGAGCAAAAAGAACATCAAAGCTCGTCTCAATTTCTCCACAACACATCTTGATGATCCCCAAGACTTTTGGGACAACATTCTGTGGACCGATGAGACAAAAGTGGAACTCTTTGGAAGGTGTGTGTCCAAGTATATCTGGCGTAGAAGGAACACTGCATTTCATAAAAAGAACATTATACCAACAGTAAAATATGGTGGTGGTAGTGTGATGGTCTGGGGCTGTTTTGCTGCTTCAGGACCTGGAAGACTTGCCATGATAAAAGGAACTATGAATTCTGCTGTCTACCAAGAGATCCTGAAGGAGAATGTCCGACCATCTGTTCGTGTACTCAAGCTGAAACGAACTTGGGTTCTGCAGCAGGACAATGATCCTAAACACACCAGCAAGTCCACCACCGAATGGCTGAAGAAAAACAAAATGAAGACTTTGGAGTGGCCTAGCCAAAGTCCTGACCTGAATCCTATTGAGATGTTGTGGTATGACCTTAAAAAGGCCGTTCATGCTCGAAAACCCTCTAATGTAACTGAATTAGGACAATTCTGCAAAAATGAGTGGGCCAAAATTCCTCCAGGACACTGTAAAAGCCTCATTGCACGTTATCGCAAACGCTTGGTTGCAGTTGTTGCTGCTAAGGGTGGCCCAACCAGTTATTAGGTTTAGGGGGCAATCACTTTTTCACACAGGGCCATGATGGTTTGGATTTTTTTTTTCACCTTTAATAATAAACACCTTCATTTACAAATTGCATTTTGTGTTTACTTGTGTTGTCCTTGACTATTGTTTAAATTGGTTTGATGTTCCGAAACACTTAAGTGTGACAAACATGCAAAGGAACAGGAAATGAGGAAGGGGGCAAACACTTTTTTCACACCACTGTATGTGCTGTATACAGGGTGCAGAATCCAGGAGTGTGCTGTATACAGGGTGCAGAATGCAGATATGTGCTATATACAGGGTGCAGAATCCAGGCGCGTGCTGTATACAGGGTGCAGAATCCAGGCGCGTGCTGTATACAGGGTAAAGAATCCAGGCGTGTGCTGTATACAATAAATATTCTTGACAAAATGGAAAAAAAATTGTGGGCGTTTTTTCATTTAAAAGTTGGAGGGTGCCAGATGTAGGATCCGCCCCCGGGGTGCCAAACGCTCTAAGTACGCCCCTGGGTAGATCTACCCCTTATTTGCAGTGAATTTCTGTTCCAGGGTGAAACTTTCCAGCTATTTTTAAGGAGAAGTATGACTAAAGCATATTAGATCATATTTCTCCTCTGGGTCACTGGACTGCACTTATTTCTGCACTCCTGTGGCCCACATTCAGCATAATGCCTGCTGTGGGGCGATGTAACACAGCTCTGTAGGTCCAGGCTCTTCAAGATTCTGAATTTAATGTCAGGATAAACCCAAATGCCTGGGTGGCAGCTGGCTCAGCCTCTCAGCATGCCACTGAGAACCTGAGATAGCCGCTCCTATCCCCTCTACAGCCGGGTGCTCCAGGGAACACTGGAGGGGCAGAGTATAGAGCCGGTGACTGATCTGTTAAGTGAAGACCTAGAATTCTGCGATCAGTGGTCATGTGCTTGCTCAGTTCTCAGTCATAGAGCCAGTATAGGACAACTACTGCATTGGACCAATGCTTCAGCCACATAGGTGAGCGTATATATGCTTGTGTTTTTTTTTAACCACTTCTAGACCGCTGCACACCAATGTACGTCCTCACTTTGAGGATGGATATTGTTATGGCAGCAATATCCCCAGAATTTCAGTGTTCGGCCAGGCACAAGATAAAAGTGGTCTCTGCGGTGGATTCGCTGTGAGATCACTTTTATCGGTGGCGGGAGAGGGGCCCCCCCCTCCACCGATTACCAGAGGCAGTCGGATCCTTCACGTGGCTGTCCATTTCAGTGTAAATATGAGATCTGAGGTCTTTTTGAGCCCAGATCTCATATTTAAGAGGTTCAGTCATGCTTTTTTTCTATTACAAGGGATGTTTACATTCCTTGTAATAGAAATAAAAGTGACACAATTTTTTTCCCTTAAAATGGTGTAAAAATAAAAGGTAAAATAAATGAGAAAAAATAAATATTTTTAAACGCACCCTGTCCTGCCGAGCTTGCGTGCAGAAGCGAATACATGCGTGAGTAGCACCGTATATATGAGAAAACCCATGTTCGACCATTCGTCAAAATGCGAATGTTATGGGCCGTTCGCCCCAAATTCGAGTGGCGCATCACGGCCCATAATTCACTGCGGCATCGCAGTGCATTGCTGGCTGATGATTGGCCAAGCATGCACTATGACCCGCATGCTTGGCCAATCACAGCACCATCTGTACAGCGAGACATAATTGGCCAGGGTGGCTTTGGCCAATTATGGCTCAGGGGGATTAGTACACACCCCACACTATATAAGGGCTCCTGGAAGTCGGCCTTGTGTAGTGTGTTCCGGCGTGCTGAGAGAGAGGGAGATATAGACAGTTTCATTTAAGTTAGAGCAGGCAGGAAGCAAGTCGGTTAGCTGCAGTGAGTGTATTGTGTGTGTGTGTGTATGTACGTATATGTGTATATATATATATATATATAATGCATGCTAGGTGTTGCGCAGATAGATAAATAGATAGATAGATAGATAGATAGATAGATAGATAGATAGATAGATAGATAGATAGATAGACGCACACACAGTTTAGCTAGATTCGTTCCTGTGTACTGTGTCCTTTGCTACCCCAATTGCTGGTGTTGGAGTGACTGATGCCATTGAGCCGAGGGAAGAGGCCGCGTTGGGAGCTGCTTTGCCAAAGTACCCTGAGCCTGGGTGAGAGAGGATGAGGACGGCTTGGTCATCCACTCTACCAAGTCTTCGGCATGTTGCGGCTCAACGCGGCCAGCTGCCGAAAAAAAGGACAAGCGTGTCCCATGGCCACGTGCTGTGAGGATGCACCGTGTCCACGACCAGCACTGTTGCCTCTAGACACAGAGCCCGCTTGACCTCTTTTATTGGCTTGTGACTGTCTCCTTGTTGGCCTTCAAGACATACTAATGGCTTGCAGTGAGATGTAGCTGCACAAAGCTGTGATATATTAGATATAAATTATTTTTATATATATATGTATACATCCACGCACACATACATAATATTTATGTGCACACTGTGCAGAGGACCACAGTACACCAACTGTAATCACTGCAGCTGCCTGCCTGTGGTACTGTGGTATAGGATCAGAAGAACCTATGCTGCATGCGATTCAGTTCGCTTAGTGCGCTATACAAATTATCCATTCATTCATTCATTCCATTCATGCATGGCCTCCCTGATCCTGCAAAGCCTGCCAAAGGATCCTCGTATTCATCGGATCGAGGAGGGGGATCATTACTGGCTGGCAACCCTCCTTTATCCACGTTACAATAGAGAGGAAAAAAGCTTTTAAAAAGCCTTTACTCCAAAAACAAGACCAAATCTAGCTCTGAGGAGCATGACAAGGATCTTGATGCCTTATTTTCTTTATTGGAAGAACAGGACTCTCTCTAGATCTAATTTATACAGTGGATCTAGATACCCTATTACGTGAACATGTCAATACAGATGTGACACCGACCCATCTGCCCAAATTAAAAAATAAATCCGATAAATTTCCCCCTCTTAATACCAACCAGAATTTGGCATTATTTGTTGTCTCAGCAGCAAAATCTGACCCAATCCGAGCAACAAGCCCTTGAAAGTTTAAAAAAATGTTATTCCCTTACAATCAAGCCCTCCGATAAAGGGGGAAACATTGTTATAATGTCTAATAATCCATATAAATCTATGTGTAACCGAATACTTTCTAATCAGGATTGGTACAAACCAATCTCGAGGGCTAGCATTGCCAAGTTCGAAGTCCAGATTTTATGCCTTTATTGATGAGGCGTTCTCTCAGGGCATTGTGGACCAGGATACGTGGGAATTCCTGCGGGTTAAATACCCAAAGGTTCCCACGTTCTATTGTTTGCCCAAGGTTCACAAGGATTTGTTATCTCCCCCAGGTAGGCCCATAATATCGGGTAATGGATCAATTAGCGAAAACTTGAGTCTATACTTGGATACATTTTTAAGTCCTCTTGTCACAAAGCTACCGTCCTTTGTACGTGATAGGATACACCTTGCTTATCACAACATGCTCTGTTGGTAGCTATAGATGTCGAAGCGCTCCATAACGCTATTCCTCATCATTTAGGACTAGCAGCTATAAGACGAGTAACAGGGCTGTATAGGTAATGTGAAACTGCAGGAATTCATCATTATGGCTCTAAAATTCATACTTTCTCACAATGTTTTCTCCTTTGATGGCTCCCACTACCTCCAGGTGCAGGGGTGGCGATGGGGACTTCCTGTGCCCCATCATACGCCAACCTGTACCTGGGGGAGTGGGAGCAGTCATTGTTAGCCAATCTGTCCCTTATGCACCTTACTTGTCATGTAGCAGCTTGGTTACGCTACATCGATGATATTTTATTATTTTGGGAGGGCTCTGTAAGTGAGTTGGAGGAGTTCATTTTGGCAATGAACCAAAATGACTTGAATTTGAAATTTACCGTTACACACAGCAAGATAAGTATAACATTTTTGGATGTTATTATATCTAAGAATGAGGACGGTAGCCTATCCAGTGGGCTTTACCGCAAGCCCACGGCTGGCAATGCGATCTTGCACACTTCTAGCTCACACCGACAACCACTTCTACGCTCCATCCTGTACAACCAGTACCTTCGGCTTAAACGGAATTGTTCTGATCATGAATCCTTCCTGCAAGAAGCATGTGCCCTACGAGACAGACTCTTGGAGAGGTTATTCCCATACCTCCCTCAAGAGGGCTTTCAAACGGGCTAATGGACACACGAGACATCAACTGCTTTTTGATAAAAAGGAGAAACAATATGACACACTGCCTGTCAGGGTCATTACCAGGTATAATAACCAACACAAAGCAGTTGCCACCGTTTTGGGGAAATTTTGGCACCTCCTATGCTCAGACCCTACGTTGAGCCCACGTCTCGCTAAAACCAGTGATCACATATCTCCGGTCTTCCTCACTCATTGACCAATTGGTCCAGAGTGAATATGTGGGTGAATTTCACCAAGATCCTTGTAAGAGATTTGGGATATTTAGATGTGGGGGGTGCCCCATTTGCCGATACATGGAAATTTGACAAAACTTCATCCTTCCCAATGGACGACCCTACAAGCCACGTCACTTCTCTAATTGTAAGATGGAGGGGGTGGTGTACCTCTTAACGTGTTCTTGTCAGCAGTTCTATGTTGGCAAGTCTAAGCAGAAATTTCATCAAAGAGCATCTAGACATGTCACTTCCATGAAGACGGCCAATCCTGATCTCCCTCTTGGGAGACATGTCATTGACAAGCACCAAGGCAGGTTTCCAGGGATCAGATTTCTGATCCTCGATGGGGTTCATCCGAGTCCGAGGGGTGGAGATTGGAACAAGATCATCCTCCAGCGGGAAGTTCAGTGGATAGCGGACCTTGGGGCCACCTCACCCCATGGGCTCAATTTAGTTTCAGGCCCTTTTTGGAGGGCTTTTCTTCTGGTGGATGTGAAAAAGAATAACAACCATAGTTCTGTATCCTCATAAGCACCAGGGTGTTACAATAATATGGTAACTCTTGCAATGTTGTCCAATGTGAAATGACCCTTGTCATGCTATGTCATAACAATAATAATGTGTCTTGCTATGCTTTTTTCTCCCCCTAGATTGTCCTTGTGCAGCCTGTTGGGGTTTTTAAGGTTATCTTTGCTTGCCTATGATTGTTTCTAGTGTTGCCTGTGGACCTTTGGCGATGTTGACCGTGGCCGACTTCTGGGCCTCAGCTGTTGTCCCTTTTCTATCCTGCCTGGCGCACACAGGCCTCCCGATTTTCAGGTGGCCTCTTTAGCGATCCGCAGATGACCACTTTCCATGTGGCTGCATCCAATTTTGCATGGCGCTCTGGTTTTTGTGACCATTTTGCGGCTCACTTTGTTGTGTCAGTGGGCATTGGGCTTTAGGGCACCCCTGCTATGGATCCCCAAATTCCCCTTTTTTTGGGGGTCCTTGCGGCGCTTGCCCTTGCTTCCCCGTCTTGCCCAGTTTCCTCCTGGGTCTATCTGAGACCCATTACATAAAAATTCATATATTATATCCTTTTTTTTTTTTTGAGGCTGCATGGCGGCTTGTTGCACATATTTGTACGCGACTGCCGGGCGTTTATTCCCGGCGACTTGCGCCATTGCGGGAGATAATGTCTGTCACTATTGCACACCATTGTGCGCAATGACGCTAAATTTTAGCACTGTAGGCATGCGCACATTTGAGCATTCGTTGTGCACATACATGCGCAATGACATCACGCAAATTTTTGCTGCATTTAAATGCTTGAACTTCATGCGCTTGTCCTGTCACTGTTTAGACTAAGGGTGCCCAATCTTTTGAAGAGCGATGGGCCACTTAAGCAACTTGGTAACCGGCCGCGGGCCACAATGAGCAGAGCAGGCGGATGACAGGTCTATGCAAAGCGGACACGGATACAGCTCACTCTACTCTATGGGTCCTCTGATCCGATCTGCCTAGACAGACAGCGTTTTTTTTTTTTTAGGGAATCAGATTGGAGGTAGGCAGGGCCGGACTGGGATACCGGGAAATATTCCGGTAGGCCGCCTGCCCTGGGGCCGCTTTTAGTTGCAGCTGCACTGCTCCCCTCTCTCCTGCGGATCACAGAGCTGGCTGGCTCTGTGTTCGGCGGCCGCTCTGTAACATGGCCCCGCCCCCTCAGACCGGCTCATGTGCCACAGTGCCTGGATAGGAGGATGGGGGTGGGGCTGACGATTCTCCTATCCAACTTATTTGACTGTCCCCAGTTCACCTTGTGCTCCCTGACCCCCCCAGTGCTCTCCTCCCCCACCACACTCTCCTACCCCCCCTGCTCTCCTCCACCACCACACTCTCCTACCCCCCCCGCTCTCCTCCACCACCACACTCTCCTACCCCCCCGCTCTCCTCCACCACCACACTCTCCTATCCCCCCGCTCTCCTCCACCACCACACTCTCCTGCCCCCCTGCTCACCTCCACCACCACACTTTCCTGCCCCCCCTGCTCTCCTCCACCCACACTCTCCTACCCCCCTGCTCTCCTCCACCACCACACTCTCCTACCCCCCTGCTCTCCTCCACCACCACACTCTCCTACCCCCCCCCTGCTCTCCTCCACCACCACACTCTCCTACCCCCCCCTGCTCTCCTCCACCACCACACTCTCCTACCCCCCTTGCTCTCCTCCACCACCACCACACTCTCCTACCCCCCCTGCTCTCCTCCACCACCACACTCTCCTACCCCCCTGCTCTCCTTCACCACCACACTCTCCTACCCCCCCTGCTCTCCTCCACCACCACACTCTCCTACCCCCCCTGCTCTCCTCCACCACCACACTCTCCTACCCCCCCCCTGCTCTCCTCCACCACCACACTCTCCTACCCCCCCCCCTGCTCTCCTCCACCACCACACTCTCCTACCCCCCTGCTCTCCTCCACCACCACACTCTCCTACCCCCCTGCTCTCCTCCACCACCACACTCTCCTACCACCCTGCTCTCCTCCACCACCACACTCTCCTACCCCCCCTGCTCTCCTCCACCACCACACTCTCCTACCCCCCCTTCTCTCCTCCACCACCACACTCTCCTACCCCCCTGCTCTCCTCCACCACCACACTCTCCTACCCCCCCTGCTCTCCTCCACCACCACACTCTCCTACCCCCCCTTCTCTCCTCCACCATCACACTCTCCTACCCCCCCTGCTCTCCTCCACCACCACACTCTCCTGCCCCCCCCCTGCTCTCCACCACACTCTCCTCCACCACCACACTCTCCTACCCCCCCTCCCCTCCTCCACCACCACACTCTCCTACCCCCCCTGCTCTCCTCCACCACCACACTCTCCTACCCCCTCTGCTCTCCTCCACCACCTCACTCTCCTACCCCCCTGCTCTCCTCCACCACCTCACTCTCCTACCCCCTGCTCTCCTCCACCACCACACTCTCCTACCCCCCCTGCTCTCCTCCACCACCACACTCTCCTACCCCCCCTGCTCTCCTCCACCACCACACTCTCCTACCCCCCCTGCTCTCCTCCACCACCACACTCTCCTACCCCCCTGCTCTCCTCCACCACCACACTCTCCTACCCCCCTGCTCTCCTCCACCACCACCACACTCTCCTACCCCCCTGCTCTCCTCCACCACCACACTCTCCTACCCCCCCTGCTCTCCTCCACCACCACACTCTCCTACCCCTCCTGCTCTCCTCCACCACCACACTCTCCTACCCCTCCTGCTCTCCTCCACCACCACACTCTCCTACCCCCCTGCCCTCCTCCACCACCACACTCTCCTACCCCCCCTGCTCCCCTCCACCACCACACTCTCCTACCCCCCTGCTCTCCTCCACCACCACACTCTCCTACCTCCCCCCGCCTTCCTCCACCACCACACTCTCCTACCCCCCTGCTCTCCTCCACCACCACCACACTCTCCTACCCCCCCCCCCCCGCCTTCCTCCACCACCACACTCTCCTACCCCCCTGCTCTCCTCCACCACCACACTCTCCTACCCCCCTGCTCTCCTCCACCACCACACTCTTCTACCTCCCCTGCTCTCCTCCACCACCACACTCTCCTGCCCCCCCCCCTGCTCTCCACCACCACCACACTCTCCTCCACCACCACACTCTCCTACCCCCCCTCCCCTCCTCCACCACCACACTCTCCTACCCCCCCTCTCCTCCTCCTCCACCACACTCTCCTACCCCCCCTGCTCTCCTCCACCACCACACTCTCCTACCCCCCTGCTCTCCTCCACCACCTCACTCTCCTACCCCCCTGCTTTCCTCCACCGCCACACTCTCCTACCCCCCCTGCTCTCCTCCACCACCACACTCTCCTACCCCCCTACTCTCCTCCACCACCACTTTCTCCTGCCCCCCTGCTCTCCTCCACCACCACACTCTCCTGCCCCCCCCTGCTCTCCTCCACCACCACACTCTCCTGCCCCCCCCACAGTTCTCTCCTCCCCTGTTCTTGCTGCCCCCCTGCTCTCCCCATCCTTCTATAGCCACCACCCCAGTGCTTTCCCCCCTGCCCCCCCCAGTGCTTTCCCCCTGCCCCCCCCCCCAGTGCTCTCCCCCCCGTTTCCCCCCCCCAGTGCTCTCCCCCGTTGCTCTCCACTCCTCCCAGTGCTCTCCCCCCTGTTCCCCCCCAGTGCTCTCCCCCCATTGATCTCCACTCCTCCCAGTGCTCTCCCCCCTGTTCCCACCCCAGTGCTCCCCCTCCCCCCAGTGCTCTCCCACCCTGTTCTCCCCCCCAGTGCTCTCCCACCTTGTTCTCCCCCACCCAGTGCTCTCCCCCCTGTTCTTCCCCCTCAGTGCTTCTCCCCCCTGTTCTCCCCCTCAGTGATCTCCCCCCTGTTCTCCCCCTCAGTGATCTACCCCCTGTGCTCTACCCCCCTGTTCTCCCCCCTGTTCACCACTCCCCCCCAGTTCTCCCCCCCCCCCGTACTCTCCACTTCCTCCAGTGCTCCCCCTGTTCCCCCCAGTGCTCTCCCCCCGTTCTCCACCCCCCCCAGAGCTCTCCAGCTTTCCCCATCACTCTCCAGCCCCCACCCCAGTGCTCTTCAACCCCCCATTCTCCCCACCCCTGTTCTTTCTGGCCCCCGGTGATCTCCAGCCCCCCCAGTGGTCTCTACCCCCCGTGCTCTCCACCCCTGTTCTTTTTGGCTCTCCCCAGCACTCTCCACTCCCCACCCCTGTACTCTCCACTCCCCCCTGCATTTTGCCCCCACCCATGTGCTCTCCAACCCCCCATGCTTTCCACCTCTGTTCTTTCTGGCCCCCACTGGTGCTCTCAAGCTCCCCCCCCATTGCTCTCCACTCCTCCCTGCTCTTTGTACCCCCCCAGTACTCTCCAGCCCCCGTGCTCTCCACCCTTGTTTTTCTGCCCCCCCCCCCCCCGTGCTCTTCACCACCCCACACTCTTAGCCCCCCAGTGCTCTCAGCCTACCGTGCTCTCCACCCCTGTTCTTTTTGGCCCCCCCAGTGCTCTCAAGTTCCCCCCAGCACTCTCCGCTCCCCATCCCTGTGATCTCCACTACCCCCTGCTCTTTGAGGATGGCTGAAGGTGCAGGTGGCCAGGGACCACTCCATCTCACAGCAAACAGATCCTCTGGAAGGAGCACTGTCCCCATCCAAAACGAGAACAGACCCTGCCTGCTGCTGGCTGTAATGGATAACCTGCTGGCATGCAAGGTACCGTACCGAGCATCAACAACACACCTTCCCACAGACAGGGACTGCAGACTGGGACATGGGGCGCAGGAGGGACTGCAATGATGGGCACAGTGAGACAGCATTCACGGCACAGTGAGGCCGCATTGGTGGGCACAGTGGGGCCAGGCCGCATTGGTGGGCACAGTGAGGCCGCTTGGTGGGGACAGTGAGGCTGCATTTGATGGGCACTGGTGAGGCTGAATTGAGCTCTTGTATCATATCTGCAGTCTCTGACCATTTCCTGTATCATGTCTGCAGTCTGAGGGAGTCTGAAATGGAATATATATATATATATATATATATATACATATATATAGCCCTATGTGATTTCATATCTATATATAATACTCTCTTCATCAAATGCACTTTAAAATGTATGGTTTTCCCTTTCATGAACAAGAAAATAATGACGTTATGCTGTTGGGCTGGTATAATAATGCTGTGGGGCTGGTATTCAATTTTTTCCAGGGCTGGTTTTTATTCCCAGTCCGGCCCTGGAGGTAGGCGGGTGTAAATGGACACGAATATGTTTACATCTGCCGTTTCTTAGAGGTGAATTTCAGAGTCCGATTGGGTCAGACCTATTATGTGAAAGTGGCCTTTCACACTAATGCAGCGCAGTGCACCTGTGTCTTTCCTGCGGGTCAGCTACACTTTGCCATAGACTTCTATTATATTCTGCAGGTGTAATATACTTTCTGAAAGCACACCAAACCCACAGGATCAATGCAGGTAACCTTAAGGTGCACTGCACTTGTGGATTTTGAAAGCAGCCCAGTAACCACAGCGCAGTTATGCCCATACATACACTGCAATTTTAGTAAAAACCAACCTTTAATAACCGTCTTCCATTCACATATCACCTGCTGTTGCTGTCCCAGGCAGAGTGCATTTGGTATCACTTCACCTGTGGCAGGAAACAGCGCTATATAGGAAGCATCAGCTTATATAGCTCTGCTCCACAGCTGCTTGCTTTGCCAGCTTCATTAAAAACACAGATGGTCTGCGATGGCGGGTCTGCAACCCATGATCTGGGCTTGCCAATGCGCCATCCCAAAAGGAGGTTGCGGGCCACTGGTTGGGCACCCCTGGTTTAGACGGTGAAGCTGGATGCGCATTCTGTCATTAGACCCCTTTATCTGCTAACAAGGTATGTTTTTTCACATGGTAAAATGTTCTCTTTAATTGTTGGTCTGTGGACACATGCCGTTTGGTGACTGTGCCCTGCACCTCAATAAAATTGTTTTTTTTTTTCAGAATTTTTTTTTCTTAAGCCCCATACACACTATCAGTTTTTCTGCTGAGTTTTTCCTTCAGGTTTACCAAAACCATGTAGTAGAAGGGCCTGCCTGATTGCATACACATTGAAACTCCTAAGGTTTGACCTCATATTATATGGTTTTGGTAAATCTGAAGGAAAAACTTAGCAGAAAAACTGATAGTGTGTATGGGGCTTTAGAGTTCTTTGTGGATTGGCATCTTATGTATCCCTTTCTTCGGCCAGAGTCCGGTCCTCCAGTCTGTTCTCCTTTCTTCTTCTTGAGTAATTGCTCAAGCAGAGGGGGGAAATGTTTTTTTGCCCTAAGGTATTGTGTTCATATTATATGTAATAAATGTACCAGTCCCACTGGTCTAAATACATTAATTCTTTTTTTCATAGACTGGTGTGCGTGGAGCCTTTATAGGACCATTGATACACCTTTTTCAACGAACACAACCCTCTTATTGCACTAAATTAAATTAACTGCATTATCGCCATCTTGTGGACAGGTAAGATAATGCACCCAATATAAGGTAATATATACCAGCCTTTTCACAATACACCCAGTTTGACCACTAGTATTGCAGGTATACACATACATCTAAAAAATATATACTAGAACATAGAATAATACTAGAACGTAGAATTTTCTGTCATTTGTATGTTCTAGAATTATTTTTTTTTAGATGTATGTGCATACCTGCAATACCAGTGGTCACTGTAATTGTGAAAAGGCTAGTGTATATATTACCTTTATATTGGGTGCATTATCTTACCTGTCCACAAGATGGCGATAATGCAGATAATTTAATTCGAGCCACTCGCATACTTTCTGACCAAATAAAAACATTGTTTAAGTGACCAGGATGCTTCGTGACTACATCATTACGACGAAATGTAAGTCGAGGCGCATTCCAGTCACATCTCTTTTGGTCCGAACGATTGGTTCCCGTGATCCAGGGGGTGGAACGCACGCCAATTCAAGCAGCAGAAGCGGCACAGCTAGGTTGCAATTCACCTGGTCTGATCCGTTTGTTCCCTCTAGTGCCGAGGTTATGGCACTTTTAAAGTAAGAGGCCATTTGACTGTTTTTGTTTTTATGTTATTTTAAATTATGCCGTTATTATGCCATGGTCCGGTTCTCTCTAAATTTTTTCTTGAGCCAACGTGGATTGAAATAATATTACTGGTACACCTAAGCAGAAGTTTCTCCACCAAGGTTGGCAGTTCCCTAAACCTGCTAAAGCTTCACCTGACCTTGTTAAATAAAGGGGTCAAGGTGAGTCGGTGAGTAGGCTACTTACCATAATTTCACTGGATGCTGTGGTTGTCTATTTTTCCGAGGCGGTGACGGGATACAGGATTTACACATATTCCAGTTGCACTATTTTCTATGGACAATTTGTTCATTTGTTTTTAATGTTCACTTTTTTGAGCTGAATACTTATATGTATCTAATGTATATTGCAGTATGTATTGAATAATAAGATACTTGCGGTATTAAAGTGGTTGTAAGCCCTTACAAACCACTTTGACCTACAGGTAAGCCTAGATTAAGGCTTACCTGTAGGTCCAAGAAATATCTCCTAAACCGTAAAGAGATTTGCCCGAAGACAGGCGCACTGAGCGCGGCATCGTCGATGACGAAGATGCCGCACGTGTCGGCTCCGGTGCGCATGCGCGGGAGTGACGTCATCGCGGCTTCGCCGAATGACAGCGGCGGAGCTGCGAGACCCCACCGAGAAGATGGATGCGCCGGACTACAGGGGACAGCGGTGACATCGCTGGCTCCTGTGTCAGGTAAGTGACACATAATGGGCTACTATGCGATGCATAGTAGTCCATTATGCTTTGCCTTTGCAGGGAATGAAAGAGGAAGTAAACCCATCAGGATTTACTTCCTCTTTAAGCACTAGAGCACTTTATTGTTACTATTTTATTGTAGCGCCCTCTTTACCATTTCACAACTCACCATTCACAACTGTGCACTATGTTGTAAACTTTGAACAGATGTCCATTATATGCAGTTAACCTGTGTTTTCTGGCCCATTGAAGTCTATAGGAGCACTTAAAAAATGCATTAAAACACATGTAACAAAAGGACAAAAAAATGCACATTATAGTACATGAACAAAACACAAGGAATAAATGACAGAGGAAGATATGAACGGGTCCTTAAAGCATGTGTATACCTGCAAACAAAAACAAACCTGTAAGGCAAAGGCATAATGAGCTAGTACGCATAAACATACTAGCTCATTATGAAATGCTTGCCTTAGAACGAGGTCCCCGCATTTTCCTCATGGCGTTTCTTCGGGGTTCGGCACTCTGGCGCTGCGAGTGGCTGGGGCCATGATGACGTCAATCCCACGCTTGTGTGCGGGAGTCCTCAGTTCTGGCAAGGTCCAGCACGATACAACAGACCTTCACTGTGCATGCGCTGCCGACGTCAGCAGCTGCATGCGCGGGGAATATCTCCTAAACCGTGTAGGTTTAGGAGATATTTCATTTTACATACAGCTAAGCCTAGGCTTACCTGTAGGAAAAAAATATAAAGAATTGGGTAGAGGCCCACATCACTGTGCTGCCCAAACCAAACAAGGACCCGACCCTTTGCACCAATTACAGACCGATTTCCCTATTGAATCTGGACGTCAAGATTATGGCCAAAATCATGGCGAACAGAATAAAACCCCTACTCCATACTATAACTGGACCTGAACAGGCAGGATTTATGCTGGGAAGGGAGGCAAAAGAAAATGTGACGAAGTCACTCAATCTCATCCATGCGAAAAATCGAGGGCCTTCTCTCTACGGACACGGAGAAGGCCTTCGATAGAGTAGCCTGGGACTTTATGCTGGAAACCTGCAAATTTATTGGCCTGGGCTCACAAATGATGTCCTGGATATCTGCCTTATACAAAAATCCTACTGCAAAACTACGCATTAATGGTTCTTTATCAGATACAGTCCATATTTTCAACGGAAGGAGGCAGGGTTGTCCCGTCACCCATTTTATTTATTATTTCACTAGAACCCTTTATTAGAACATTGAAGATGAACCCCGACGTGACTGGATTTCCTATAGCGCAGACGGAATACAAGAAAAACTACAGATGATTCAAACGCAATTTATATGGGCGCATAAAAGGCCTCGTATTAAATATTCCCTCCTTACCCAGCCCAAGGACTTTGGAGGGATGGGCTTGCCCGATTACAAACAATACTACCAAGCTGCACACATGGCGAGAGTCATCGATTGGTACTGCCACGAGGGAATCAAGGATTGGGTAGCTCTGGAGAATGAACTGAGTCCCATACCATTGAGATTCTTACCTTGGGTGCCAGAGTACAGATACCCAAAAGCGTTAAAACAACACCCTCTAATCAACAATACCCTTATAGTTTTTCACCAGCTGGCCCAAAACTCAAGATTTTCTACCCCACTGAGCCCACTCACACCTTTGTGCCATAACCCCGATTTCCCTCCGGGGGTGGAGACACCACTCCTCAGGTCCTCGAACCCCTGCACCCCCCTTCTTGCGAAACACTGCTTCCAAAACGCACAGATGCTGGATTTCGCAAAATTCAAATTAGTTAACTCATTCCACCTACTGGACTTACCTCCAAATTCAAAGTTACATCAACAGGACAACACATAAAGGACACTTTGTGAGAGATCTAACAGACATAGAAAGAGTGTGCTTGGAGGGTAGCCAAATACCAAAAACCACATCTCTTTCATATGCCTGGATGCGGAGTACAGAGGGAAGGCGAACAAGGAGACTCAGAGAAAAATGGTCAGAGGCACTTGGGGTTGAACTTTCCGACAGACAATGGGAGAAGGCTTGTATTCTGGCACACGCAGTGGTACGCCACACCAGCGAAACTGCACAGATGGTTCCCTCAAACTTTTGATATCTGCTGGCGCTGCCGGAGAGAAACCGGTACACTTATACATATTTGGTGGCAATGCCCCATGATAGCTCAATTCTGGAACGAAGTGCGAGACCTGATCAGTGCCATAACCGAAACATCCATGAGACTCGATGCAGCGTGCTGTTTGCTCCAGGTCACATTCTTCTCTGTAAGGCGATACAAAAAATCCCTAACTAGACACTTGTTAAATGCAGCCAAAGCTCTGGTACCGCTATACTGGAAATCTAACAAGGTTCCTTCAATCAGGGAATGGCTACTCAAAATCAGGGAGGTATGTGACATGGAGGAAACGGTGGCCCAATCTAGCGACCTGGTGGATAGATACCACACAATGTGGACACTGGTTTACTTTCAGAAGCTCACAAACTTATCGAGACCTGATGGAAAGGAACTGCACCTGACCTCTTGCTTGTTAAACTATTTACTCTGGATGACAAAATGCAGCCACTGGACTGGATTAGCCTAGTCTAGCTTACATTATTCTTCCTTATATATCCGTACTTTTCTAGATCTTTATCTTTCTTACCCCCTTCTCTCTATCACCCCTCTAAACCTATCCTCTCATCTTATGGGAGATAAAGCAATACTGAAATAAATAGCCAATATCGTACGAAGAAATTAGCAGTTCTGATTCGAGGCTTTACAGTTATTTGTTAGATAAATATTGCTCACTTCTTTAATGTATTAATGTTACTATGTATCCTGGAATGGGCATCATATGTATTTCCTGAGTTTACGTTTCTATTGCTGTAACTGCTAACCTTTGATTGTTCATTTTTTGAATTAATAAACTTGAAATGTGAAAAAAAAAAAAAAGAAAAAAAAGAATGGGGTATATAACCACATTAAGAAAGATTCTGTACTTTATTGTGCTAATTCAATGAAGTTGTGAACTATTGAAGACTGTACAGGAAAGAAATGAGGAGTTTGTTGTAGGGGGTGACAAAGTCCCATGGGGGCACTTGGTTAGCCCCGTGTCCCTGGCTTTACCGTAACTTGCAGTACATTGTGTTTATTTTTTATGTGCATTGCTATAATATACAAATGTGAATGGGCTGGTCGTGCATTAAAAAATAAAAATTTTAAAAATCAAAAAATGACAAAACATGTCTCTGTAACGTATGCCAACGTGTGTTACTGCAGCACACATTGTTGAGGCAGATAGATACAAGACTCCCATAGTGTAAAAACATTTATTTAGAAAAACACTTAAAATGCCACTCAACATTCCTCCAACAGCATGGAATATTTCAGCGCTGTTAGATTACTTTATATTGCGAGTGACATTTTTAAGAGGTGACTGCTAATTTTTCACGTGCACTTTTTTTTATAATCAATATAACTAACAGCTGCGGTGTGTATACCTAACTTAACATGACCATTTGTCTCTCCATAATTGGATTTGTATTACAAAATTAAACCAAGTTTCAGAATGTAAAAGCAAAAGACACCGTAGGGATTTGAACCCCATCCTGATTATACAGGAGTGCCAGCCACCAGTGACTTTTTGCTTTTTTTAAATTTTTACTATAAAAACAAACAGGTCAAAAGCAAAACCCAAGGAAACTCTGAAAGTCTGAGAGATGAGATTGCCTTTGGTTGTATAATACAGTAGAGAAAAAAAAAAAGCCAATATAGACAACCAACCTTTTTGTTTAAAGATGGCCTGTTGTAAATTCTATAATGAAGTTTTGCAAAACAGAGGGAGGTGCAAATGATACAATTTTACGATGAATTTTGTTCATCTTAGTCCCATTTTGGTTTATAATTATACCTTAGAAATGTTTTCATGAGCTGAGAAAAATGGGCGTGAAATTTCAGACCTGCAAAGAGGGGCATATGGTCTAAAGACATATCTGATTAAACCATGGGCAAGGCCTTATGGTTTTTGCATTAAATCAAATCTAAGAATGCAGTTGCGTTGTTTATTGCAACTTGTTACAGATTATGTTTGCAATGTTGTCCGTGGATACTTCTTGATGAAAGCTGCCATTTTACATGTATATGGCAGATAAGACTTTAGCCCATCAGGATTTCAGAGTTCTCTCAGGAAAAGAAAACCTGCATGGAAAAACATTCAATGTTAACTTTGAAAGGGAGACAAAAAGGTAAGAACTTTACGTAGGTTGGTGAAAAAAAGAGGAAAGCATGAAGGTCAGAAAAAGGAGAGGGTGAGATAAGGAAAGGAGATGGAAAAAAAAAAAAGACAGGATAGATTGCATAACACTAGATACTATGGGGGTTATTTACTAAAGGCAAATCCACTTTGCACTGAAAGTGCACTTGGAAGTGCAGTCACTGTAGATCTGAAGGGGGACATGCAAGGAAATAAAATAAAAACGCAGCATTTTAGCTTGCACATGATTGGATGATAAAATCAGCAGAGCTTCCCCTCATTTCAGATCTTGCACTTCTTTTCAAGTGCACTTGTTGTGCAGAGTGAATGTCTTTAGTAAATAACCCCCTATGTCTAGGATGTGGAAGATTATTGCCAAATTGCTAACTTGCTAAACTAGCCACTCAACTAGGGTTCCTTGGGCAGTGGCAGAATATAAGGCACTCCTTTACACTGACCACCAATGTAAGATGCCACTGTTCACTAATGTAAAGGGACACTACAGTTTCTAGGACTGTTTGTCATAGGCCTGGTACACAGTATTAGTTCTTTTCTGTTTAACCCAGTTCTGGTCGGAGCCGCTGTGCTAATGATCCAACATTTGTACAGTGATCCCCCCTGCTGCGTGGTTGTTCTGATGGGGGGGGGGGGGGGGGGTGGCCACCCGCCAGAACACTGTTGGTTTGATCGGGAGACGGTTGGCTGCTGGTTATCTAACGGAAGCAGGCCAAACAGCCAACTTCTGACGGACCGGCATACACACGGGCCGAATGTCGGCTGTTTTTTATTGAACCGGTCGATGTTGGCCAGCATTTGGCTTATGTGTACTAGGCTTTAAAGATTTGGGAGGAGAATTTCAGAAATCTTCACTAGGTGTTAAACTGCTATGTAACCCACATTCCTAATCCTTTTATTACATCTACAATTTCCATACAGTAGTATAGTTGACAACCCCAGCCCCACTTCCTGCTTGCTCCTCTATACATCACACATTTTATACAGGGCTAGACGGGGATAAAAATCTGGCCCTGGACTTCATCCGGACCGGCCCACTTTAATTTTGAAAACACGCACAAGTGAATTGGGAGGGCCAACGTCATGCAGGAACACTGCTACAGCCTCATTGACTGGAATTTCAGAAACCGGCATTGCTGCACAACCATTGGCTGCCTTTTAGCAATGCAGCTGCAGTGAGGCTGAGCTGGGTTTGCGCACTATGAAGTGAGGTGATGGGCAGTGCGGATGACAGGTCTCTCCCATAGCGGCTGGCCGCACAAACCTAAACCCCCCCCCCCTCCGGCCAACCCTGATGGCCACCTAACCCCCCCCCCCCTTCGCTGTTCATAAGCTGTTCTACTTTGTTTCTCTTATAAGCTGTACACAGTGGCAACTCTAGGTACAATATATAGGGGGGGGGGCACATAAGATACCAGGTAAAACGGGGGGGGGGGGGCAATGATGATTTTTCACGTTGTAACTACTTGAAGTCCAGTGATGAACAGGAAAACAGTGTATATAGTGCAGAGGTATGTAAGGTTCAATATAGTGTATATAGTGCAGGAATATCTAAGCTACAATATGGAGCAGGAATATCTAAGCTACAATATAGTGCATATAGTGCAGGAATTTGGAAAAGACCTTGGATAAAAACGTGGCCACACACAAGGACAATCGGGGCTAACCTGTAACTATAGCAAGTCATTCTAAATCTGAGCTAAATTAATAAAGGCCTTCACCATTACACATTGGCAGCATTGTCAAACTGCACTCCCTATGTCTGGACCTCATTCAGCTGCTATAGATCGCAATGTCTATACCTTCAATAATAATATATTAAATATCATGAATATAAATCTCCCTAAAAAGCTCCACAGAAATATCTTCCACAACCACCAAGAATCAGTTTAGCAGCAATCAACATCATGTACATATTGCTCTCATGTCAGTGTACATGGTCTGAGGGAAAGAAAATTAGTGCAACCTAATACGCTCTTATTAGACTTGTCAGTAGAAACATATACTTTATTCTTGTTCAAATATCAATTTACTGCAACCTAACCTGACAGCATGAAGTAATAGATCATTGGAAAAATAAATAGCTTAAAAATATACCACATCCACGGACAGCCAGACAATGCTGTTTGACTTGACTAGAGTCCAGATGTGTTTCTTCTCAATAGCATAAGATATTGTGGCTCTAAGGCCCCTTTCACACGGGCAGATAGAATTGTGCTTTTATGACAGATGAAGTTATCTACCGCAGCTAAATGCACACAATGCTTTCCTATGGCCCCATTCACACACTGCTTTTAGTGATGGTTTTGTTACATGCAGTTTTGATAAATGCGTCCAGGAACGATTTAGCACAGCTATCTGCCCATAACTGCAGGTAATCACAGTGTACTATTTCTCCTGCAGATAGCAGCGGCAACAAGGAAAGAAAAACAGGAAGCACATCAGAAATGGCAAGAGTGTTACAAATGCAGCCGCATGTAAATGCAGCTAATCGCAATGTACAACTGCAAGTGAATGCTGTGCCAGGAATCTCTGAATTTCAAAATAACAAAACATGCTTTTAACAGCGGCAGAACAGTCGCCTGAGTGAAAGGGGCCTTATCTAGAGATAAAATAATGTTATCTCTCTACATTTCAATCACATCAGATCCTCAGGTAATGATTCTAGACACTCAGGTCAGCCAGACCAGAGCATGAAGTTGAAGTGGCAATACAGCAAACCTTGCAGACTGATATAAGGGGAGAGAGCAGCTGCCACTGACTCTAATCTTAAATCAGAGGTATAAACGAACCCCTTCAGTCATGATGGAGGGTAACTGACTGCACTGTTACCAAGTTAACCCCTATGGGTTCACAGCTTTCATTCAGAACTAATTTTACTTGATGTTGCACAGCTTACCACCCGATGTGAAGCCGATCCTCACACTTCACTGCTCCATACAGACTTGAACATTGTCGTCATCTGGTGTTGCTGATGTCCCCTCAGGCTCACTTGTCCTATTTCCCGCTTCTTTCGGCTTGTTTCCCTATTGGTCAATATTGTGCTGTAGTTCAGGAACTAGTATAGTCGTGCCTGATGGCTGCCTGCAGATCCTAATGTCAGGTGACATCACTAACAGCAACAGGTAGCGGGAAAAGAGCAGCAGGGACACCGTGGGCAGTGACAGGAATGTCTGCTCTCAAGTCAGGCACGGGCAGCCAGCTCAGCACTGTCAGAACACGATGACATACACACAAACACTCCCTCTCAGAGCATGTCACTGGACCGGAGAAGAGGAGGAGGTGGGTGGAGCTAAGCACTCGGAGCAGAGGAGGAAAAAGTTAAATCCCATTCCACTGTGAATGCTGGGGCCACCTCAGCCTCCTGTGACTTTGTGCCTAACGTCACTGGTTGCTAGACGCCAGACGACTAGCAACCAGTTTGGGAATCGGGCAATATAGCTGATAGCACAAATTTGTAGAGCCAATTTGTGCCTGTGTCTAAAAAATGTAAACCGGCCCACTGAGCCATCGGCCCACCGAGAGACTCCCAGTAGTCCTGATGGCCAGAACATGCCAGATTTTATCAGTAGTAATCATGGAATTAGTTGTAATGGGCAGAACAAAATTAGACACAAAATTAAGAATTTCTTTATCTGAATGGTTTATATACAGTGGCAAGGCAAAGTATGTGAACCCCTTGGAATTAACTGGTTTTCTGCAATAATTTGCCATGAAATGTGAACTGATCCTCATCTAAGGCCCCATACACACTATTAGATTCTCTGCAGATTTTTGTCTTCAGATTTAGCAAAACCATATATAATATATAATAACTTTAGAGTTTAAATTTGTATGCCATCAGGCAGGCCCTAGTACTACATGATTTTGGTAAATTGGAAGACAAAAATCTGCAGAAAATCTAATAGTGTGCATGGGGTCTAAGTCAAAACAATAGACACACCATGTGCTTAAGCTGATAACACAAAACAATTCAAATTTCTCATTCTGAACATAACCTTCACAGTGCTGTAGGAAAAAGTAAGTGAACCCATAGGCTAATTGATTAAGAAGGGTGGTGTTTGTTTTCTTATTTAGGGATTTAGAGGTGTGCCGGTATGCTTTGAGAAGGGAGGCCATGCCTCAAAACCCACGCAAATCTGCCTTAGCACTTCCTGTATGCTGTCTGATGGGCATGGTTCTTTACATAGAACATGTGAGTACATACTTGTTTTTATTTTTCTATTAATAAAGAGCCTTATTGCTTGATATTCGCTTCTCCTGTTTATTTCAAGATTGTCCATAGTCCTTGCTCAGACATAAGGGGATGGCTGCAGAGATGCAGGTGTACTGAATGCTATACAACCATTTTGGGTTCTGGTTGTGAACACCTCAGCACGAGAGTTGGATGATTTGTGTATTGTTTGTTAAATTTAATAATGCTGTTCTTAAAAAGGATCAGCTGATGTGAACCATGCAAAAAATGAGCACTCTGAAGGCATACAAGAGTATTTGATCTAAATGAGGCTTATAGGGGATACAAAACAATCTCGGTCAACAGTTAGGGCACTTTCACACCAAAAGGGCGTCGGCAGTAGTGGGGAGCTTTTAACCTCCACTAGCAGCCCGAAAAAGGGTTAAAACCACTCACAAAAGCACCGCTGCCGAAGCGCTGGCCATTTTAAATTGCAGGGGCATTTTTAGGAGCGGTGTATTCACCGTTCCCGCAATTCCCCAAAGATGCTGCTTGCAGGACTTTTCCCATTCTGCAAGCGCACCTGGGTGGCATTTTTCAGGAGCTAGTTTTAGCCCTTTACCGCCTGAAAAATGCCTCAATGTGAAAGTAGCCTTAGACAAATTGTCTATAATGGGAGACAGTCTACTACTGTGGCTACTCTTTCTATAAGTGGGCACCTAGCCAAGATGACTCCCCCAAAGCACAACAAGACATTTACCAAAGAGCACTTTGACAAACACTACTGGGAGAATGTTTTATGAACTGAGGAAACAAAAGCTAGTGTTTTGTAAAGAATATTTGGCACTATGTACAGAGCAAAAACACAGCCTACCAGCATCAAAACACCATCTCAGTGATGAAGTATGGTGGAGGGAACTTTAGGATTTGGGCTTGCTTCATTGTCTCAAGGCCGGAACCACTTTCCATTATCAAGGGAAAAATGAATTCCCAAGTTTACCAAAATATCCTACAGGATAATAGTAGGGTGGCTGTCTGCCAGCTAAAGCTTAGTTGAAGTTGGGTGATGCAGCTGGACAATGACCCCAAGTATTGAGATAAATCCACCACAAACTGGCTTCAGGAAAAAAAAAAAAAAAAGTGCCCTTTTGGAGTAGCCCAGTCAGAGCACAGACCATAACCCCATAGAGATACTGTGAAATGACCTAAAGATCCAATCACACCAGATATTCTATGAATGTCAAAGCTGAAGCAGTTGTGTGAAGAGGAATGGTCAAAAATTCCCCCTGCATGTTATCCAGGTCTGATCCAGAGTTACCAAAGCACTTGCATTCCTCAAGTTACCCAGAGATTGGCATTATTTATCCTCTTAGCAGCCAAGCTCACTATTGCTAAGCAGTAGAAGAAGCCTTTAGTCCTGGCATCTCAGAATGGCTGTGTGTACACAGAGTTAGAAGACTATTGAAATAAGGTATTTAGGGTATTCTGCCAGTGACCTTTTCCCCTAGGGATCCTTCTTTTATCCATCGTTCTTTTTCAGTCCTTTTGCTTTCGTTTTTTTTTCTCTTCCCCTCTTACAGTTTTGCCAATCCTGTCGGGAGATCCGGCTTAAGTTTACAAATGAGGATAGTAGGGGTTTGTAATGTATTTTGAAACTCAACTAAAAGTCTTTCATAAGTCCTTTTTTTTTCTCTTTTAAGGCCAGAACATGGTTTTATTGTCTGGAATTGAAAATGGTACAACAATCCATTCTCCTGCTTTATGTAAGAAAAAAAAAGTAATATTTAACCACTTGCTTACTGGGCACTTAAACCCCCCTCAGTCCCAGACCAATTTTCTTTGAATGACAATTGCGCGGGCATACAACACTGTACCCAAATGAAATTTTTATCATTTTTTTCCCACAAATAGAGCTTTCTTTTGGTGGTATTTAGTTACAGCTGGGAGTTTTATTTTTTGCTAAACAAACAAAAAAAGATGCAAAAAAAAATAAATAAATCATGTTTTAATAGTTTGTTATAAAATTTTGCAAACGGGTCATTTTTCTCCTTCATTGAAGTGCGCTGATGGGCTGCATTGGTGGGCACTGATGGGCTGCATTGGTGGGCACTGATGGGCTGCATTGGTGGGCACTGATGGGCTGCACTGGTGGGCACTGATGGGTTGCACTGGTGGGCACTGATAGGCATAGTTAAGGCGGCACTAATAGGCACAGATAAGGCGGCACCGATGGGCACAGATAAGGCGGCACTGATGGGCAAAGATGGGCACAGATAAGATGGCACGGATGGGTGGCACAGATGGGTGGCACGGATGGGCACTGATAGGTACCACTGATAGATGGGACTGATGGGCACTGATAGGTGGCACTGATATGTGGCCCTGATGGGCGGCACTGGGGTGCAGCACCTTTGAGGCAGATTGTGGGCACTGCTGGGTGGCACTGTGGGCACTGCTGGGTGGCACTGTGGGCCCTGCTGGGTGGCACTGACGGGGGGCACTTACTTTTTATTAGGGTGGCACTGCAGGGGGCAGGTGGGCACTGGCAGGGGGCAGGTGGGCGCTTGCATTGCTGGCCGTGATCGGGACTGATGTCCCAATCACGCCCGCCGGTGATCGGCTTTTTTTTTTCTCCTCGCGCTGTCAGCGCGAGGAGGAATACTAGCCGATTACCGGCTCCGTTATGTCACCTGATCAGCTGTCATTGGCTGACAGCTGATCACGTGATAAGGGGTCGGGATCGACCCCTTACACGGATCGGTGATCAGGCGAGTCTCATGGACTCGCCGATCACAGAACGCGCCGCGCGCGCCCCTCAGGGCGCGCGCAGGCCACTCGTACACGGGAAAAGGAGATCCGCGCTGTAGCCGTCAATTGACTATAGCGCGGATCTCAAGTGGTTAAGCAGTGTTCACTAAATGGAGGACTGCAGACTGACAATGATTGCAGCTTAGTGAGAATCCAGGACAGCAGAATGGCACTCTTTCCAGCTCCCGCCCCCTATCTGCCCAGCTCTAATGGATCCTCCTGTTCCATGGTGAGACTTTTTTTTGGGGGGGAGGGGGCATTATGTAAGAGGGCATTCTGTTGGGGCAGCTGATATATTGGGGCACTCTGATGGGGACACATTATGTAAGGAGGTATTCTGGTGGGGATTCCTTTATATAAGGGGGCACTCTGATGGGAGCAACTGATCTATGACTACTCTGGAGATACCATATGTAAGTGGGTACTCTGATGGGGACACCCAATCTAAGAGGGTACTGTGATGGGAATATCTGATGTAAGGGGTGTCAGGATCAGAAAGGGTGAACAGCCAGCTGGGAGACCTTTCAATTAAAGGAAAATGTGCTTTATTTAGCATGAAACCAAAAATAAAAAAAAATTATTAAAGGTTTATCTTTAACCACTTCAGCCCTGGAAGGATTGGCCCCCTAATGATCAAGCCATTTTTTGCTATATGGCACTGCGCTGCTTTAACTGACAGTTGCATAATCGTGTGACGTTGTAGCCAAACAAAATTGGCGTCCATTTTTCCCCCCCCACAAATACAGCTTTCTTTTGGTGGCATTTGATCACCTCATGCGGTTTTTATTTTTTGCGCTATACAGAGTGACAATTTTGAAAAAAATATACTGTTTTTTTGTACTTTTTGCTATAGTACACATCCCAAAAAACAAATTTATTCACCAGTTTAGGATAATATATATTCTACATATTTTTGATAAAAGAAAAAGTCGCAATAGGTGTATATTGATTGGTTTGCACAAATCTTATCACGTCTAAAAACTACGGGATAGATTTAGGGACTTTCATTTATTTTTATTGTTTTTACTAGTAATGGCAGTGATCCGAGTTTTTTTTAGTGGGACTGGGACATTGCGGCGGACAATTTGACCCCAAATTACACTTTTTGGGGACCAGTGACATTACATTGATCAGTACATTTTTATAGCACTGATCAAAGTAAAAATTACACTGCAATGAAAGGGGTTAACAGCAGGGGGGAATCAAAGGGTTAAGTGTGTTCCCTAGGTGTGTTCTAACTGTAGGAGGGATTGGGCTGGCAGGGACATGACAGATCACTGGGAACAGTAGATCTGTCATGTCTCCTGTCAGAATGGGGATCTACCTTGTTTACAAAGGCAGATCCCCATTATGCCTCTATCAATCGCGGGTTGCTGGTGGACAGAGTCTGCTCGACACGTGGCACGAGTGTGCCCCGCTGGCAGAGTGCGGCCACCTGAGCCGCTGTACAGCTACTGCGATTTGCGCAGGAGAGCTGTATAGCAACGGTGGCTGCGGTTAAATACAGTTCCTACTCACAGGTAAAGTTCAGCAGCACACAGGCTTATAGGACGAACTTTCAATCATGGGCGTCTGCAGAACTTTTTCCAAGGGGGGGCATCATTTTAAGGCCACTCATGCTCCGCCCCTTTTCGACAATCTCATGAAAATCTTTCCACTGGAAATACATATGTGTTATATAACAGATAATTCAGCTTCACTTTGTATTGGAAGTTACTCTGGCGGCTGTGTTCCATGCCGATATAGCCTGGAGAATGTACATCTTTTTGCATTGCAATACATCTGTTGTGGCCATATTTTGATCACATACTGTCACTGTATAGGCTGTTTTCATCAAGATAAAAATATGGCAACAACAGATGTATTGCAATGTAAAAAGATGTACATTCTCTAGGCTATATGGGCATGGTACGCAGCCACCTGAGTAACCTTGCGGACGCCCATGCTTTCAAAAACCAGCCCTGGAAAAAATTTCATACTAGCCTCACAGCATTATTATACCAGCCCAACAGCATAATGTCATTATTTTCTTGTTCATGAAAGGGAAATCCATACATTTTAAAGCACATTTGATGAAGAGAATATTAGATATAGATATGAAATCACATAGGGCTTTATATATATATATTCAAATTCCAGTTAATAGTGGTAAGTGAATAATCATCAAGGGGAACCCCAGAAACTCAGAACGTGGGGGGGGGACCACCTTCTGCAGAAAGAATACTCTAAGGTAAGGGGGGTGGGTTACTAATATAAGGAGGAAACCCTTTATATCAGTGCCCCTTACATTATCGTATTCACTCCCCCTTACATCAGTGACCCGACTGGCCTGGCGGTGTTTTCACTGACCTCCTCTCAGGTGCACTGTGCAGGGCTCAGTCAGTCGGCTCCAGCTTGGTGGCTCTGGTTTTATCCTATAGTCTCCTGTCCACAGTCCACACAAGTCTGACTTCTCCCATGACCCCCATCCCAGCGGTGCTCCCACTCTTGACTCCTCTCCAGACTCCCTCAGAGACTGCAGACATGCTACAGGAGATGGTCAGAGACTGCAGACTTGATGCAAAAGCTCAATGCAGCCTCACCAGTGCCCACCAAATGCAGCCTCACTGTGTCCACCAATGCAGCCTCACTGTGCCCATCAAATGCAGTCTCACTGTGCCTATCATTGCAGCCCCTCCTGTGCCCCATGTCCCAGTCTGCAGTCCCTGTCTGTGGGAAGGTGTGTTGATGCTTGGTACGGTACCTTGCATGCCAGCAGGATATCCATGACGGCCAGCAGCAGGCAGGGTCTGTTCTCGTTTTGGATGGGAACGTGCTCCTTCCAGAGGATCTGTCTGCTGTGAGATGGAGTGGTCCCTGGCCACCTACACCTTCAGCCGCCCTCATTTTCCGACCCCAGTCAGTCTGCCCTCTGGTCCTGGGGAAGTGGAGAGCACTGAGTGGGAGTTGGAGAGAAGGGGGAGCAGAGAGTACTGGAGGGGTTGGAGAACACATGGGTGGGGCAAAGAGCGAGGGGGAGTAGAGATCACAGGGGTGGGGAGCGGAGAGCGCTGGGGGGGGACTTGAGAGCACTGGGGGGCAATAAGAACAGGGGTAAAGAGCACAGTAGGCTGAGAGCACGGGGGGGGGGGCTAAGAGTGTAGTGTGAAGAGCACTGGTGGGGCAGAAAAACAGGGGTGGAGAGCACGGGGGCTGGAGAGTACTGGGGGGTACAAAGAGCAGGGGGAGTGGAGAGCAATGGGGGGGAGCTTGAGAGCACCAGTGGGGGCCAGAAAGAACAGGGGTGGAAAGCACTGGGGACTGGAGAGCACTATGGGGGGTGGAGAGCACATGGGTGGGGGCAAAATGCAGGGGGAGTGGAGAGTGCTGGGGTGGAGCCAAAAAGAACAGGGGTAGAGAGCACTGGGGGGGGCTGGAGAGCACCGGGGGGGGGCAGAAAGAACAGGGGTTGGGAGAATGGGGGGCTGGAGAGCAATGGGGTGGGGGCTGGAGAGTGATGGGGAGAGCTGAAGAGCACTGGGGGGGGGGGGAGCACTGGGGAGGAGAACAGGGGGAGAGCATGGAGGGGGGAGGACTGGGGGGAGTGGGGAGCACTGAGCGGAGTTGAGAGCGCTGGGGGGGGGGGGGAGAGCACTGCGATGGTGGCTAGAGAAGGATGGGGAGAGCTGGAGAGAAGGGGGACAGCAAGAACAGGGGAGGAGAAAACTGTGGGGGGGCAGGAGAGTGTGGTGGAGGAGAGCACTGGGGGGGGGAGTGAAGAGCACTGTGGGGGGGAGAACAGAGGGGAGAGCACTGGGATGGTGGCTAGAGAAGGATGGGGAGAGCTGGAGAGCAGGGGGTCAGCAAGAACAGGGGAGGAGAGAACTGTGGTGGGGGGCAGGGGAGTGTGGTGGTGGAGGAGAGCACTAGAGGGAGTGGCAGGAGAGTGTGGTGGTGGAGGAGACCACAGGGGGGCAGGAGAGTGTGGTGGTGGAGGAGACCACAGGGGGGCAGGAGAGTGTGGTGGTGGAGACCACAGGGGGGGCAGGAGAGCACTGGGGGGGCAGGAGAGTGTGGTGGTGGAGGAGAGCACGGGGGGGGGTAGGAGAGTGTGGTGGTGGAGGAGAGCACTGGGGGGCAGGAGAGTGTGGTGGTGGAGGAGAGCACTGGGGGGGGGGGGGGTGGCAGGAGAGTGTGATGGTGGAGGAGAGCACTGGGGGGGGGTGGCAGGAGAGGGTGGTGGTGGAGGAGAGCACGGGGGGGGTGGCAGGAGAGCACTGGGGGGCAGGAGAGGGTGGTGGTGGAGAGCACTGGGGGTGGCAGGAGAGCACTGGGGGGGCAGGAAAGGGTGGTGGTGGAGGAGAGCAGGGGGGGGGGGCAGAAGAGTGTGGTGGTGGAGGAGAGCACTGGGGGGGTGGCAGGAGAGTGTGGTGGTGGAAGAGAGCACTGGAGGGTGGCAGGAGAGTGTGGTGGTGGAAGAGAGCACTGGGGGGGGGCAGGAGAGTGTGGTGGTGGAAGAGAGCACTGGGGGGGCAGGAGAGTGTGGTGGTGGAGGAGAGCACTGGGGGAGTGGCAGGAGAGTGTGGTGGTGGAGGAGAGCACTAGGGGGGTGGCAGGAGAGTGTGGTGGTGGAGGAGAGCATGGGGGGGCAGGAGAGTGTGGTGGTGGTGGAGCAGAGCACTGGGGGGGGCAGGAGAGTGTGGTGGTGGAGGAGAGCACTAGGGGGGGGCAGGAGAGGGTGGTGGTGGAGGAGAGCACGGGGGTGGGCAGGAGAGGGTGGTTGTGGAGGAGAGCACTGGGTGGTGGAGGAGAGCACTGGGGGGGCAGGAGAGTGTGGTGGTGGTGGAGCAGAGCACTGGGGGGGGCAGGAGAGTGTGGTGGTGGAGGAGAGCACTAGGGGGGGGCAGGAGAGGGTGGTGGTGGAGGAGAGCACAGGGGTGGGCAGGAGAGGGTGGTTGTGGAGTTGAGCACGGGGGGGCAGGAGAGTGTGGTGGTGGAGGAGAGCACTGGGGGGGCAGGAGAGTGTGGTGGTGGAGGAGAGCACTGGGGGGGGAGGGCAGGAGAGGGTGGTGGCGGAGGAGAGCACTGGGGGGGTAGGAGAGGGTGGTGGTGGAGGAGAGCACTGCGGGGGGCAGGAGAGTGTGGTGGTGGAGGAGAACACTGGGGGGGGGCAGGAGAGGGTGGTGGTGGAGGAGAGCATGGGGGGCAGGAGAGTGTGGTGGTGGAGGAGAGCACTGCAGCCCCCCCTCGATCCTCCTATCCAGGCACTGTGGCACACAGGGCGGGCTGTACGGATGTGCATCTCCTCCTCTGGATCACAGTGCTGGATGACTCTGTGTTTGGCGGCCGCTCTGTAACACAGTCCCGCCCCCCCCAGACCGGCTCATGTGATAGGCGGAACGTTGATTCTCTCTACTATCACACGAGCAGGTCTGGGGGGGCGGGACTGTGTTAGAGCGGCCACCGAACACAGAGTCATCCAGCGCTGTGATCCAGAGGAGAGAGCGGAGGATGCAGCTGCCAGTGGACTCAGTTAAAAAAATGCAGCATGGTGGTGGCTGCAACACCTTGGGGATTCCAGGGGGGGGGCACTTGACCCCCCCCCCCCCTTGCCCCCTGCTGTGGACGCCCATGCTTTCAATGCTCTAGCCAGAGCTAAAGTCTGTTACAGGCCAGCTCACCCAGCAGGTCACAGTCCACTTGTGGAGCCTTCCCGACAGCATGCAGATCTCTTCCTCACTGCTAGCAAAACGGCTCCACAAACTCAGATCATCTGTCTAAACCACGGAAAATACCTGCCCTCTTCAGTTAACCCTCTTAACCCTGTCCCAGGTCCAACTCTCTGCAAGGAGTATCTGATGTAAGGGGGTACTCTGACGGGGGCACCTTACGTACGGTGGTTATATTTTCTTTTATTTGAAATGTGGATGAGATTGGCCTACTTTTATAATTTTATAAAGAGAGAGATTCGGATCTCTTATTTATTTTATCCATCGTGCAGATAATTTCCCAAGGTCTCAATAGCTGTGCACATTGCACTCCACAGTAAACCAAAGAGATAATAACAGTGGTGGACCATGGCAAAGAATAAGGATAATAGAGTCATGATTTGATAGGGAAAGGCTTAGAGGGATCTAAAATATAATCGATACCCTCTAAACAGGGACTTTAAATACATGGTCAAAAAAAAAGTATATCCAGACAAATCATGGTCTCCAAATGAGCAATTGTATACAATACGCAGATCACAATCCACAACTGTTAGAATATACAGTTTATGGATTGTCATCTGTGTGTAAATATAATATATAATCAGTTAACAAAACAATGTCACTGATTCAAGCACTCAAACGGATCAATAGGTTCAATGCACAGCAGCAGCTATATATATATATATATATATATATATATATATATATATATATATATATATATATATATATATATATAATCAAAATTTGCTAAAAACAGAAGGCAGCAATTGTTGCATTAACACTGCTAATAGACCATTTGAAACAATATTCAGTGCAGGGACTCCTTTAACCTCCCTGCCAGTTTTCAATTAACCCCAAGGCACACTAGGGATTGCATTGCAGGATCCTGGTGCAGTATACTTATGTCTCCAGGATCCTGCAATGTCCCCTTGCTGTGTCTGCGGTCTGTGACCTCCGCTCGATGCCTCTGGGCAGAGCCCTTCGGCAAATAAAAAAAAACAGAAAATAACATACAGTACGCTGTAATCTTACAGATTACATTACTGTATGAAATCATTTCACATCCTTTTGTTCCTAGTGCTTTGTCCAATGCCCTGCATGCAGTTTTATATTATATATACTGTTCTTTCTGCCTGGAAACTTGAGATTGTCCATAGCAACCAAAAAGTGTCCCTTTACGTCAAAAGTGGTTTTAGACCAGCTAGAAAACAGCGATAGTAAATTAGAACACTTGCAAAATTGAGTGATAGTGAATCGTGGGGAGATTCATTTTATTATTATTTTTTAGATTTATATATAGTCATTATAATTTATGATTTTGTGTTTCAAACTTCATCATACCCGGGATATCTACTAGACTCTTATTTTGACAGATTTAAGTGTGTTATTGCTAAGAATTACAAGTCTACAATATAAAAACACCAAATTTCTATGCAAAACAATTGCACTGATTTGAAATGCAAAAATCTGACATAATCATACCGGCAGGGTGGTTAAAGGGCCATTCCACTTAAAAGCCCACTTTAAATTCAGATGTAGTAATAAAAAAAATTAAAAAAAGAAGTGTGCTGCGTAACCCTTAGCAACCAAGACTAATTTTCTCATCTGGATTTGGCTGCAATGGAACCCGGGATGACTGGTGCTATGACTGACAGACAAGGGAGCCGAATATTATAATGTATATTTCCTCGAAAACAACACCTAGTGTGATTGTCGGTGATGGCTGCAATATAAACGCTACCCCCCCCCCAAATAAGCCCTAGTTAAAGTCCTTGTAGTTATTTTCAGGGTAGGGCTTATATTGCAGCCATTACCGACAATCACGGGGTGTGTATATATATATATTATACACACACACACACACACACACAGGGCCGCCATCAGGGGGGTACAGCCCACACACTTGTAAGGGGCCCCAGAGTCTAGAATGGCCCGGCTGTCTGGCGGCGATGAAAGAAGGCAGGGAGGGGTGTATGAAAGCTCCATGGCTGTGCTGGCTTTCAGAATGTGTGCGAGTCATCAGCTGCTGCTGTGTCACTGACATCGGGCTCTTTACTGCCACCTCTGGTCAATTCCAGCATGTGCACTCCTCGTGTGTTTTGCACAAGAGCTGGGACCAGGAACAGCACCTTCCAAGTAAGGACTAATGTACAACTGAAGAGGAACGAGGGTGGGGTGGTGTACATATAAGTGTGTGTACATATGTGTGTGCCTGTGTTCATGTGTGAGGGGGGGCTGAGAGCGTACAGGTGTTGGGGGGGCTGAGAGTGTACAGCTGCTGATTTGGGATGTCTCTTTTGGGTAAAATATAAATATGAAAGCACTGATGACTTATAATACACTGTTCATTTTCATATATGACATTGTAAGTGTTAAAATAAAAGGTGTGTGCACGGAAGGACTAGTGTGTGGATTTGGTGGGACGGCCAGTGAACAGGCCATGGGGAATGTTGGCGGTCAGGCCTGGGGGGGCCCAGGCCTAAAGCTGTCTAAGGGGCCCCACATTTTCTGATGGCTGCCCTGCATACACACACACACTGCAAGCAAATAGGAAAACATTGCAATATATGGGCAGGAAATTGCCAATTGTGACAATATGCAGGTACCAAAATGCACAAACAGGACAATATGTGGGCAAAAAAGGAGAAATTGTGACACTATTATGGATATATATTTATCTCCACCGGCTAGAGGCAGTAAAACAAGGCTGCAGGCAGGGTTGGCGCAAGGATTTTTGACACCCTAGATGAAACCCAATTTTGCTGCCCCCTTGGCACCACCCCCTTTTCCCTGCCCATGTATATGGTGGAGATTTTTGCAGCTCCTCCCCACCTATTTCTTCAGCCATAGCCTTCCCCTGCGCCTCTGGATCCAGCCTGAAGACAAATAGTGGAGGCGCCGGCTCACTTCCTCATGCCAGCCTGTGGTCCGCAGATATAGTGTATGGACAGGCTAGGGTAGTATATGGACAGGTTAGGGTAGTATATGGATTTTTAGTTTAGTTTTAGTTTGACCATTACAGGTTAGCAACATTTGGGCTTATGTATAAATTAAATTACCTTAGCAACCAGCCAGCAGATCAGCAGTCACTGCTAAAATATGATAGATTCCCTCCCCACTTTCTCATAGATCCTTCCACTACAGAACTTACCAGGTAACCTCCTTGGTGCTCTCGCTCTCTGCAGAGCTTCACCTCACGTATGTATCAGAGAAGTTGGGCTGGGAACAAGGCCGGCCACACCCCTCCCTCGAGTCCCGCACAATGGAAATGCAGGCCTCTCATGCTGTGCTCCTGTTTTGTGTCTCGTGGGTACCCCCGCCCCTACAACGCCACAGCTCTTCATGAGTATCAGACTGCTACAAGTAAGAGTACAGCATGTGCTATATTAAGGGGAAGTGGGGCAGACTTTATACAGAGTCAGAGCTGGTGGGGCGCCGACTGATGTGCACTGTAGGCCGGCACCTACCTTGCCTATAGGCAGCGCAGGCCCTGGCTGCAGGCAACACAAAAATGTGTGTTACCTGCAGCCACTGGTAGGGACCCCTGTATCACAGGGACAACCACCACCCCCAGGCCCCCCCCTCGATCCAATTATGAACATGGTCATTTAGCATATCGCCCCATCTCTCCTCCTTGGACTCGTGGTCCTCCTCTAAAAGGAGGACGTGGATACCAAAATAACAGGGGCGTGGATCAAATACTGGAAATCCTGAGTGGTGAAGACCTGGCTCTAATGGTGAATTTTGCCAAGAATCTCCCTACCAAGATTCCCAGGATGGTGGTTGGGACTATAATATTCCCACACATAATTTCTTTCCCATTAAGGATAGAAATGGCTTTGAAGGCAATTATAACTATACTGGGCCTCAGCACTAGCAGCAAAAGGAGGCTGTTCTCCTCAGTGTATCATATCCACCCCTTAATGGTAATACACCCAACCATAGATGCCTGGACCCTAATGGACAGGGGAGATGGGGATTTTTCCAAGTCGAATCAAGGTGTCAAAAGGCCAGTAGAAAGAAGTGAGGAGTCAGAGGAGGGGAGGCACTTACAAGCAGCTAAAAAGATCAAAAACATAACATGTAATGGAATATTTAATCATAGCACCAAAATTTTGACAGACTCAAAAAGCAGTTTTGGAGAAAGGTCTCAAATTTGCACCCCCTAGGAGTTTGGATAGATTCCAAACTTATATGGATGTGCATACGTTTGTTAGAAAATTAAACAAAAATATATTTATCCAGTAATCCCATTAAAAATAGTTTGGTAACTACAGAATTTCTCCACTCCGGGTTATCCAGTGCTTCCCTGTTTAACCCTCCTGGTGCACCAGCAGCATCATTAAAAGTATTCAGAGATGTCATACTTAGAGATCTTGAATCATTAGAGATCAAGAAGGCTATAAATACCAAGATAAGGGCTTGATTCCTTGTGTAGTAACAAGGATTTGGTTATAAGACCTGCCGACCAGGGGGGTGGGATTGTGATTTTAGACAGATGATTATTTGACAGAAATGTACAAAATCCTGGGTGGTGTTGACACCTACGTCCCACTCCCCTTTGACCCCAATCCTGGCTATTTAAAGGACCTGCAAAAAATGATCTCTAAAGGGTCTTGCTGTTGGTGTTCTGGATAAAAAGGAGAGTGTTTTGGTGCCTAGAGCACCCAGGACACCAACTATTTATTATTTACCAAAAGGTACATAAAAATCCTGTCTATCCCCCCCTCCCCCGGGACGTTGTGAGTGGCATTGATTCCATCACCTCCCGGGTGGGCAGATATATTTCTTTTTATTTACAACCCTGGTCCGCAATATGCCATCTTTTGATAAAGATTCCCAACATGATCAATCTTCTCTCTGGAGTCACATTAAAACCAGGGGTATGGCTGGTGACTGCTGATGTCACCTCGCTGTACACTATAATCCCCCATGATCTGGGATTAGAGGTGGTGAATGGTTTTCTCGATAGTTTCTGGACACTCGATATGCCAGGTGTCATTTATTATGGAGCTTGTAGAATACACAGCCTCTCACAATTATTTTGGTTTGGGAATCCATTTTACAGGCAAAGTCGAGGTGTTGCTACGGGGGCTAAATATGCCACAAGTCTGGCCAATCTTTTTATGGCCAGATGGGATGAGGATGTCATTATGCCCATGATAGACCCCAACTTATTTTGTGGGCTAGGTACATAGATAACATCCTCATGTGGGATTTATGGCCTCCCTGAATTCCAACCATAGAGGCATTCATCTGAACTATGAAATGAGCCAGTCTGAAAAAAAAATCTTGGATTTGACGATTGCTGTTAAAAACAAATCGATTGGTAACGTCCACTTTTTTTTCAAATCCACTGACCGCAACTCGTACATCCCAGTGGATAGCTGCCATTATGGCCCTCGGGTTAGCTCTGTACCCAAGAGCCAATATAAGAGGTTGAAAAGGAACTTTTGATCCAATGAGTTCTGGGTACAGGCTGAAACCCTAACAGGTAGAGATTTTATGAGAAGGGATATACTAGAGAATCCTTGATGTGTACACTAAACACAGTTGAGGGGATGGATAGGGAATCTTTGCTTCTTGACAAGCCCTCAAAATAGTGGGCCACATACCTATTCCTTACAACACAGAAGTATTAGGCAGATTTTCAGACACTGGCACATTGTCAGTAATGACAGAATATTGAAGGGAGTGCTACCTGAGAAACTTTTTTTCTTTTTTTTTGAAAAGGGGCACCCTCATTGAGGAACATTCTTGATGCCCCCACCCATAACGTCACTTTTTTTTGATCAATTAACTGGCTTTTATCAGTGTAAAAGATGTAGGGTATGCTCCTTGAGTAGCTGTGTTCACTACATTTCTGTCTACAAGCACCCAGGTGCAGCACGTGATCACTCTATTCATCACATGTTCAACAGTGGGAGTAGTGTATTTACTTTAATGTCCGTGTTGTCTCCAATATATAGGGAGGACCAAACGCCCCCTACAGGTTCACCTCAACGAGCATATTACAAATATTAAATCCGGATTTAAAAATCAGTGTCGAAACATCTTGTGCACAATAAAGATCCGTCTAATACTCTGTTTTTAAGTATAGATAAGTTTAGCCCCAATTGGAGTGGTAGATCACTGGTGATAGAAATTTCAAAACTCGACATGGCTTGGATCCATAGGGTGAAAACCTATGCAGCCTATGAGTTAAATATTGATGTTGAGGTAATTGCCTTTTTTTTTAATGTGTGTGTGTGTGTGTGTGTGTCATATATACACACACACACATCCACATATATTTATTATGTTTTTGTGACTATGCTCCACTATTTAGAAGGTTGACAGGTTCACATATAATAGGTCACAGTATTTTAGGTTGACCGTTTAGGCCAATCATTTTCATTTATTCACTATTTTTTTTATTATATATTTTTTACCTCAGCATTTTTAATGCTCGATATTTCACATACACCAATATATGTTGCATGGGTTGTCATCCAGCATCGATTGTGATGCTGGTAATTGACAATTCAATTTATATTCAATTATTGAACTGTTTATACTCACTCTATTATCAAGGGTTAACTCCGATATTTTTGTTTTATTTACTCTTTTCACCAATTCACATAATATAATTCTTGAATTGGTTAATTATATGCACATATTTAATCAAACTAGATTGGTGGGTTCGTCTAGGTCTATATTTTATTTATCTTTGTGTTTGATACACTATCTCTTCAAAAAGGGATGGGTTGCCATCCAATATGGCGTTTGAAGTTTCGCACACGGCACTCAGAGCGAGGTGTGGTTCTATATTAAGGTGGTGAATAAGCACGCTACCCGTTCCCCATTGAAAATGTCACATATGAGGAAACGTGTCAAGGTGAGACTGAGGTCACCACGCTGTTTCACTAGGATGGGAGTCTGTTTGCAGCTGGCTGGCTTTGTAATTTTATGCGTGATTTTTAAACCTTTAAGATGTAAGTGCATTACTACTTTTTATTAATACATTTTCATGAGGCAATATTACACTATGGTAGTCCCCTTTCCTTTGGGTTACTGCTGAGTGAGTTGCTGATTTAGTGGTCCTAGATTGAGCAGTGCACCATCAGTGATTGAATATACCTGTGAGTTTATCCATCCATTACCTATCTCTATGATCTTTGGTGCAAGCAAAGGCCTTGGTTGGGCAATAGACACATGGTGGTTTTTCTTGCCATCTGGTAAGCAAGTTTTTCTTCAGGTGGTGGCACACTTATTGAATTATACTCACTGTGCGGTTAATTGAACAACTGACGTATATTATCCCACAATTTTGCCATATACGAGATGTCCTCCATTTCTACAATCAAATATTTGCCAATTGAACTTATTAGCGCAGCTTCTTTTTTAGGTTTCTGTGTATATCTCACATTGAGCTGCTGCTTATTGAAAATCATTTTTTAGTTTTAAGTTTCAATGTTGTATTAGCGCAGTTTTTTTCCCCTCTTTACAACAATGTGTGTCCAGTAGTGGTTGCTGTCATAAAGCACCCCCAGGACAGCTGTACCTAGATTTTACTTCCCTATACCTCATACAACCTTCCAATCCTTCAGGTACACCACTGCTTGCTTATATAAATGTATCTTGAGCTATTGACATATTTTAAGGCTCAGGGAACCACTAAAATTCTGAAGGCTGTTCCATGGTAAAAATGTTGATAATGGCAGTTCTAAACAGATACTGTATGAAAAAACATATGGCAGCTTATACAGAACAATAATGCTATGAGCTCTGTGGGTCGGGTTCATTGTATTTATCTGCATTTCAAGCAGATTAACTATTTTAATATTACTGGGTTTAGTAACACTTTAAGTCAGGCATGTCCAAAGTCCGGCCCGCGGTCCGGTTTTGAACGGCCCGTCTGGTGTGCTGTGGGATCAGGGCTGTCAGATGAGCCCGATCCGACACTGTGAGAAGCTCCGTTGGCTTCAAAAGTGAAAGTGCAGGAAAGTGTGCTGTGCTCTCTGCTTCCCCCTACAGTGCAGTACCCAGCAGAATGAGGAAGCTGGAAAGGTACTGTACTGTGCTACAAGCTAGATTAGTTTTAAAAGGGCTTTATTTATGTGTGTGTGTGTGCGCGCATGCGTATAGGTCTGTCTGTGTGTGCGTGCATATATATGTCTGTCTGTGTGTGCGTGCATATATATGTCTGTCTGTGTGTGCGTGCATATATATGTCTGTCTGTGTGTGCGTATATATGTCTGTCTGTCTGTGTGTGTGTGCGTATATATGTCTGTCTGTGTGTGTGTGCGTATATATGTCTGTCTGTGCGTGTGTGTGTGTGTGCGTATATATGTCTGTCTGTGCGTGTGTGTGTGTGTGTGTGCGTATATATGTCTGTCTGTGCGTGTGTGTGTGTGTGTGTGTGCGTATATATGTCTGTCTGTGCGTGTGTGTGTGTGTGCGTATATATGTCTGTCTGTGCGTGTGTGTGTGTGTGCGTATATATGTCTGTCTGTCTGTGCGTATATATGTCTGTCTGTCTGTGCGTATATATGTCTGTCTGTCTGTGCGTATATATGTCTGTCTGTCTGTGCGTATATATGTCTGTCTGTCTGTGCGTATATATGTCTGTCTGTCTGTGCGTATATATGTCTGTCTGTCTGTGCGTATATATGTCTGTCTGTACGTGTGCGCATGTATGTCTATCTGTACGTGTGTGTATGCATGTGTCTGTATGTATGTATGTATGTGCATGTGTCTGTGTGTGCATTTGTCTGTATGTGTATGTGTCTGTGTGTGTTACTTTTAATCCAAACCTCCCCCCCCCCATTCTTGTACCATCAGAACTGCTTTTGTGGGGCTTGTGTGTGTTATAGCAGCTAGGACTGCTGCTCCTCTGAAAAGCAATCCATACACAGATGGCTTTTCAGAGGCATTTCAAAGGTGGTAAAGAGGCATTATGTTGCCTCCTCACCACCTGTTTTAAGCCCGTAAATGCAGCATCACTATACCACAACTGTGCAATCCACACAGTTGCGGGGTAGTTGCAGTGCAGGCCCATTCACCCTGGGTATACCTCCAGCTGCAGCCACAGCATGTGTACACCCCCAGCTGCTCCCTCTGCAGCTAAAGGGGGAGAAGTTGGGGTTGGTAAAAACAGCTTAACCATGTGGTTTTACTGCCCCTCCAACAAGCCCTTGGTTCACATCTGCGTGGCTGCATGTTGCGTGTAGGGCAGCCCATGCATTTCAATGGGCTTCCCTACCCACAAAAATTCAGGGAAAGAAGTCCCTGAACTTTTTTTTTTTTAAATTGCACTGCACCAAAAGCACCCCACGTTTTCCAATGTGTGGGGTACCATTAAGAATTAACGGTACCCCTAAAGAGCAGAGCATTCGTCTGTGTGTCGGGAACGAGCGCGGCGAGAGAATTCTTGTTGGGCAGGGTATTAGTGCTCGGACGACCAAATTTTAATGGTTCAAAGAATGTCAGGCAAAATGGTCGGCCCTCACACATGTTCACTTCATCAAATCTGGCCCTCTTTGAAAAAAAGTTTGGACACCCCTGCTTTAAGTCTAGTAAGAACGCTGTCTACACAGAGACATAGGGCCTGCCCTTGCCAAAACTAAAGCAGAAAAACCCTTTGTAGCCAAGGAAGCTCCCATCTCAGCCTTTGATCTGCAGTTGCCATGATGCTGCACATGATTGGTTACAACACCATTTATTTGATGGCTTGACAGTTTGGTTAAGAGTTTAGGCAACTGAGTTATTAATGTCATGCCTTAAATGTAACCATTTTGGGAAACTTAATAGAAGAGCTTGGTTCTGCTTTAATGTGCCTGACATTCAAATGATACTCGAGCCTTTTATTTTTTTTATGGAATTACATGAAGCCCATAATGACCAGGAGTACAGGCTGCTTTTCCGAATTTTAAATTAATCCTTTATATTAATTATGGCAGCCCATTCATTTTAAATTGGCTCACAGTGCACATTAAAGGTTGTGGATCAGGCTTCTCAACCTGACACATTTGGTAACCGGGGTGTCCATTTCGAGAACTCTGGAAATAGCACTTTTCTTAAAACTAGATAGATGCCCCCAAAAACCTATAAAAAAACACTATATCTTATATACAGCTGGAATCGCAATTGCTAGGAGTTGGAACCAGCCACTGGTATCTTTTGGCTATGACAGAAATTAAATTGCATAATATCAAAACTTCTGCACCCTCAATAATACTTGGTCAAAAATCGAAAACAAACATGGAAACCTTGGTTACGGTACCCATCGTTAGATTAGTGCAACGTGGCAACACCACCGTTCTCTTTTCTTGCCTTCTGATCCGCTTTCTTCTTCCACCCTCTTTTTTTGGAGACCTTGTGATAAACACTTAAATTGTTGCACTGACCAATTGTCAGCACCAGGTGGAAGACAGATTCTACATTGGTTGGCTTGGTAACTTTAATTTTATTTATAAGTTTGTTTCTTCAACATTATCCATATGTCACATTGCCAACATACTTACGCATTGTTATCTTGTTTTATGCTTTGGTTGGTTCTAACTATGCCCATTTTGTAACAAAATGTACCTCGCATTGTACCTTGCATCATTTGTTGTTCCCCATTGCGGGGGAAATTTTTTTTGCAACCACAAAAAGACTGCAATATAAAATAAATTAAAACAGATGATTTCTAGATAGAATTTTACGGTGTACATATAGACAGACATACAGGCTGCCCCCGGGTTACAAACAAGATAGGGTCTGTAGGTTTGTTCTTAAGTTGAACCTTTAAGTCAGAAGAGGTACTTTTTTAGTGTAGCTCCAACAAAAAACACAATCTTTAAGTTTTTTGTTAAGCATAGGGAAGGGTTAACACCCCTGTAACATTTGTTTTGTTGTCTGCGCCCTTTGTTCAGAAGATTTCACCTCACTTTCTCTCCCAATGACAATTGGATTTTGAAAATGTTGGGTTGTTGTGGAAACAAGCCTTGGTGATAAAGCATCAGTGGAGGTAAATTTTTCCCATAACTCCTACAGGAGTGAATATCTGTTCCTAGGGGGTAGATTTCCTCTCACTTTCTGTTGTCTCCCTCCGTTTGTAAGTCACATGTTTGTAACTAGAGGACCACCTGTACTCGCAAAATTAAATAACTGGACCACTTCTTGCTTTGCAGCACTGCAGAAAGTTTCAGCGTGGTCAGTCAAACCTCCCTATTGGTCAAAGAGCAGAAGGCATGGCAAGGGGTAAGGTCACACTTTAATTACAATATGAGGTGCTCATTTCTGTGGATCTGATAGTTTTCACAAAAGTATTACAATTTTCTGTGCTGCATACTATATTCACACATTTCAAACTTAATTTAGGATTTTTAAAGGATACGTTAACCATTCGTAACAGGTTATACCCATATTTAGGGTGTAACAGGTTACCAAGTTTTAGGAAAAAGTGAACGTTTCCTTTACCCTGTGGGAATGGGTAAGTGAGGGCACGTTTGCTTAATCTAAAGTAAATATTTTCTGTTGGGTGCAGATGTTCTTGAGCTGCCAAAAAAATGGTTTACTTTGGCAGTCACAACCAATTATAATACTAACATTAAGCCTAGGTTCACACTGTAGCCATGTCAGACATCACATGCGATGACTGCAGTGCGAGTTCAACCACACAGTTGTATGGCTGAACTCGCATTGGATTTGCATAGAAAAAGGTGCAAGGACTTACTGTTGTAGAAATTTTATTAAGATGTATTCAATATGCATCGTCAGTGTCAGTTCTACTTGCGGCTCACTTAGAGCAAACCGACATCAGTGAAGGATCATTGGTAGTGAAAAGCTTCCTGTAGATGTGGAGAGGGCCCCTTCCTTATGCACAGATTTGTTAATTTGGTGGATATATGTTTGCTCTGCGAAGACATGATCAGTTTGATACCCATCTGCTTTTGCAGAAGGACGTACATTCGTGTCTATGTGCCTGATCACCACCTGGAAAGACCATAACAGGTCCCCGCATCTATAGGAACGGTAGTATAATCCAGCTATGCATTGTTCTCTAAACCTTGCAGAATGATTTATGCCAATGGAAGCGGGAATGTGTGCAGGAGCTTGGTCGGAACAGCGTTCACAACTTCTTAGGCACCAATGCCACTACACCCGAGTTTCTTTATTAACTGTGGAGTGCAGTTTTCAAGTACAAAAGGTGGGAAATTGTGCACACTGGTCTGCACGGGCACGATCAGAAACTCCTAGTCATTGTTCTTTTTGAGTGTACGTGTGTTTTCTTTGGTTGAGTTTTGTGAAACACCTACTTTTTGAATGGATACACGGGCCTGATTGGCTGAACTGTTTAGTCACCAAGTCCCTTTTGTTACCCCTGTTCAAAGTCCTATAAATAAATGGAGCCTTCTTATTACGCAGGACTAAGGGGCTTCTGATGTGATGAAACAGACATAGCTGCTGTGTCTGTTTTACTTGGTAACCACAAGTGCGCTCTATTGCATTATCCAAAAGAGCTGAAAAGTGTGCTTATTAAGTTAATGGCGCAGTGCATGCATTAATTTCCAAATTATTTTTTTTCCCCACACTGGAATCCGTTTGCAAGGGTGTTCTCATTACGAACTGTGAATTCGGACAGGAATTGGTTCACATTGGTGAGATCTGTGAACCGATCTGGGTGTGTCATTAACATTGTATTGACACCTGCAGCGGTTCGCAGAGGGCAGTATGAACTGCCTGCGGAAGAGATGCTGGAACCAGCACTGAAATCACACTGGTTCCTGCATCGCTACAGTGTAAAACTGAGGCTAAAACTTAAGTGCCATAGAATCTGCTTTATTTACACAACAGTAATAAAACTATACTGTAAAATTTCTGCCCTGCCCATTTGTGGAACAAAGACAGGGACTAAGCATTGTTATTCTAGAACAGGAAGTGCCTACATTAGATCTTTATAGCAGGACCACCTGATATTTTAATAAAAGCTGTATAAAAATGAACTTTAAAATGTTAAAATATTGAGGCAGTCATGGGTACTTTCTTAAGGCTGGGTTCACACCGCTGCGGCTGGGAGACCCGGATGTGATTCGCACCGCACTGCAAATCACATCCGATCTCTGTGCGATGCGAGTTCAGCCATACAGATAGTATGGCTGAATTCGCATCACACCCGCTCCAAACTCGCACAGGACCCTTTTTTGGTCTGCACACCATGCGATCCGATTCCTGTCCGAGTTTGCAGATTGCACAGCGATATGCGAACTGATCTGGGGGTGTCATTAAGGTTTCACTGACACTCCCAGCAGTCCGCATAGGGCAGTGTGAACTGCCGGCGGGAGGCATGCGATGCAGGAACCCGCCGCGGATTCGCAGCGTTCCCACATCGCTTCAGTGTGAACCCAGCCTAAAAGACAAATTCACATATTTAATCAGCCCACACAGGCTACATTACAAAGTCCAGGCTACAAACAACAATTGCATAGAATTGGCTGAAACTCTGCATTATATGTGCACAAACCTTTTCAAAGTTGTGTCCTCAAGACTGAACCATTCCTATGTATATTCATTAAGCACTTAACCGGGGTTCCACCCTAAAGTGGAACCTCCGCTGATCAGATCCCTCCCCCCCTCCGGTGTCACAATTGGCACCTTTCAGGGGGGAGGGGGGTGGAGATACCTGTCAAAAACAGGTATTTACACCCACTTCCGGGCATAGACTCCCGTGGGAGTCTACGCCATTTCCTGTCCTGCCGCGCTGTCTGCTGGGACACACACGGGTCTCAGAGACAGCGCAGAGAATTCCTATTGTGCTGCGCGACTCGCGCATGCACAGTAGGGAACCGGGAAGTGAAGCCGATTCGCTTCACTTCCTGATTCCCTCACCTAGAATGGTGGCGGCGGCAGCAGCCGAGGGCCGATCGATCGGCTGCCAGCATCGCTGGAACCCGGGACAGGTGAGTGTCCATTTATTAAAAAAGTCAGCAGCTGTAGTATTTATAGCTGCTGGCTTTTAATATATTTTTTTGGGTGAAATCCCTCTTTAAGGATTTTGAATGTAAAAAAACATATGTCCTAAAAATCTAAAAGCTTGGGGACACATCTCCTAAATCCTGCTCTTCTCCTGCCTCCATTACTAGCACCTAATGACTGTCAAAATGACAGCCAAGGAATAGCTTTATAGAATCAGTAGTTATATTGTTGACAAACTTGCCTCTTTCCCTGTACCTCCAGCTCCTATCAGATGCATGCCCAGGAGCACATGCCTTCTTATTAGTTCCACTATTCAAGTAGAAATTAATGCAAACTGATGCAACCACCAATTTAAACCCAGTTTTAATATAATGGAGGATTCACATATAGTCTCGCCAGCCCCCCTTTGATACATTTCACCCCAAAATGAGCTTATTCCCGGAGACCAGAGGAGTCCCCCTTAAGCCTTTTGGGGGATGAAACACATTGGTCAGTAGGTAAACAGGCAAAATGGTTGGCCGCATCAATGCGCAGCCCATTCAATTTTAATTGACAAGGGGAATTGCTTTATCTAGCACAGCAGGAACGGCAAAAGCAGCTGCTCCTGTGTAAAAGGACACTTAGACAGTTAACCCTGACCATTATAAGCATCCCTGGCAGTGTTACCGTAAATGGTTTGTGTTAACCCTCTAACAGCTTCTTTGACTGTACAGCTTGGTCTGTTGACAGTTGGAAAATTAGAGCCTGGTACACACAATTTTTTGTTCCATTCAACCCAGTCGGTTGAAAAAAAAAAAAAAAAAAAGTTCTGATCGCTGCTGGTTTTCCACATACACATAGGCCGAATGAGACAAACTAGCCAATGTCTCCTCACATTCGGCCCATGCGTACCAGGTTTTAGTGCCTAAAACAGCAGGTGGAAAGGAAAGAGCATAAAAAGAAAACAAATGCAGCCACCACATCTAAGAACTGGTAAGCTGCAATTTATTAAGTGTTTGGGGTTTTTTTTTTTTCCCCACAAAATTTTTATTAAGATAATGCAAACATACAAAAAACAGGCGACCGAAAAGGTAACATGTCATTAGTACTGCTTTAAGGGAATCTCCCCAATGTGACACAGATGGCAAATAAACTGGTAGGCGTTTTAACCCTCCCTTACTCTGTATTTTCATCTTCAGTTCTATTTTTTTTATCAAATAACGTTTTATTAATTTCCAGCGGTTGCATAGGAACACAAACAGTACCGAAGTACAGCAGTAGGCGAGTAACTACATAGCTTTGCAAGAATAGACATGTGATATGCAGTGTCATATTACAGGCGTGTGCAGTAGATATCAGTAGCTTGGGCAGTGGGGTGCTGGGGGGCAGTCAGTTCTATTTTAATGTTGTCAGTACGTGTCTACAGGGATGATGGATTATGGAAAGGAGATAATATACCTTAAGAAATCATAACATTCAGATGTAAGCATGTTTATTAAAGCCTGCAGACCAATAGCATTAATCATAGAGCCATTTTCTTTTGTGGGCTGGTCTTTGCAATGCAAGGGTTTTTGACCCAACAGAAAATAAAATGAGCGGGGGTGGGGCACTGTGGATACTGCTAAAAAATAAAAATAAAAAAAATAAAAATAAAAAAAGAGTACATGCCTATTTTGGCTTTGCCTATCAAATTAATTGTGGAGGACATTAGCACATTTACCACTTATTTCAGCCAGAGAAACTAGAACTGGGGTCAGACTATTAGCCAAGGTAGGCTCAATAACAATACTTATGCGTTTCAACTTTCTGGCAACTGGCATTTGCACGGTTGAGTTGATTTGAGGCCCTTCTTCAGGACCTGATGACGTGTAAAGATAAGTAGAGTTACCGCTATACCTTTAAGTGGAAAAAAAATTCCAAACCATCCGCGGTAGTACAGGGTTGTGTGGGAAATATGTATACACCCGGTTGATCGGATAAGCACATAGAACTGACAGGTTCCCCCAACAAAGATGGCGCAGATCGATCCCGCGCATGTGTGGAACACTGCACCCTATATAAGCGGAGAGGTGCACCAATATGGCCGCTCCAGAGGACGTCTGGATGACGAAACGCATAGAGGGTGGCCATAGGACGTAGCCCCTCCATAACAAACCACAGCGGCCGGCGGTGGTTTCCATACATTGCAGTTTTTAATTGTTGTTACATGTGAGTAGTTTTCTAAATAAATTGGCTGTAAAGACATACTACACCATGGATATTCTTTTCTTTTATGGAATATATGAATGAGGCATTTATACCAGTGGATGATAAACCAAACGCCCAGGGAAACACTAGAGAGTGGCACAGGGGCTTACACTGTAAGCGAATCTACCCCTGCAGGGGCAGGGTATCTGGTGAGCGCAATATTAATTATTTTCACAGAAAAAGCGCACCGGGAGTTCTTTCCACCTTTGTAATAATCACAAAGTCTGCACAAGTCACTTTTTGGGGAAAAAATTTTTTGGGACTATTTATACAAGAATTCCGTTTCACTTCACTTGCTTTATTTATGCACATTACCATATGCATGCATCCTTGTACAGTTAACTGTTTGTCATATATTGGTTTAGATATTAGAGGCATACATTTATAAGGGCTGTCTATGGTTGCAAATTGGTCATTAGACATTGATCATAGATGCGTATTACCATTTATTATTTTTTATATATTTTAAAAAATTGAGTTTTTTTTGTGAGTACCTTTTCAAGGTTGGGGGGAAGCACATATTGATTTAGGGCTTACAATTTGTCAACAATTCATTTATATGTAACACCCAGTAAGTGGGGTGCACTCACAGCACTAAATTAAATTAATTCAGAGGACACTGTGCCCTGACAAATTAAATATTTTCACTGAGATTTTTCCAATATAGTACACCACATGAGGAGTATCTTCACGGCATAAAGGAACATAATTAATAATTGTCTAGTTCTAATATTGTTCATTGGTTTGAAAAAAAAAATTCCACTTAAAAGGTATAATGCCATCTCTACTTAACTTATCTTTACACTAACATAGGTCCACCCTGACAGGGTGGACATATAAGGTAGAGGCAACTCTTACCCACTGTATGTGATCCATAGCGCAATCTCACCTTCTTTCTTTATTTAGGACCTGATGGAGGCCACACCCTCTGAAATGTGTTGTCCTGGCAACCACAAGTGTCCCTTCAGCTGGTGCAGCCCAGAATAATGGGACTGTGCAGGCAGACCCAGCTTTTCCATGACTGGATTTCTGAAAAGGACTGGCGGGTCACGTGCAGCTTGTCGGCGGCTGCACGCTGATATCACCCTCCACTGTTAGTGTCCCCTTAGTCTGCCTGTAAAGTAGCGCATCTTTCCCATGTTCATAACAGTCCCGCACCAAAGTTACATTTCTAAAGGAAAAAATGTCATCCAAAAAATTGCTTGCGACTAATGTATTGCAGCATTGCTGCATTACATAAAAAAAAAAATTGAAAAAAAAAATAAAAAGCTGTGCCCCCCCTTCGGGTCTGGTATGAAGATAAAGGGGAACCCCACACCAAAAAAAATCTTGTAAGCCAGAATGCCTGGTCAAGGAACACTGCACCATCAAATTCAGGACGTGTGCCAAAAATGGAATATGGGTCAAGTCCCTGTCGGCGGGCAGGGAGAAGGTTGGTGCCATTGTCGTATATAACCATTCCTGGCTGAAATATATGAGGGGGGGAGGCTATAGTGGACTTTAATGGTACTATAAAAAACTGAATTAGACAGTCCTATGTAAGGTGAGATAGTGTATCTAGTATATCTTCATACATTAGTTCATGTGGTGATATATGCTAGATGTATTGAACTTTGTGTAGAATTTCTGTACAGTATCCCAACCTCTATCTTTATGTGGAAAACACCTGCTCATGGCATTAATATATCAAGGTATTCTGTCTATATAGGTATTTCCATAACCTTCATTGAATGGGCTTGCCTATTACTCCTATACAACACTCAATCTAGGGGATTTACCAGTATACCCTTTTAATTTACAGATCTACCCTTACATCTTATAGATCCACTTTATGTTAGAGAGATTTTGTATGGCATATAGAAACCCCCTTTCACTGATTTCAATCCCTTTTGGTATGATCATTTGATATGGTTGAACATTCATGTTATCCTGATCAAATTGGACTACCATTCGAAATACAATCTTATTTTTTTACAAGACTTTTTTGGTGTCCTGTGCCTTGGTGATATATCTCTCTGTCTCATATATATAAGAAAGTCTATGCTATAACAAAATAATGGATGGCCTAATCATCAGAATTATGATAGAGAACAACGGAGCCCATATCCAATACCAACCTCCAACTATTATGGGAGGTTAAATGACTATGGTAACAGTAGACCTAAACCAGATAGGCCTTTTTTAGGCCCGGGGGGGCGGCCTCAGAGGTTGGAGAGGGAGCCAGTGGAAAAACGGACCACCAGGAAATACCCAACAACCCAAAGAACAGGGATGGTGGAACCCTCCGCAACACGAACAAACAAGCCTACCAGTGGGGGACAGAGTCCAAAAAAAGAAGACTGGAAGCAGACTAGAAGGAATTTTTAATCTAGCACAAATTTCACGCAACAATAAAGGAGGTGAATATTCTGAATGCAGGACTCCATAGCGCTGTATATAAACCAATGAATAAGTTCAGGGTCTACATCGATGTCCAAAAATATATCAGATAAATATGAAGAGATACTTTCTGGGCATTAATTCTGCACCAACTACTAAAATGGACTACACTACCATAGGTGTGGATAGCGGATTAAAAAATAAATCACTATTTAATCCTTCCCAACCCTCTAACGAAGTGTTCAAGCAGATGGTGTTGAGAGATGTAAAGAAATTAACAACCATAAAAAATGTGAACCCGAAATATACTGAGGATGGCTTAAAATCTTTAGAAACAAAGATAGATATTATTAGGCAAGCTGATAAGGGAGGGGGGTGTGGTAATTTTGGACTACTTTTTACCACTCACAATTGAATAATATGTTGTTAGATACAAGCAATTATAAACAGTTAAAGAATGATACCACTGATAATTACAGGAAGGACTTAACCAATCGGATAGAGCTTGGTTATAGTATGAGAGAGAAAAAAAAAAAAAAAAAGGAGAAAAGATATCTGGTGCCTAGATTTAGTCGTGTTCCAACTGTGTATAAATTACCTAAAATGCATAAAAATGCACAAAATCCTCCCGCAAGGCCTATAATAAATAGTATCAATTCTGTGTCATCCAAAGTAGGTCAATACTTGGATTCTTGTTTACAAGACAGTGTGACCAAGACAAAAGCATATTTGAAAGACAGTTTCTACAGCTTTTAAATAACCTCAAGATACCGAATGACCAAGACTTATTTCTGGGGACTTCTGATGTAGCGTCGTATACAATTATACAACATGATGACGCCTTATTGTCTTTGAATTTGGGCACTAAGCAAACGAGATGACCTACCATTTATTCAAAAGAAATATCTAGGTATGATTTGGATTATTGTCCAAGCCATAATTTAGTTTTGGTATTCAGGATAATACTACACACAGATATAGGGTGTTGCTATGGGCGCAAAATTTGCTCTGTCACCTTTTTCACGAGTGCATGGGAAGATAAATTCATATATCGACAACATATAGACAATTCATTGAAGATCTTTTCTTTATATGGACTGGTTCTGAATCCTCCCTTATTGTTGTCATTGTTGAGATCATTCACAAACGAGATATTAAATTGTAATGTCAATAGAGACGGGAAACCATCAACTATCTGGATGTGACAGTGATGCTTAAGAATCCCCAATTGGTGACTAAATGTTTTTTCAAACAAACAGATCGAAATAGTGATCTATCGATCCACAGTGGACACCATCCAACATGGTTAAAAAATATACCGAAGGGCCAATTTACAAGAGCCAGGAGGTATTGCACGCAAGATGATGATTATGTAATACAAGCACAGGTTCTCACAACACGTTTTGCTGAAAAGGAATATGACATTGCAATGTTAGACAGAACTATGAAGGAAATACAAAAAATACCTCAAAGTGGATGCCTGATGGAAAAAGTCAAACAGAGGGACAGTAAACGAGTGTGGTTTCATCAGTGCCTACCAAGCACAATAGAAAGAGGTGGAAGCAATTTTTTAAAAATATTGGGTGTTAAGCACAGATAAATTATTAACTAAAGCTCTCCCGGATAACCCGTTCTTTATAGAAAAGGACAAAACTTTGCAGATAGAGTAGTTAAAAAATATTAAACCCACCATTAAGACTAACCATGTTCTGGGACAGCCCAGCCTTTCATGCTTGTCAGAGATGCATATCTTGCCGACAAGTACACAGATTAAGAGGATTAACAGAGTTTCAATCAACAGCTAATCTTAGAACATTCAAATGAAAGGATTTTATTTCATTCAAGTCCACCTATATAGTATATGCACGCCAGTGCCCTTGTAAACTCATGTACATAGAACGCACTAAACACACTTTAACCACTTCAGCCCCAGAAGAATTTACCCCCTTCCTGACCAGAGCACTTTTTTCAATTCGGCACTGCGTCGATTTAACTGACAATTGCACGGTCATGCGATGTGGCTCCCAAACAAAATTGGACGTCCTTTTATCCCCCCACAAATAGAGCTTTTTGGTGGTATTTGATCACCCCTGTGGTTTTTATTTTTTGCGCTATAAAACAAAAAAAAAAAAAAAAAGCGTAAATTTTGCAAAAAAATAAATAAATAAAAAAAAAAAGCATTTTTTACATTTTGCTATAAATATCCCCCAAAAATATATAAAAAGTTTTTTCCTCAGTTTAGGCCAATACGTATTCTACATATTTTTGGTAAAAAAATTTTTTTAATAAAACGCAATAACCCTTTGATTGGTTTGCGCAAAAGTTATAGCGTTTACAAAATAGGGGATAGTTTTATGGCATTTTTTTTTTTTACTAGTAATGGTGGCGATCAGTGATTTTTATTGTGACTACGACATTATAGACACTTTGGACATTTTTGAGACCAGTGTCATTTATACAGAAATCAGTGCTATACAAATGCATAGATTCCTGTGTCACTGGCAGTGAAGGGGTTAACCACTAGGGGGCAGTGTAGAGGTTAAGTGTGTCCTGGGGCATGTTTCTAACTGGGGGGTGTGGCTATGTGTGACACATCACTGATCTCTGCTCCCAATCACAGGGAGCAGAGATCAGCGACACTGTCACTAGGCAGAACGGGGAGATGCTTGTTTATATTAGCATCTCCCCGTTATTCCTCTCCATGAGTTGATAGCGGGTATCCCCATGGCGATTGAGTCTGCAGGACCCGTGACCCGACCTCCGGAGCTTGCCGCGGGGCGCACGCCAGCTGCCACTTAAAGGGCTAACATACAGGCACGTTAGTTTATCTGTACGAGCCCTTCTGCCGACGTATATCGGCGTGAGGCGGTCGGCAAGCGGTTAAGTAAACGATTATCAGAACATATTAACATCAGGATTGCAAGAAACATAGCGTTTCTATGCATTTTAAGATGAAACAAAAGTGATCCCTCAGGATTGACATTCTGGGGAATAGAAAAAATGGGTCCTGATTGGCGAGGAAGTAACGGTAAGGGAATTATCCAAATGTGAAACTAAATGGATATATTTGACAGATACTCTCAGCCCAAAAGGAATGAACGTCGAGCTGGACTCAAATTGTTTCAATAGTGACTACTGATTTTAGGAATTAAAATAATTTTTTTTTAGTACGTTTGGTTTTTAAATAATTGGGTTTTATGCTTTATTAGTAGTAGGATATTTTATCATTGTTTATGCAAGGTCAAACATGATTGGTCCACTAATTAATGAGGACGGTATTCAATAGTATATGGACTATTGCTATAGAAATATCTAAACATGTATTTTTATGAAATGTTATGTTTTATTAGCTGATTGTATCTACTTAATTCTAATATGCGAGTGCCAATGTATGGGGTTAGTGTGAAATAATGAATGTGTCCATTTTCAGAATAATTTTTATTTGGCTTAAGGATATATATTTTGGTATAAAATGTATTAGATTGATATCATCCTGATATTAAGTGAATGCTAGTGGGGGCATTCAATTATAATAAATTTAAATATAGTCCTGATAATTGCACTCATTTGCACACGGTGTGCAGCTGGCACCATACATTGAACGGTCAATCACGTTTATGATCAGCCTAGGTTGTCTTATTTACCGGGTTGCCATGATCTAACACCAATCCATCCGTTAAATCAGAATTGGAGGTGTATTTTAAAGTTGTGTTATTTTTAATCATAGATAACCATTGCTTTGTTGTTGGCATAAAGACAGTGAATGGCCGTGTATTGTCATAGCTAAGGATATGAGCGTGAATGGGTTAATCACTCCCTCTGACGAAAGCATTGAGGAAACGTGCGTCAGGGCATGACCACACAGCTACCCACGCCGTTGATCTTCTGTGATACCTTTCCCGAGAATACAGTTTTTAGCGGTAATGAGGTATATCAGGACTCAACAATATAATACAATGTATCAAAAATAAAATGAGCATGTAAGTGTACATCCATATGGATTACTTTTTTTTAAGTAAAATTATTTCAATTTACTGCATTACGCTATGGGCATTTCTGTTTCTTCGCTTGTCATGAGCAAAATTTAGGTGGAAGTATACAGAGTACGCTGACAGCCATCCAAACATCCATCCTCAGATCCAGTTCTATTTGAATGAATTAAACGGTCTGCTATCAAACCAGTGAAAGGCATGCTATTAACCCATTACCTTCTGGTAAGTGAATCACCTATAGGGGATTCCCATAGAAGCAATGTGGTGAAGGATTTATCTGGGATTTTGATCTGCAAAGATTTGGTGTTCAACCTTTTTTTTTTTTTTTTTTTTTTTTTTTTACAAACGGATCAGCCACTATTCCACACCCTGCTTTGTATAATTAAAACACAAGTGGAACTTTATATTTACATATGACCTTCTTAAGCGCTACTAATTTTTGAAAGACTATATATATATATATACACACACACACACACACACACATACATACATACATACATACACACACATACACATACTGCCACTAACAAAATAACCTGCCAGCTTAATCTAACTCAAGCTATCTCTCTGTCAACACCACACGTGGCCGCTATGTAAGCAGCCTTAAATATAGTGTAGGGCATGGACTTAGTTCCCCTGAGCCATGATTGGCCAAAGGCTCCTTGCCTATTGCCAATTATGGCTCTCAGAAGAGATTGGCCAAAGCATGCAGGTCAGGTGCATGCTGTGGCACATCATCAAGCAGGAATATTGCAGTGCATTACAGGGCATTCCACGGCACTCAAATTTCCCATGAACGCCCCATAACGTTCGCTGTTTGACAAATGGGCAAATACCCGATGCTCAAATCAAACTTACGTTTGACTCGAACATCAAGCTCATCCCTAGTAATGAGTGCACAAGATGCGGAATCTGCACAGCACAGGAGTACATACTGCACTATAGACAAATTAAAATGCATACATCTTTTTGGGGGAGTAGAAAAGTGTGAACCGGCCAGGGCATTTTAAAATTTTCATACACATGGGGGTTTCTAGCAAAAAATGAAATCCGTTATACAATTTCTGAAAGCAGAGGTCCTGTAGAATAAAATTACTGCAGTTGCATTTGATAAACAGTTGTGCAAATTTCATGAATCATAAAAAAATTGCATATTTTCAGAAAAAAATACACTTGAATGAACTTTAGATCAAACCTAATACCCATTTTGTGGTAAAATATGAAAGGGGAGGTTATGCAAAATAAATCTCAAAATATCAGATGTGTGAAATTCTCCATAGGCAACACTTTAAAAGCCTTTGCAGGTTATTAGTTTAAAGTTAGCCATGATTATGAACCTATAATTACTGCTCTCTGATACTCATTGTGTTACCTCACATGTATGGCACAAATTCAGGTTTATATACATGTGCATTTGCACTGGGGTGTAATGGGGGGGGGGGGGGTGCAGCACTTAATTTTTTTATATTTACATTATTACAATTTACTTTAATCATTAATTTTTATTTCATTGAATGTTATTGCCATCACAAGGGCCATAACAAGCTACCTGTGGCATAGCATTGGCAAGTCCTCTTAATTGACATAACAGGGGTCTCCCCTAAAGCTAATCGTGAACAAATTGTGCTAGATTAGCTGCTTCCCTAGCCAAAGCAGACCAGGAAAGACAACTTTGAACCTGAAAGTGACAAAATCCTTGTCACTTGCAGAGGAGATTAGGGAACAGATGTTCTGGGCTCTTCCTGCTCTAAATATTGGAGTTTAAAACAGTCCCGGGCTCCCTTGGGGAACAGGAGAGCCAGGAAACCACTTCTGGTGCTGGCAGCATCCTTGGAGCCTCGTAAAAATGACCTAGTAATTTGGATCATTTACCTGGAAGCCAATCGCCACCTAAAAACAAGCTTCTATTAAACCATTGAATGCCAGGGCATGCATTAGCACTTTGACAAGGTGGCAAAAAGCAAAAGGTCCAGATAAAGGCCTACAGGACAAATAGCATGGTATCCCATCCAAAAGGATAGAGGCAAACAACAAATACGTGTCTTACATAAATATTGGGGCATTTTAACTTTTATTTCTAATCACCTAGAAACAAAAAAAAAAAAAAGAAAAAACTGTCAGTTATATATGCAGACAAGGGGAAAAAAAAAAAAAAAACTTACCGTAGTTACAAATCTACACTAGAAGTATTGCCATGAAGTTTATGAAAATGAGGTTTATGTTGAAATGCCCAGTGGTGAGCAGGGCTCACTAATGGCCAGTTATAAAACCATAAAGCCCGTCCTACAAAGTATTTTGCTAGACAAAGCCTTAATATATCTCAAAATGAGCTTAACTCAACAACCTGGCTGTAATCATGCAGCCCCATTCCACTTGATAGTCAACGCTGGAGTCCATACAAATGCTGCAGAATTTATTAAATAAAAAATAAAAAAGGTTCAGTATATAGTAGAAATCCAATGCATTTCAGCTTACAAAGTCTTAGGGCTCATTCCCTGTGTTTATGTAGTATTTATTCAACATTTTTAAAGCCTCCTAACTGCCCTCCTGTGTGAACGCCTGCAATAAATATTATAATAGCATACCACAATGCTGTTCAAACAGGAGTAGTAGTGTCGTGTCGCTAGTCATGGTCTCTTATAGAAAGGCTTGTTATTACCTACTTTCAATAAAAAAATATTGAACAAGAAAAATTCATCAGCATGTCACTTTCATGAGGCATTGACACTTGTCAGCCAACTCCATTGACTTAAATGTTAATGCTCTACAACCACACCTAGAGCATTAATAGTGTGTTCGTGAAAGATTTATAAAGTGTTAACTAGTCACTGGGGGAGAGACAATTAAGGCTCCTGTATCCCAGAATGCACAGGGAAATAGAAAACCAGGACAGAGCAGCGCCAATCACTTCCTGGGTGTACAGAGCAGCTGTGTAGTAACAACATTTGCTTCTGTGTGTGGGCAAAAGCACAAAGCTAGCCAGAAATACTGACAGTGCCAGGCAGAAGCAGAGGCATTGAGCGTTCTTGTCAGTGGCAACTTTTTTTTGTGTCGGCAAAGCTACGTTGGACCAAGCCAAGTGTCAAAGAGATTAAAGATTGTAGGGAATTCACAAAAATGTCTGCCATCACTCCACAACCTAACCACATCTCAAAATAGATCATTCCCTTTACACTACTTGCTCTTTAAGAACTTCCCACTAGAAAATAAACTTTAATGGGCACTGATCAAACATTCTTAAAGAATTTTTAATGCTTCATAAAACACAATGAAAACAAGTCATATACGCATCAGAAATGCTATAGGAGCGTTAATGAGCTCAGCTTCGCTCAGCTCAGCACAGAAATTTTAATGTATAGGCTTTTTTTCACGTTGTCCCACACGTTTGCAAGGGGCATGCTGCAGAGCAGGGAATGTCACCCCAGCCTAGGATTGGCTGTCGACTTTGACAGCTTCCCAGCAGAAGAGATCAAGTGCGTTTAGGCTTTTCACACGCGTGAACTCATCACTTCCCTGCTCTAGTGGGGGAAGGAGCACTTGAGGGCTGGCGGAGCAGTGATGCAAAAGCATTACACCTGTCTCCTGGAGTAGCCGACCCCTGGTGTAGAAAGTTTTGGTTTTGATCCTACCTGGTTTTTATTTATTACCAGAAAAGGCCGCTTCCATCACAGATGGCCGTTAGATCTCCAACGGTACATTTAGTTTTGATGGTCACAACATTAAAAGAAAAAGTGTGGCTTATGTGTATCATACTGTACACAAGGACTCAGGGCTATACAAGGACTTGATACACAAAATAAATCTGGATAGAGTAAATGATGATTGCCTTGTTCATGATAATAACTGCAGTTATAACTGAGTTCTAAGGCACTGTACCATGTCACACTGCCACCTAAAAGCTAACAAAGCCAGTGAATTCTAGGTGCAAGGCATTTCCAACCACTGATAGAGGCTGCACACCAGGACAAATATGTGGTGTACTGCCATTCTGAGCAGGGAACGGTGCAAATGCTGAGTAAGGATGCATTGGGCAGAAATTGTTGCTGGCTATGACCAAAGGGGTACCAGGGGAGCAGCCAGGAAATATGCTGCATAAAGCCCCCTTTCCCCTCTAAATTCCCTTGAGTAGTTGGACCAAGTGGAATAAGCATTGCTTGACAGGTGATATCAAAAAGGTGGTAAGAATGCATGCTAATCATGGGAAGTGTGGTGGTGCAGGAACAGAGAAGAGTTGGAGAAGGGGGACTCACTGGTCACAGAAGAGACCCCACTGTAGGATTACAAGGCAAGATAAAAAGGCTGCTACATTCATCTGCAAGGGATGTGATCCTGAAGGGAGAGGAGAGATGAGAGTTGTTAAAGGATAGATGCCTTCTTGGGGTCACCGAGTAGTGAAGGGTTTGTCTACTGCTCAGTATTTGCTTGGCACTGAGAGATACTGTCTACAGGGAGAGGGTTAGAGGGATTTGTGAGGGCTGGAGTGGGGAGCTGCTATGACAGGGCAGACTGAAGCTGCACTAAAAAGTGCTGTTGTCTACAGTGGTGACTAGCAAGAGTGGACTGCCATCTGTTGTATACCAAGAGTGGGTAACTGCTATGGGAGGGCTTTTGGGGGGGCTGGGGGGATGGAGTAGCTGTAGAACTGAGGCACTGAGTTTGTGAGGTTTGAGGTTTTGTGTTAAATGCATAGTTTCATGGACTTTGTACTAAAAATAAACTGAACTGGAGTTTTCCCATAAAGCTAGAGATTACCACTCATGGTTATGCGACCAAGTGCATATCCTGCTCTATGCATGCGCTCCTTCAACAATCATTAAACAGTGAATACCGTTGTGTAATATGTGAGCAAGTTGTTTAGAAGCTTAGATTCTGGATCTAAAGCATTAGCAGGCAACACAGCTGAGGGCTGGGGTAAGCAGTGGGGTTAGACAGGAGGTTCTGAGTTAATACAGCCCAATAAACATGGCAGGTTATGCAATATTAGCGATATCAGTTCAGAAGTAGCATTGCTGAAGCATAGTACCTTCATTAGCTGCCAGGGGAATCACTGCTATAGTAAAGGGACATTTTAACATCATGTAATGTACATGGCCAATCCAGGAGATGTGGGATTTATTGCAGTTGTTATACAAGTATTTATTGGATTGTATGAGAGGAAAATTAGCTTCATATAGTGATTGGTAGAAGTTTAAGTTTATGAGCAGCTATGGAATCGAGTGCAGCGACTGAAATGGAAATTGGGATTGTATAGAGTCCCCGATGAGGATGTGTTTAGCATGTGCAATCCAGCCTAACTCGCATGTAGGCCTGACAGATGCAAACCCCAGCAAGAGAAGAAAACATTGGGTGGAGGTGTGAGCGTATGTGATGTACAACAAAATGTCATCTGCAGACAAAGAGGACTTATGTGAAATGCCTGCTAATGCCACCCCTCATAATAAATATATATAATATACATATACTTTGCTCGTCACAGACACTGGTAAACAGGCATTGGCTGATTTTTTTTTTTTGGAAAGTAGACAGTCCATGCTATTTAGTAAGAGGCATGGTGAGTTTTGTGAAGCTGTCATTTTTTCACACTTTTTGGAAAATACTATTTTTATTTGTACACAAAGTTGTCATTTTAACAAGTTCTCACACACAGCATTGGACATTTAGAATTTCACCCTAAAACATTCTGCAATGCTTCAAGATGGGGATACAACGTGACCCTTTTTAAAACAGCCTAGCTGCATAAAGTAGACAGACCCAAAATTCAGGGCGCACCTTCAGGCTAAGGGCCTTAATATTTGCATCTAATTTGCAATCACAATTTTGAAGCACCAGGATCACGGGAACACCCATAACATTATTATTATTATACAGGATGCACAGTATATAGCGTTGACAGTTTACGCAGCACTTTACAATGTGGGGGGGACACTACAATTACAATACAGAAGGAATAGGAAGGACCTGCTCATGGAGATTACAATCTAGAAGGGGGGGGGGGTACAAAAGCTAATATATGCAGGGGATGATCTGATGGAGGTGGCTTAGGTACAGTTCTTTAGGTGGAGGTGGGGTAGGCTTTCCTGAATAAGTGAGTTTTCAGAAATTGCCATAGTCAAGGCGGAAAATAACCAAGGAGTGAATAAGTTTTGTGGTGTTAGGAAGGGGTGAAGTGTTGCAGAGGTTAAGATGGCAAGATGTGACCAGTGATTGGATGTGGAGGCTGTAGGAGAGGCGAGTGTAGGATTACACCCAGCACCCTGGCGTGTGTGGAGGAACCAATTTTTGATCTCAATGGTAAAGTCATAAGGAGGGGATCGGGGGAGGGGAAAATAATACAAGCTCAGGTTTTAGAAAGTTTGAGACAGGGCCTTGGGGTACCTCAACAAAAAGAGGAAGGGGAGCGGAGGAGATGGTGTTGTATGTGACACTGAAATTGCACTAAGTTAGGTAGGAGGAGAACCAAGAAAATAGAATCTCGGAGGCCAAAGGGAGTGGAGTGGTCAGCTGTGTTGAAAGCAGCAGAAAGGTCCAAGAGCATGAGTATTGAGTACTGGCCATTGGTTTTAGCGGTTAGTTTTCCGTTGGTGAGTTTTAGTAGGACAGCTTCAGTGGAAGGTTGTAGGCAGAAGCCAGACTGTAGGGGATCAAGAAAGTTGTTGTCAGTGAGGTAGGAGCTCATACGGTTGTGGACAAGTCATTCAAGAAGCTTGGAGGCAAATGGGAGCTGGGAGATGGGTCCTCATTTATTCAAACAGGTGGGGTCCAGTAAGGGTTTTTCTAATTATATGGGTAACCAGTGCATGTTTGAGTGGGGAGGAAAAAGGTGCTGAAGGAGGGTGAGAGAGGTTGAAGATGTGGGTTATGGAGTTTAGGATGCAGCAGGAAGATAGTCGCAGTAATTGTGAGGGGACAGGTGGTGAGATGGGCCCTGGAAAGGAGTTTGGCAACTTTCTCAGTGGTAACAGGGCTGAAGGAGGAAAGTATTGAGTGCGGTGTTGGACCAGGGTGTTTGTTTGAGGACGAAGCTGGGTGCTCATCACATCAAATGGTGTAGATTTTAATTTTAAAATGATTGGCAAACTCCTGGGCAGTAAGCAAGTTGGTGGGTGGAGGCAGTGGGGGGTGAAGTAAGAAATGAAGGGTAGAAAAAAAAAAAGGTGTTGCCAAGGTTTGGATGAAAGGGTTTTGACGAGAGGCGTAGTAGGTTTGTTTAGCAGTGTGGAGGCAGGAGTTGTATTTGAGAAGGGCAGATTTGTATTTATAAAGCCTTTTTATATTTTTTTGATAGCATAGGAAAGGGTCAGAACCTTTTTAAGTTTTTAGGTCCCTGCTCAGAGTTTCTCTTTGCACGTCCTAATGAACATTGTCACTGGGGCTGAAGTGAAAATCCAAAATATGTTGTAACTGGAACAGAAATAGGGGACAAATAGTTTAGATTAACTTGAGGTACTTTTTTTTGCCACAATGGAATTGAATGCAAACAGTTCCCGAGACCACATCAACAAAAGGTATGCAAAACTCCTGTCCTATAACCTCTTTTCCCCTTGCTTTTAGATCAGCCAAAACTTTACATTAACAATTACTGATAAACTGATTTGGCCTACAGAACGTGATATACATTGGCGTCCCATAAATGAATACTGTATATGTACACTTTATTCTGCTATATTTAACACCAGACAGCAAAATTCTTTATATCCATTGTGCGGCATCTAGGAGCTTCCCTTATTTAAGGAGTGGCAACAATTAGCCTAACTTCTACACAATGAGGATGTCACAATGACTGTAAACTCTAAACTACTAGCCTAGGTCTACTAGCTACAATGAAGGCTCTGTAGCTAGAGAAGTTTTCAAAATTCAGTGGTCAAAATAAGATGGGGAAAACAAACGTCGTAAAATGACTGGTAGGTTTATTATTTGCAGCCACCATTTATTTTATTTATTCTAAAAGCATGAAATTCCATGGCAAGAAGTTAGCGGTTTCAAGACGTTACCCTTTATTTTGCACCCCTTCAAGATGTAAAGCATTTTTTAAGCCAGTTATAAACTACATATTGTTGGGTCTTATCAATTACCTATGTATGCAAGATGCATATAAAAGTTGATAACCATACCCATAAGTGGACTTTTCTCAAAACGGTTTTACTGACAGTGATTGTAAAAGGCAGTTTTTTTTTAGCCTAATGCATTAGGATAAAAGGCCTTCTGTGTGCAGCATCCCCTCTAATACTTATCTGAGCCCCATCTAGATCCAGCAATGTTGTAGAAATGTCTCGGCTGCCCAGGACTCCCCTCATTGGCTGAAGACAGCAGCATGGCACCACTGGCTCCTGCTACTGTCAAAGTCGGTCAGCCAATGAGGAGAGGAAGGGGGCTCTGCTTGCGGGGGCCAAGACAGAGGGGGAGGGGCCAGGAGCACTGTAGAAGGACCCAAGAAGAGGAGGATCCAGGCTCCTCTGTGCAAATTCACTGCACAGGTTGGGTAAGTATGTCATGTTTGTTTTGTTTTTTGTTAAAGAGACTTTGGTATCCCTTTAATCTGCTATGGTAATATAGAATGGTAAATATAAATGAACTGCAATTTTACTTAAACCTGAGTCTTTCTGCAATAACTGCCCCCAGATTGTGTGGGTGTGGCTTAACCACTTCCCGCCCGGCGTATAGTAGAATGACAGCCCTGTGGTGGTTCTGGAATCCTGACTGGACGTCATGACTTCTTTCACGATAACAAGCTGCCACACGGCAATCGGTACTCTGACACACCGCATTTCCGATCACGGCAAGCTCTGACCAGTTACAACGTGAACCAGGAAGTGCTGGTAAACTGCTTACCACGGTTCGCGCTGACAGGGAGAGCCGATTGGTGGATCTCCCTGTCGGGGGGGGGGGGGGGGGTCTGCGCTGATTATCAGCACAGCCCCCCCCATCAGATGTGCCACCACAATGCCAGTGTCCAGCTGCCCACACAGTAATGCCTGTCAGTGCCCATAAAAGTGCCAGTGCCCCATCAATAATGCCTCAGTGCTGCCCATCAGGGTAGCCTATCGGTGTCCATCAATTCTACATATTAGTGCCACCTCATCAGTGAAGGAGAAAACAAAAGTTTTATAACAGAAACAAAGAAAAACATTTTTCCCCCAAAATTTCGGTCTTTAGCAAAACAAACCCAGTGGTTATCAAATACCAACAAAAGAAAGCTCTATTTGTGCAATTGTCAAAGTGACAGCACTGGAAATTGACCTGGACAGGAAGGGGGGAGGGGGGTGGTGGAGGAAGTGCCCTGTATTGAAGTAGTTAAATGGACAACATTTACATTGCATCTGTACAGTGTCAGAAGAAACTAATTGAGAATTAGAAATAGTTGAGGGTAAATCTAAAGGTAATTGAATAAAAAAATTGTATAATGTATGGCCAGCTTTAGATTATACCTGGTGTTATACATAACATACCAATTAACCCACAAAGCAGATTAGTCTGGAAAAACTAAGGTCTCTTGCATACACAAGTGCCTGGGCCCCTGCAACATAAATTCTGGTGCATTTTCACTGCTTAGGAAGCCCAAGTGCCTATAGGTATGAATGGCTTTACTTGGGCATAAGCTGGTTCTTACAAAAAAAAAAAAAAAAATGCCATTTTGTGCAGCACACTTAACTTCTGCACTTTTAAAGAGCATGCCAGCACCCTTAATCATACCTCCCAACTTTTTGAGATGGGAATGAGGGACATCTATTGTTAGAAAAGTTTTAAATGTTTATTGTGTGACTATTAGAAAAACAATAACCCTGAGACTGATTTTTAAGATGACTTCTGAGCATGTTGTTGTATTAACTTGCTATATCGTTTGCTTTAACTAACTCCATAGTAAGTTGTAGGATGATTAGGCTTAACCATATATGGTAGAACAAGACTGTACAGGAAACACTAATTATAATTTTGTACCAGGCACGCTATCTGTTTCCTCAGCCAATAAAAGCGTTCTAGCTATATTATTGTAGATATTGGGGGGGGGGGGGGTGTACATCTGTTTGATTCTTACTGCATTTTTTGGCTTGTAAGCATCATCCTTGTGTGACACATCTGAAATAAATTGTATGCTTTTCACTACATCTGGAGTTTTGACTGATCACTAGAGAAGACTAATCCTAACACCGATCAGCAAAAGTATGCAGGCATAGGACATGCCCCCTTAAAAGAAAAATTGTACAAAAAAAACAAGATTAGTTAAACCCACGAGTGCTTTTTTTCTACCACTACCATTCCTTTATATTGGCTTTTGGAATCTACAAATGTAGCCATTTAAAAAACAGATGAGGGGTTTACTGCTGGAAAACACTTTTTGATAGATAAAAAGTGCATTTATATACATCTATATAGATCAGACCAAAATGAGAGACAAATTAGGAGGAATGAGGGACGTTCTATGGCAGTTCCAGCTAGACAGAATTCAATCTACTTCTCTTAAATGGGAATATTGGAAAATTCTTGTTCGATCAGTGCTGCATTGATCAGTGTAGTCTAATAGCAAAAAGAGTCCCACATTCAGAATACCATAGAGCAGCAGGGAGGATTCCCCCATCCACTCAGATTGTGTGGATGGGGGAATCCATTTGGCTTTTTGATCAGCTGGACTCCTGAAAAAAAAAAACATTGAGATTAAAGTAGAACAACCCCCCCCCCCCCTCCATTTTGGATATTATAAGGGAGGGTTATAACCCCTTTAAAAAGTTCATTTTTGCCTTGTGTCTATCTTCACTCACCCCATAGCCAAAACGGGAAGTGAGGAAATCCCTGCAAATTAAGAGAATCTCTCGGGGACCCCCAGGACACCAGAACTAGTGTCCCCATTGGAGGATTTCCCCTCATTCTTTTGAGGGGACAAACCAAAATTTGGTATTTTCTTTTACTCTCAATAATGGTAAACAAGACAAATAGAGAGGGTGAATCTCCCTAATGGAGACACTGACAGTTGTTCGTACCCCTCTCCCCCCTTACAAAAAAATAAATGCATTTAAAGCATTTTCCCAAACTCCCCATCTTAACACCTTCTAAATATTACATAAAGATCTAGTCTAATGGGCTTTCACAATATATAATTTTTTTCTCTTTTTTACCATACTCTGTGGTCTTAAACACTACTCTTGTTAAAAAGGATTTCTCTCATGTTACCTAAATATTGCTGGGAGTCTAGTTTTTAAGGCTCTTTACAGGTTTGTTCTCTTTATAGCACCATACCTCCTAACTTTTACATGCAAGAATAAAATTACCACTTTTCCCAAAAATCTTGCACCAATTACACACCTAGCACACCTGGATAAACACATATGGGATAACAAACCCTTTGCCTCCTACCTAGTATTTTCTAGAAGAGTTCTAAAGAGGATACACTTATTTGGAGATGGGCTATGGAGATCACACCTCAATGTGTGGCCCACTGCAATAATAAATTTGACTTAAATTTATCCATTTAATGGAACTCCTAAAGTCTGGAGATTCCTGACCTTGAATGTTTTCATATTGATTTTGGTATAATTGATGTAAAGACCTTACCAACATAGTTGAACCCCCTTTATAAATGTACCCTTGGTAGACAAGGGTTAAACATACTAGTACTAGCTTTCTTAATAACAGACAATTTTTTCCACATAATATATAGTTTTTGTGTTGTGCCACTGTGGTTTGTACAATGTTGAAAGAACTACAAGATCATTACAGGCTTGGGGAACACCACAAAATACAAATTTTTAGGATCTTCCTTTCCCTGGTACTCTCAGGGCTCATAACAGCACCTGTGAAGGCCCAACATGGTTTGTGATAGAGTATTTCTCAAAGATATCTGACCAATGAGAGGTTTAAAATCCTATGTAGGCAAGAGACAGAGGCTCCATTCACACTAGTTCAATTTCAGATGAGACTTCAGTGGCACAGAATCGCATAACAATGGTGGCCGTTCACATCAATGCAGCAGCACAGTGCAATTTTGGGAAAGGTACCTGTACTACTGTGGTGCAATTCCAGCACAATTTTGACCCTATAGAATATACAAGCTGCTTCAAATTTGCATCCAAGCTGCACTGAAAGTCAGATCAAAAATGATTGCAGCATTGTGAACCTAGCCTTACTGGTTGGTTATTTAGCGTAGCATTTTACCAAGACTACCACCCAAGTGGCATGGAAGTGGTGGAAGGCAGTCTTTTGGCTGCTTGACTACTTTGCATCACTGGTGCGTATTCCTGTATCCTGGGGTAGCGTTTTCCCAATTAGGCAGGCATTAAAGAATAGAATACATGTCCAAGGTTTACATTTAAGCTACTTTCACACTGAGGCACTTTTTTTGTTTTAGGTGCGATAGAGCTAAAAATAGCACCTGCAAAGCGCCTTGAAAGAACCACTCAATTCTCTACAAGCAGTGCAATTGCAGAACGGTCAAAAAAGTCCTGCAAGCCGGACCTTTGCAGCGCTTTAGGAGCGGTGTATTCCCCGCACCTAAAACACCATTCCCATTGAAAGCAATGGGGCAGCCCCGCAAACCCGCCAGCAAAGCCCCGCTAGTGGGCGAATAGCACCACTAAAACGGCGCTAAAAATAGCCCAGCTTTACTGCCTGCCTCAGTGTGAAAGTAGCCTTATAGAGGAGGATCTATGGTTTGGACAACCAACAGATGTACTTTAATTCATGCAGTCAGTATATCAAAAACCCAAGAAATTAAATATGACCATTGTTTCTGGATACTGTATTGGGAAATCCCATTGCAACATTTGGTGGACACAGGTTCTACTTTTTTAAATTTCTTTCAGATAAAGCTGCAGGCATAGTTTAAACGAGTTGAGAACAAACAGTAGTGAATACTTATCAACTTTTTGTGCTGAAATATCACAGTAGAAAGTGAACATGATAAATCCAAGATGGAATACCCAATACCTGACAATACTCATATTTATGGATCCAATGAGATTTATTTTTTCACATTTCATTTGTATGTCAGCAGCACTTTGACAATTGTTTTATGTACTATGCACAACATTTAGTTACATTTAGTTTAATTTATATCTTACACCGCATACCATTGGTTAGTAGCCTTAGATATCGGCAACAATATTTGCTTGAAAGCAGGGTCCCACTGTTGCAGAACTTGTTTTGAGATATGTCATGGTATAGGGTTTGTTTATTCTATTTTCAGAGGAGAATAGAAATGTATTAAAATGTACATTTGCACACAAAAGCATTACAGAACACCTTAAATAACCAGTCTATTTTCTAAACGTGGCTCTGTGGTAACCCTTTACAAAGATCTATATAGATTATATAGGTGTAATTTTACCTTTAACTATACAAAAGCCAACCTTTGTAAGGGTCATTTAATACAAGCATCAGTTTGGTCACAAAAACTGCTGAAAAAAAAGTTATACACATCTGTCATCAGTTCAGTTTACACTCATCTTTCACATGCATTTTTTTTAAATTTAGATGTTGAAGATAGTCATAGGTTAAAGTTTCTTGGCTAAAAACAAACATCGTTCTCATTTTATTTCTGTGGACAGTCCCAGATGTAATTGGGTCCATTTACATCTGCCCATCCACCGACATGTATTATGGTTTGGTCTGCATCGGTTTCAAAAACAGGAAAGGTGGCTCTAGACTGAACATGTGTGAAAAAAGCCTTAAGGCCAAAGCAATTTTTTTTTAAATTCAATTAATAAAAAGTTAAAATTATATATATAATATATATATATATATATATATATATATATATATATATATATATATATATATATATATATATATATATATATATATATATTTTTTTTTTTTTTTTTTTTTTTTCATGGAAAATTCAAGTTTTGTATAATAAAAAAAAAATGACATTGAGTCTTGATTGGGCCAGTTCATGAAAGCATACGATAAACAGTAAAGATAGGTTGAATTCTTTAAAAGGCAACATCAGCTGGAAAAATGAAGACTGAAGAGAATGTAAGTTGCCAAGTATAAGGTTGAGAGACAATTTTACACTCATATACCAAGTTAAAATAAAAGCCAAAAACCCATCTACCACTAAAAAGGACAAGGTCCCACAATACATTTTGCTGTATAAATTGACAAAATTCCCAGCAGTAGCTTAACCACTTCAATACTGGGCACTCCCCCTCCCTGCCCAGGCCAATTTTCACACTTTGAATGACATTTGCGCAGTCATGCTACACTATACCCAAACAACATTTTTATCATTTTTTTTCCCTCACAAAGAGCTTTCTTTTGGTGGTATTTGATCACCACTGGGGTTCTTAATTTAACTGAAGTATTCTCTTACAGCTTCTTTTCAGGGAATATAGAATCTGATATTTTCGTCCATCTGGAGCTAGGCATCATTCACACGGGGTGTATTCCTGTGCAAAGTGCCATGTTTACCCACACAGGGATGCAGAGGTGTTCCATTAACATTAATTGGGACAAAGTGGCTGCAGAGCCCCAAATGCAGACAATGTGTCCATACAGCCACTGCATCCCAGGTGACATCAATGGGGCTGCATCCCAGTGTGGGTAAACACAAACCTCAACAGGCATATACTTTAGTACACCCTGTGTGTCCCTATCAGTTTTTATAGTGAAACCTGCCTGACTGCAATCCTCATATCGAGGGCCAATGCAAGTTTATTTTCTGAGTATGCATAAGGCCATAGGGGTACAGCACTTGTTAACCTATTTAAAGCCAAATTTCTGTTAGTATAGAGTGGAGCTGCATACATTTTCAATTTATGTGATAATGCTGACTAGTCACTTTGTATCTGGTCCTTCTCTATTTAGATGAGTACTTTAACAGGTGGTGTTTCTAGCTTCCTTTATCATGGAACACTGCTTTTGCTATACAGTTTGATGAAGTAATAAAATTATTATATTGTACATATTAAACCACCACACCTAATTCTTTAGGCAATTGCCTCCTGACTCACTTCCAGGAGTAATAAAGAGCATTGAAGAATGAACAAAAATTAGATAGTTAACAGCATCTATGCAGGAACAAGGTTCCCAGAGTGCATAATGGCAAATGTATGAATACGTTTTGGCATACGATATAAAAAAAAAAAAAAGTATTGATGATCCCATTAGCATGTGTTTTGTAATTGACTGGCTATACAGATCAGTTTGGATTTGGCAACAAGGCTTATGCTGTGGAGCCACATAGTACAGAATGGCAAATACAACCGGTTCAGTATTCTTTGTAGAAGTAGAAATAGATGAGCTAAAGACAGGCAGGAAAAAAAAAAAAAAAAAAAAAAAAGAAAGGGAGATGAGAAGTGAAGGAACTGGTAAATGAAAACCGTCAAATGGGAAAGGAGAATAAGATAGAAGTAGAAGGGAAGACATGATACAGTATTATGGATTGAGGAAAAAAAAGTGAGAACAGTAAAATAAGGACCCATTTGATCCTGTGGGAACCAAGTTCTGTAAGACACAGAAGGCTCAATGTTGTTAGGCATTGGTCACACAAAGTAGAAACAGGCATTTTGTGGTGCATTTCTGCCCCTCCCTGAACATCTAGCAAAAAAAATAAAAATAAATCGGCCTACAATAGGGACAATAAAACAGAATTGTTAACAGTCAAAAAACATGTAGTATTTCGTTTACGTCACTTTGTGTTGCTGTGGCAAAAATGAAGCTACATATTGAGTGTGGGAGGAGTTGAAGCTCATCAAGGCCTTCCATTTAAGTCTATGGTATTGCGGCATAAACGCACCAGTAACATTTAGAGCGCATTTAGAGAGTGTGTTTGACAAGCCTTAATCAAGTATTAGGCGGAAAAAATGTCCCTTCTAAAATAAAAAAAAAAGACACACACCTTGGAGGGCTTCTAGGTTGCGTTTTTTTTTTTTAAACGTGCCTTAAATGCATAAAAAAGCTTTAACACTATAGGCACGTTTGTTAGTGTTAGAATTTTGTGTGAACTAAGAAATCTTGCCACATTTTAAACAGTAATGTGTAGTTTGTCTGGAGTACAGCTTCATTCATGTAATGGACAAGATATCCAAAGCTCAGTCATGGAAATATTATCCATCTGAGAGGCCCTACCTGAAAAACATGAAAGGCAGACCACACCAGCATTTACCTAGGAAATAATTCAACCCCAATAAAAGGTTTACCATTTAAAAGAAATCGCAAATACCTAAATAGACATTTATAGGCGACTACTGTACAAGACTAGATTTGCAACCCACAAGCTGTTGCAGGTCCATGGTTAGCAATGACAATTGCATTGTTGAACCTTAGGGATCATCCTATAAAAGTACCACTGAAAAAAATAAAAACTTCACAGTTCCTCGCATCTGCACATACTATCACAAATGCTGTCCTAGCAACCTGTAAATCAGATATTTTTCCGTTTAACTCCTTTCAGGGAGAAACAAACAAAGGCCACCTGTAAATAATTGAGATTGTTAATATGGTAGGAAATTATTTTGTCTAAAACCAAGAGCATGTCGCCTCACCCATTTTGGTCATATCCTTTTATACGGAACTACTGGACCAAGATTTACTTACTCCCGTCTCCTCAGATTTACCACCCCCGATTCTATCACAAATGCTGCCTTAGCAACCTGTAAATGAACCCCTAACCATATATCCTGCACATTAACCTCTTCATCTCCATCCAGCCACTGTCTGATCACAACATTAACTCCTTCACTTACTCCTTTCTCTGTATGGCCTGTACATTAATCTAGCACACTATTCTTAGTGCTCAGTTCACTCAAGCTCAGTGCTGGCATGCGTCTCAATTTCCCCCCCAAAAATGGGGGGGTATCACCATGGGGTGTCTACTTTCCATAAAAAGGTAATGTCAGAGGTTGTCATACTATTCTGGCATTTTTATGTAAACAGAATATAAGGTAAACTACGTTTTTTGTTGTTTAAAAAACTAAATCTGTTTACAATCACTTAAAGGGCTCTGTGCAGGGAAGATCAGCATATGAACCCAGAGAAGTTGGAGGTTGGTAGACTGGAGGTAATACAAGGCATTACAATCCCATTTAAAATGATTATATCGATGCAAAAAAGTCTCAGCCTTTGGTACTACTTTAACCACTTCAGCCCCGGAGGATTTGGCTGGCCAAAGACCAGAGCACTTTGAGATTCAGCACTGCGTCGCTTTAACTGACAATTGTGCGGTCGTGCTCCCAAACAAAATTTAATCCTTTTTTTTCCCCACAAATAGAGCTTTCTTTTGATGGTATTTGATCACCTCTGCGTTTATTTTTTGCGATATAAACAAAAAATGCGTACATTTTTGAAAAAAGCATTTTTTTTTACTTTTTGCTATAATAAATATCCCCAAAAAATTTCTTCCTCAGTTTAGGCCGATACATATTCATCTACATATTTTTGATTTAAAAAAAAAAATCATCGCAATAAGCTGTTATTGATTGGTTTGCGCAAAAGTTATAAGTCTGATATGTATTAGCTTCAACCTAATAGAGTATATACATCTCTTCTGTTATTCTAAGAGCAGATTAGATATTTTGTTACCTAACCATACAGCTGCTTATTTATATTTACCACTGCATATAGCTATTCAAGAATAAATTGTCCTTTTAAACTTTACATAATAAAAGTTACACACATTGAGGTTGTTAATCAAAATATTTGGCCAACTAATCGATTATGAAAATCGCTAGTTACAGCCCTACACAAAAAATACATTTTTGCTCAGTTGGAAAGAATCTCCCTACCTTATTATAGAAGTATACTAAACTGATGATGCCCTTAGAAGCTCCTTTTCTGACATTTAACACAATACATATCAGTTAAAAAGACCCAGACAAACCCGGTTTGCCATGGATGGATCAACTTGGGTACAATCAGCCTGCCCATACATGGATCGAATCTTTGCCGCTTCCTGCTAGTTGGTCGAGATACGAGCCATCTATGGCCGGCTTAAGCTTTAAAAAAAAGCTTTACCTGCAAATCCTCTTTAAATAATACCGTATTAAGTAGGATATATCAGCTGCTGGTTAAACAAATCCCATTTCTACTAGGTTGACATCAAATGTTGGTGACTACAGTCAATGAAAATGCACAAGTGCTCCAATACCTGATCAGCAGAGTCTTTTTAATAACAAAGAAAAAAGCTATTGCACCAACTGGAACCCAACAGTCATTGAACAGGGCACATAAAAGGGGCCATGAGCGTGGAATCTTTTTCAATACCACGGTGACTGGATTTTTTTCAGCCCTGCATTAGAATTTTCCTTAAACAATAAACTATAAAATAGCATGTTGAATAGATTTAAATCGAAAACATAATTAAACACTACAGTGTAAATCGTTCTGCTGACCTCAGGCACAACTATTGTCTGCAGTTTCCAAGCCTTTTATTCCTCTTAATGTCAGAGTTTGGTGAACATTTTCCTCTTTTCTTTTAAGGTTGGCTATGCTGCCTTATAGGGTTGGAGTCCCACCCTTCCATATTCATGCCCAGGAGAGCTAAAGCCCAACATCCAGATGCTGCCTGCACTGACAGCCCAGAACACTACATCAAGCCACACTCTGCTTCCGCAAGGCAAGTGACCAACAGCTGCTATGATCAGTCACACAAGCTATGGAGCTAGAGATATTGGGACATGCAGTCCTCAGGAAGGTAATCACTTGGCTTTTGGTGGTGTACTGTATGTACACCATGCATGCTTCCTGACCGGCAGTTCAGCGATCAGCAATGACCACTGCTGCAGCTTGTGGCTTGCCAACCACTGTTTTGGGACATCTTTACACATAATGTAGTGAGCAATGCTAAAAAGGAGATTGATATTTTTTTTTTTTATATATATATTAATAATAATAATAAATATATATATATATATATATATATATATATATATGCGCAACTAAAAGTGAAGAGTAAATATTGTCCTGCATTTAAATTCCGCACAAAGAAACCCTGCTATAAACTTTATTGGGGTAAATTACATTACCTCTGTCTGGAAATGAAATACAGCAAAAGTAGCAAAAAAGATACACTAGACCTCAACACTGCAATTGCTGAAATTAAGAAGGGGAAAAACCCCACTGGTGTTTCTGCTCAAACATTTGTGACTTAAAATGCTGAGTGTGTGCAATTGTGTTTTTTTCCCCGGTACTTGTTACTGCTGGACCTACCTTTCCCAAAAACATTTTTTTCTTCTCAAAAGCAAACATTTATACTTTACTACCTATAAACAGATTTGTTACAAAGTGCCAGATAAATCACAAAATAAAAAAAAGACTACTATTGGTTAATAAGAAAACCACTAATATGAACATGAAGTTGAAATCGACTTTACAAACTTTTAAAGTGACATTAAAAATAATATCGTTAGTCTCCAAAAATAATCCACACATACACTTAATGGCCCTGGTAATCTATTTTTCATGAAATTGCTTTGCACCATTTTATTGCCTCATTGTAACATTCTATGTTTCCAAACTTCTCCTTTTCCCCCTCACTTCCATTTGTTAGAAACAAGTCCTGCTTGTTTAGTTTAGTTTCAGTCCTATGCACTGCTCTTTACGCACTACGCACCCACTCAAGGGTTGAGCAAGAGGGTGGCTACATCGTTGGACAAAGGGGAATGAGCCACCCTATAACAGAAGGATGAAGCATAGTAACAAAGTAAACAAATAAATCAAAAGAGAATGTTTGGAGATTTAAGAATCAGAGCAAAAGCTACATTTTTTTTTTTTGTTCAAAATACATACTTAACCACTTCAATACCGGGCACGGGCACGGGCAACCCCCCCAAGCCAATTTTCAGCTCTCAGTGCTGGCGCTATTTAAATGACAATTGCGCGGTCATGCTACACTGTACCCAAAAAAAAATTTACCATTATGTTCCCACAAACAGAGCTTTCTTTTGGTGGTATTTGATCACCTCTGGGGTTTTTATTTTTTGTTAAACAAATAAAAAAAACATTTTTTGAAACCTTCGTTGTTATAAAATTTTGTAAATAAGTATGTTTTCTCCTTCACTGATGGGCACCGATTAGGTACTCGTAGCTGGCAGTGATATGCAACACTGATGGGCACTCATAGGTGGCACAGGTGGGCACTGAGTCAGCATTGATTGGCATCCCTGGTGATTCTGGGTGGGTATCCGGGGGAACTTGATAATCAGCACAGAGCCCCCTGTCAGGAGAGCCTCCGATCAGCTCTCCTCTACTAGCATCTGTCAGATGCAAGTGAGGAAAAGCAGCTGTGTGTTTGGAAACAGCTGATCACATAGTAAAGAGCCTCCGTCAGAGGCTCTTTACCATGCTCAGTGTTGTTGTGACACAGCACCACAGATCACCGCACTGCATGCCTCTGCAGGCACGTGCCAGCTTGTTATCCTGATCATGTCATATGACGTCCGGCCAGGATAACACAACCACTTTGCGCACATCATATTGCTATATGGTGGGTGGAAGTGGTTAAATAGAATATTTTTTGAACCAGAGTTTAGTGTCTCATTAAGCTATGCTCTTGTGTGCACTGTCCTGTTGTAGCACGTCAGGTTAGGAATGCAGATTGAAGGGCAGCTTGGCGCACTTCTGACCAAAGCTATGATGTGCAAAGATTAGAATGCAGCTTTGCTTCTGAATGGAGAGGTAGTGCCACCAATTAGGACAGATTAAGGCGTACCACAAGGCTGCTTTTATGTACTTTTTGGGCCATATATTAAACTAAAAAGTCCACTAATACCAGACTTTATGTTCAACATAGCTCATGGAACCATTGAGCGCAAGGATATTCATAAGAAATTCACATTCACAAGAGTAGTTACACTTTTGCAACAAAAATACTGGGCCTTGTTCATACTTGCTCAAAATACTAATACTGCACCAAACACCTATTTATTACAGATACTTAGTGCATTAATGAGTATGTGGCACACTTGACATGCATTAAAAGCTTGTTAATGCACATCAAACATCCTATGCATGTTTGATGCACATAAAAAAAAAAAAAAACACACCAGATGCCTTTGTGAGCAAGGCCTAATATGTGCCTTGTTTCCATATAGTTGATTGGAAAGAGTTAAGGTGCTTTAACTCCTTCCAAACTCGACACAGCTTAATTTTTGAAGCGCATCACAAATGTTTCATGTTTTGATAATGTGATCTGCTCAGTGTGCTGTCCATATCAACTGCAGACTGCTTTACTAGGCATCAAAGGAGCATTCAAAATTAACCTTACATGCCTGCATATAATGCCAATGTGAAAAGGGGCCTTGAGGAGTGACAGAATGGTCACTAGTGCACCTACAAGATTTGTTCAAAATTAAAAGATACTTCCATTCATTTGTTTGACCATTTTCCCCAGTTATACATTTTGGGAAGCCCATACATAATTTGGAAAACCAGCGAGACTTCCCCCACCTTCAGAATACAGTGATCTGTGCTGCCAGCTATGCCAGTGAATCAGTAGAACCATACGTGGATGGAAATTAGTCTGGTCCCTGCTGAAGCAGACGAATTTCGATCTTTGTATGGCCGGTTCAGAAATAAGGTCTAGGTAAAAGGAACTGCAGTAGATCATAACAAATGAAGAATTCATCATAAATTCAACTTGCAGAAACTAACCCATGTTCAGTATGCCAGACCAACACATTGTTCAGTGCTAGTCTGAAAGCTTGAGTCCTACATAATTAACCGCTGGTGCAGACTAGGTGCAGGTTTACACTACAGCGACTTGGAATCCGACGTGCAAGTCCTCAAGTTGCCCTAAGTCGCTGGACATAAATGCCATAGAACTGAATGATAGCTGTAAATGTACACTACTGAAGTCGCTCTGACTTCAGAAAAGGTTCCTGTACTACTTCAAGGTAACTTCTACCCATAAATTTCAACAGTCTCCTCAAAGTCAGATCTCCATCTATATTGAATCGACTTTACAGGAAAAAAATTTTTACCCAGGTACTCCCCACATTTACCTAGGTAACCCCTCCCTCCCACAGAGCTGATTATTCCGTGATTGGCCACAGCCAAAGTCGCCTGTCCTGGAGGGGACTAAGTCGCGTTGTAAGTTGCTCAAAGTCACGCTGAGTCTCCAAATCGCCTTGCAAAGTTGCGCTGCAAGTCGTGTTGCCCCTGTGTGAATCGGCACAAAGGCAGATTTATAGTTGGTTTGCAAAGTGAAAATTTTTAAAATTCAATAATTTTTGATTAAAGGATAACAAAGTACACATAGCAATAAGAAGCTTGTATACACATATATAACTATCATAATTGTAGCCACCAGTAGCATTATTATTATTATACACGATTTATATAGCAACAGTTTATGCAGCACTTTACTATGTATAGGGGGGACAAAACAATTACAGTACAGTTCAATACAAAAGGCCACAGGAGGGCCCTGCTCATAGAGCTTACATTCCAGAGGGAGGGGGTGGTAGTGGTACAAGAGGTATTAGCTGCAGAAAATGATTTGATGAGGGTGGCTCAGGGACAGTTGTTAGGTGGGTGTGGGATAGGCTTCCCTGAATAAATTTGTTTTCAGGGTTTTTCAGGCGTTTCCTGGACAGGGTAGGGGCTGATCAGATATACCGGGGCAGGGAGTTCCAGAGGATGGGAGAGGCTCTGGAGAAGTCCTGAAGGCGAGCATGGGAGGAGGTAACAAGGGAGCTAGAGAGCAGGAGGTCCTGGGAGGAGCAGAGGGGACGATTTGGGAGATATCCGAGGTTGGTGATGTAGATGGGGGAGATGTGAATGGCCTTGTATGTTATGGTTAGCATTTTGAATTTTACACAGTGGGGTAGGAGAAGCCAGTGAAGGCATTGGCAGAGAGGTGCAGCAGTCAAGGATCGGTTAGTGAGGTGTATTAGTCTAGCAGCAGAACTCATAATAGACTGAAGGTGGGGATAGCCTGCTTAAGGGTAGGCCATTAAGGAGAGAGTTGCAGTAGTCAAGGGGGGAAATCAAGGAGTGAATAAGTTGCTTTGCGGTGTTAGTCAGGAAGGGTCAAATTCTGGAGATGTTGCGGAGGGGGTTAAGGCGGCAGGATTTAGCCAGTGATTGCATATGGGGGCTGAAGAAGTCAGTCAAAGATTACACACAGGACCCTGGCATGTGTGGAGGGACCAAGGGTTCTGTTGATATTAATGATGAAGTCACGGGGGGGGGGTGGGACTGTGAGGGAGGAAATAAAACAAGCTCAGTTTTAGAAAGACTGAGTTTGAGGAAGTGGTGTGATATCCAAAATCGATAGGTCATTCAGTAAGTTTGAGATCCATGAGGAGATCGAGGGGGGTGATTGGAGAGATAGATCTGGGTGTCGTTGGCATGAAGGTAGTATTGGAAACCATGGGAGGTTATCAACTGGCCCAGGAAGGCAGTATAGAGTGAGAAAAGGAGAGGCCCAAGGACGGAGCGTTGAGGTACCCCAACAGAAATAGGAAGGGGAGTGGAGGAGATGGAGTTGTGAGACTGAAAGTGCACTGAGAGGCCAAGGCAGTGTAATTTGCTGAGGAAGAGCATGTGGTCAACTGTGTCAAAGGCAGCAGAGAGGTCTAAAAGTATGAGTATGGAGTAGTGCCCATTGGTTTTAGCAGTTAGTAGGTCATTGGTGAGTTTTAGTAGAATGTTGTGGGCGGAAGCCAGACTGTAGAGAAGGTTGTTTGTGAGGTAGTGACTCATTCGGTCATGGACAAGGCATTCGATGAGCTTGGAGGCAAACGGGAGCAGGGAGATGGGTCTTAAGTTATTCAAACAGGTGGGGTCTAGTGAGGGTTTTTTTGAGTAAGGGGATAACCAGTGCATGTTTGAGCAGGGAAGGAAAGGTGCCGAAGGAGGGGGAGAGGTTGAAGATGTGGGTTAGAAAGTTTAGAATAGAGTGGGAAGGTGGTCGCAGTAATTGAGAGGGGACAGGTAGTGAGGTGGGCCATGGGAGGAGTTTGTCAATTTCATCTGTGGTAACGGGGCAAAAGGAGGAGAGTATTGAGTGTGGTGTTGGACCTGATGTGTTGGCTAGGGGAGGAATTTGAATGTTGGACATCTCCTTGTGAATTGTGTCAATTTTGCTATTGAAATGGTTGGCAATCTGTTGAGCGGTAAGCAAGTTTTTGGTTGGGGGTGAAGTAAGGAATTAAGGATAGAAAACAGTCGAGATTTTTTTTTGATGAGTGTTGTAATAGGTTTGTTTAGCAGTGTGGAGGCAGGAGTTGTATTTGAGAAGGGCAGATTTGTAGAGGGTAAAGTCTTGCAGGGATTTAGATTTAAGCCATGCTCGCTCAGGAGCATGGCTGTGTCTCTTGAGACTTCTGGTGTCGTCTGTTTGCCAGGATTGTGGCAGATGGGGCCTGGTTCTGCGTGTAGAAAGAGGAGCAAGTATGTCTAGGGAGGATGACACCGTGGTGTTGTAGATGGAAGTGGTTAGGTCTGAGCAGGACAGGGGTGCAATTTTGTCATAAAGGCCATCAGTAGCAGAGTGAAGGGAAGGGAAGGGTTGAGGTTGCGAAGGTTTCTGCAGGTAGTCGTTTGTGGGATGGCAACATGGGATGTAGGAGACAAGGAGAGTGAAACAAATAATGTTGTGATCAGAGAGGAAAGGGTGTGAGAGATTGCAGGGAGTGCAGTGATGGGAGAATACAAGGTCGAGAGTGTTGCTGTTGGAGTGGTGGTTTGTGTCCATTGTGTTAGGTTAAAAGAGGAGGTTAGGTTGGAGTAGTTTAGAAGTGGTAGCAGTGTTAACATTGACTAAGCATAAATAAAAAAAAAAAAAAAAAAAAAAAAAAAAAAAAAAAAAAAAAAGGTATGCAAACAGAACATTGGGTTAATGAAGCAAAGATGGTCCACCCAAGCTATCCTGAAAGGGTTCAGGTGGTTGGTGAGGGAGGTTCTGGTTAAACCTGCTAGTAGATCAAGTTGGAGGAAATTTACATGTTTGACAGAGGTTTGTTGGTGTGTTGACTTTTTTTATTTATTTTTTTACGAGCGTTCTACACACACAAATTTGTTATAGTGTGGACTCCCTTGGATACAATATGCCCATTCCTCAATGACAATAACTAGTTATCCTTCCATGTAGGGGGTCAAGCTTTAGGACCTACCTTGGGTGTACACCTTCAATATCCTCCTCTTTTTTTTATTTCCTATACCATTCCTCACCTACATATCTCGGAGTGTATTTCCTTTTTGTAAACTTCTTCCAAGCTATAGGTATAGTTTTGCTGCTTTAAAAAAAAAAAAAAAAAAAAAAAAAAACACACTTAGGTCGCTAGTTGGAACCAAGCTTCAGCGAGGCCCAAGGGCTTAAGATAGAGGATCTCTGGGAAAAGGAACTTTAATGCAGCAGGTCTGCATTATGTGACATCTCCCAAGAAAGTCCAAACGTAAAATCTCATGGTCAGAGAAAGATGGGTGAAGATGTACTGGTTGAGATGGGACCATATACCATCTTGGAATGGTCTTAAAATTCTGATTCACTTACTTGTAAGTACTTGAATTTATAGAGCAAGTGGCAACTGTGGGCAAAAAACATGTAACCAATCTTCCCTGGCTTTGGTGCACTGGAGATCTCTCTTGTTTGGAAATTTAACTGTGACTTGCATGGTTGACAGAATAATTTTGTTGTGAGTGAATAATGGATTTCAGCTTGGGAGAGAGGCCCATGATAGAAGCGAAAAATCTGGGTTGTAAAGTCTTTATTATACAGGATTTATATAGCGCCAACAGTTGTCGCAGAGCTTTATAACTTAAATTTTCATAAAGCAACATTTCTGAATATGGTCATTATATTTGTACCCAATTTCCACCCAGGCGTATGTAATGCCACCATTGAGTTAAGAAAAATGTAGTGAAATTTGTAAATTGCCACCATTGGAAGGCACTAGCAATTGCAGCATTTTTGGTGGTAATAGGCTTCTGGTTTGGGGCTGCACTGGCTTAAGGCTGCCTATTCAAATTGAGTGCACAATTTGTGCTACCCACTAGGTGTTCACATCTCCACTTGAATTGCTTGAATCAGTCTTGTTTTGTTCAGATGCCAAATGAAAGAAGGCACATGAGGCCAACACTCTAGCCCAAGCCTGAATGCACATTGGTAAAGTAAAACACTGCAGACAGAATGTCTCCAGCACACTTTGATACATGCACACAAATCATGTTTGTTTTAACAAGTGTTCAAGTCTGAGCATTTTCTGTAATGGTTAAGACAGCACCAATATGGGAAACTGAAGGCAAGGACAAGACCAAACCAGGCTTTGGAGGCAACCCCCTCCAAAAAATAAAACTAAAGTGGAGTTTGCAAAAATCTGCTGTAGCAGTTGAATTTTCCGTCAGAAAATACCTTGTATAGCATAGCTTACTTCCCATGTTCCTGTTGTAACTCACCGCACAGGATGCGCTGCCTCCCGGGACAGAAACATCAGTATCCCAGGAGGCATAGTTTTTTTTCCCCCCTCTCTGGCGAGTGCCAGCAAGGGTGGGGGCCGGGGACAGTGGAGGAGTGATGAGGGAAGTCACAGGAGAGCCAAGGAGGGCTGGAAGCAGTCTCCATTGTGCAGGCACAGCCAGCCCTTCGTGTACATGTTGCTATAGCAGCTACAGTGGATGTTTGCTGCTGCCGCAATAGTAACCTGTAAGCTCCTGAAAGGCAGCACGGTTCTTACTGCGCATGTGCTACTGAGATCTTTTAGGGTACATGCACGAGATTTCAGTTGCATGGCAAGGCAGAGCGATCCGCAGCATTCCCAGAAGACTGGCCAGGGCATCATTTACCCACAGTATAGATGGCTGCTCACACCAGCGGCTTGGGGGATGAAAAACAGGCATTTTAAACACAGTAAACATGCTTAAAAATACCACTAATTTCTAATTGAGCTTTACAAGGTTTACACTGAATACTTTTTTTTGGCAAAGCTTGCTCAACTGCAGTTCCTCCTTAACCACTTAAGGACCGGCGCATGGCAATGTACGTCGGTGCAATGGCACCGACAGGCACAAGCACGTACATGCTTGCTTTTCTGCGGAAGGGGGTCCCTGATCGGACCCCCTCCCGCTGGATGCGGCGGACCGTTTCGCTGCAGGAGCGATCCGGGATGAGGGGATGGCCGTTGGTTTCTGGCCACCCCCTCTCGATCGCTCCTGGCGAATGAGAAGCTTCCTCCCACTGTGTATAGTAAACACAGGCAGGGAGGAAGTGATGTCATTCTCCTCGGGGTGGTCTTATTGACCGGACTACGAGGAGAGGACACAGTAAGTGTGCACCAACACTACACTAACACATAGGCACACAACCCCTCCCTGATCACCCCCCTCCCCCCCGTCACAGTGTCACTGATTGCAGTGATCATTTATTTACTGATCACTGCATTCAGTGGCAGTTGTGGCAGTTAGTGTTAGGTCCAGGGTAGCCCCCTACCACCCCCCAATAAAGGTTTAACCCCCTGATTGCCCCTAGAGTTAACCCTTTCACCCCCTTTTGCCAGTGTCACTAAGCGATCATTTTTCTGATCGCTGCATTAGTGTCACTAGTGTCGCTAGGTAGCTAGTTATTTTTTTAGGTTCACCGCCAGGTTTTTATAGCGCTAGGTAACCCCATATACTACCCAATAATGGTTTTAACCCCCTGATTGCCCCTAGTTAACCCTTTCACCAGTGATCACTGTACAAGTGTTACGGGTGACTCTGGTTAGTTTGCTTTTTATAGCATCAGGGCACCCACCATTTATTACCCAATAAAGGTTTAACCCCCTGATCACCCGGCGGGTGATATCAATTAGGTTTTAGGGTCAGGGTCTGCGTTGCCCCAGGCAGCGCTAGGTTAGTGCCAGTACCACTAACACCCACGTGCAAAGCATAAACCTCCCGTAGTGGTATAGAATCTGAACAGATCAATATCTGATCTGATCAGATCTATACTAGCGTCCCCAGCAGTTTAGGGTTCCAAAAAAACACATTGTTAGCAGGATCAGTCCAGATACCTGCTAGCACCTGCGTTTTGCCCCTCCAAGTGCAGTATCGATCAATCACTGTCACTTACAAAACACTAAACACATAACTGCAGCGATCGCAGAGTCAGGCCTGATCCCTGCGATCGCTAACAGTTTTTTTTGGTAGCGTTTTATATTTAAAGGGGTTGTAAAGGTTCGTTTTTTATTTTCTACATAGGTTCCTCTAAGCTAGTGCATTGTTGGGTCACTTACCTTTTCCTTCAATTTCAGTTCTAAATGTTTTTTTTCTTTGTCTGAATATCTCACTTCCTGTTTCTCCTCAGTAAACTTCTCACCATTATCCCAGCTGGTGATTAGTCAGCCAGAACAGCTTACTAAACAGCTTACTGAGGAGGAACAGGAAGTGAGAAATTCAGACAAAGAAAACAAAGAAAAAAAACATTTATAAGGGAAATCGAAGGAAAAGGTAAGTGAACCAACAATGCACTAGCTTATAGGAACCTATTTAGAAAATAAAAAACGAACCTTTACAACCCCTTTAAATCCGGAAGGCAGTGCTTGGTTTTCGGGGTCCCGTACGCGGCTAGGCACCCTAAAAGTCTCCCTCATGTGGTATCCCCGTACTCGGGAGAAGCAGAATTTATTTTGGGGTGTAATTTTACTTATGCCCATAGCATGTGTGAGCAATATATCATTTAGTAACAACTTTGTGCAAAAAAAATAAATAAATAAATAAAAAAAATTGTAATATTCCTGCAACTTGTGGCAAAATATAAAATATTTCATGGACTCAACATGCCTCTCAGTAAATAGCTTGGGGTGTCTACTTTCCAAAATGGGGTAATTTGGGGGGGTTTTGTGCCATTTTGGCATTTTATGGCCTTCGAAACTGTGATAGGTAGTGAGGAGTGAAATCAAAAATTTGCACCCTTAGAAATCCTGAAGGCAGTGATTGGTTTTCGGGGTGCCGTACGCAGCTAGACTCCCAAAAAGTCCCACATATGTGGTATCCCCGTACTCAGAAGCAGCAGAATATATTTTGGGGTGCAATTATACATATAACTATGGCATGTGTGAGCAATATATCATTTAGTGACAACTTTTTGTAAAAAAAAATTTTGTGTCATTACTCAATCACTTGGGACAAAAAAAAAAAAAAAAAAAAATATTCAATGGGCTCAACATGCCCCTCAGCAATTTCCTTGGGGTGTCTACTTTCCAAAATGGGGTCATTTGCGGGGGGGGGGGGTTTGTACTGCCCTGCCATTTTAGCACCTCAAGAAATGAGATAGGCAGTCGTAAATTAAAAGCTGTGTAAATTCCAGAAAATGTACTCTAGTTTGTAGACGCTATAACTTTTGTGCAAACCAATAAATATACGCTTATTGACTTTTTTTTACTAAAGACATGTGGCTGAATACATTTTGCCCTAAATGTATGACTAAAATTGAGTTTATTTGATTTTTCTTATAACAAAAAGTAGAAAATATATTTTTTTCTCAAAATTTTCGGTCTTTTTCCATTTATATCGCAAAAAATAAAAATCGCAGAGACAATCAAATACCATCAAAAGAAAGCTCTATTTGTGGGAAGAAAATCGTTTGGGTACAACATTGCATGACTGCGCAATTACCAGTTAAAGCAGTGCAGTGCAAAATTGTAAAAAGACCTCTGGTCCTTAGGCTGAAAATTGGTCCGGGGCTGAAGTGGTTAAAGCAGCGTTCCAGGCAAAAATTTAACTCCTTTGAAAACATAAGCACTCCCCATCCCCCTCGTTTTTGGATTTTTTTTCATACTTTGTTTGAGACTTTCATCCCATGGTGAGGTGACCTGTGCATGTCCCAGATGGCAGGGCCATTCGTTCAAAAAGCGTTGCGTGGCTCGTGCATTCGCAGTAGGAAACAGGCTGTGAAGCCACAAGGCTTCACTTCCAGTTTCACTTCGTAAGGATGCTGGCGCTTGCACCCAGAGCCGATGGATGGTCGGCTTTTGGGTCCAACATCGTGGGCTCCCTTGACAGGCAAGTAAGTCATTGTGGCTCCAGCCAGCCAATCACAGCGCCGGAGCCATGAGACCCGGAAGTCACTCCTGGATACATGGCAGCGGCGGAGATGAAGAACGAGGACCGCTTTGGAGGCTTCGATCTCAGGTAAGTTATGCTATGCATACTAGCTCATTATGCCTTTGCCTTGCAGGGTTTATTTTTTATTTTGTTCAGGGTTAACTTCCTCTTTAAAAGTCAGCATCTACAGTATTTGTAGCTGCCGACTTTTTTTTCACCCAGGCTGGCACTCTGCTTTAGGCTTTGACAATAAACGGGAAGCAGATTGGTTTCTATGTACAGCTGCACCAGATTTTGCACTGTCCAATTTTAGTAAATAAACCCTAGTGTGTCATACTGGCTAGCCAATGTACAGCAATCCCAAATCAGGCTCGGGACCAACATTTAAAAAAAGGACAATTGCTTTAGTGGCAGTTATATTTTCCAACAGGAGCCTGCAAAGCATTGCACCTGAGATCAGTGGATCATGGTTGCAATATCAGGCTCCTGCACACTCTCCTTACAGATTTATGCCCATACCTCCATATGCGCTTTCAATTGCAAAGCTTTAAGAATGGATGGCCAACAAGGGCATTTATGAGCTAGTGGTCCATTGAGAACTGCAAGCTATATGCCACAAAGGTAAATGGGACTTTTAGTTTATTCATTGACATATTGCTGTGAATTAATGACGCAGCTCTGCGGGTGAAACCCTGCGCAGTAATGCAATATCTACAGTGATAGTGGGTGTGGAGAGGATCCGCGACCCACTGTCAGAGTGGAGGGGGGGTGACTGGAACATGTTAAACCCTAAATACCATACATACCCTAAAAAGATTTTAAAGGAGTGGTCAAAAACTGTTAATTACATTATATATGCAATAGATTTACTAGCCCAAGTATTTTCTTTTTCTACAATGTGCAAAAGTGAACTAGTTTTCACTTCATATAAATTGCAGTTCTGCTGCAAACCAATTTAATGCTTAACCCCATACATGATTGCAGTTTGTATAATGTTCACATGTACAGTTTCCTGTATTCCCCAGTTACCCATGTAAATTCGGACATGAATGTAAAGACAAACTGCAAAATTAAAATCATTGCACACTTGTTAAAGATGGTGTTTAGGTACACTTTAGCTACTAAAGTTTTCCAAGATTTATAAAAAAAACAAAAAAAACAAAAAAAAAAAAAAAAAAAAACATGAACACATCTTACCTGACCATTTAATGTGTGCTAAACTTTACTTATATTTGGGATCCCTGCAGTGAAGATATACAAGTGAGCATATTGTGCCAGTGATGCAGTATTACTGTTTATTTGCTTTAGAACGACAAATTCCTTAGTTTCCATGACTGAGCAATGTATTGATAGCTACCAGTTTCTTTGCCCCATCCTCCACTATACTCAGGGCAATATATGCTAGTAGGATTAGGTAGGAATACTTCTGTTGTATAGAGTTTTCAGTAGGAACATAGAATTTAGTTTGTGGGCAGTTTAATTCAGTGCTTGCTACAAGTACAATGATTAAACATACTGTATGTAGGTGCATCAGTTAAACCAGGCCAAAAAAAAAATAGCTCATCTGACTGGTCTGAGTTCAGGAAACAGATTGCTACTACTGGACTCAGATGGTGTGCACTATAGTGCACAAGTGTACAATGACAAAACTTTAGCTTATACAAAATACACGTTGGAAGTGAACATTTACCAAGACAGGAGAAGCCAGAATCTTGAGCAGCTGTGTAAAGCAACTATTCATCTTCTAGTTTTCATTTTCAGATCTTAACTGACCAAGCAGAGTGTGTAACTGAAAGGAGAGTGTACTGCCATGTTATTATTAAAAGGGGTAGGTTATTATTGGGGCTAGAGTTACACCAATACCAAGCATTTGCATGAATATTGGTATGCGTTCAAATGCTGAGACCTGAAATGTAAAAAAAAAAAAAAAAAAAAATTAAAAAGCAGCCAGGCAATGTTTAACATTGCTCAGGGCTGAAACCTAGATAAAAGAAACCTTGTTTCTTTTTGTATCTAGCTTTCTGTTTATTCATCTACAGATCAAAGGGATGAACCTTTCCTCTGCCGATTAAGTCGGTTAAACTACTTAAGGACCGCCCCGTGTACATATACTGCAGCAGGGCAGCCCTTAACCACAAAATCCCATACCCGATTTCTTTCTTCAGCTCCAGGGTACATGTGTGCCGCACGATTGGACACAGCAGGAGCCAACCAGCAGGTCCAGCGGATGTCCCCTGGGACCCGCCAATCATTCTGAGGAGAGGCAGACTGGCAGTCTGCCTATGTAAATAAACAAGGCAGATCACCGTTCTGCCGGAGTGGAAAATGGAGATCTTGTTTTTCTGCTTGGCAGAAACAGATGTGTTTTTTCTTAGTGAAAGCAGATCCCCCCACATTTAGAAAGCACCCCCTAGGGACACACTTTGCCCTTTGATAACCTCTGATGTTAACCTCTTCCTTGCCAGTGTCATTAGCACACTAACGGTGCATTTTGTTTAGCACTGATCACTGTAAAAATGTCACTGGTCCCTGAAGTATCAGGTGTCCGAATTGTCTGCCGCAATGTTGCAGTCCTGCTAAAAAAAACCTGATGACTGCCATTACTAGTAAAAAATAAATAAAGTTGTCTAACTTTTGCGCAAAATCAGAATATGCTTATTGGGATTTTTTTACCAAAAATATGTAGCAGAATACGTTTACCTAAATTGATGAAGAAATTTGATTTAATCATTTTTTTGGGGGTATGTTTTATGGCAGAAAGTAAATAGTTTTTTCCCCACAAAATGGTCAGTCTTTGTTTATAAAAACTGCAGGTGATCAAATACCACCAAAAGAAAGCACCATTTGTGTTGCCGACCAGCTCCTGCAAATATACTATGGCAAGGCGACTCAGCTGAGCAAACAGACATACCTGTACGTTGGTCTGTGCATGTGGTACTGTGATGTCTGCCAGTCACCCACGATCATGGTGAAGAGAGGCAGATCTCTGTTCTGACAGGGGAGGAGAGTGCGAGATGAGCTGATCATAGTGATCAGGAACAGCCGATCTCTCTCTGCTCCCAGTTGGTCTGTCCCCGACAGAAACACCTCCCTAGGGAACACTTTCACCCCTAGTGTTAACCTTTTGCCTGCCAGTGTCATTTATACAGTGATCAGTGCATTTTTATAGCACTGAACACTGTATTGGTGTCACTGGCCACCAAAAAAGTATCCCTTAGGGTCAGATTTGTCCGCTGCAAAAAATCGCTGATCATCGCCATTACTAGTAAAAAAAAAAAAAAAAAAAAAAAAAATTAAAATAAAAGTCCAAGTTTTTTTGGTAGATGCTTTAACTTTTGCGCAAACCAATCTATGTTTTTTTGTATATGTATTACAGCAGAAAGCAACGTTTTTTTCAAAATTGTCATTTTGCTTATCGTGCAAAAATCCAAAACCACCAAAATAAAGCTATATTTGTGGGGGGAGCGACGACTACATCAATTTAGTTTGGGTCCAACGTTACACAACCACACAATTATTAAAGTGAAGCAATACCGTATCACAAAAAATGGCCTGGTCAGGAATGGGGTTACAGCAACTGGTCCAAAAAAATAAATAAAAAAAAATAAAAAATAAAAAACACACCATTACCTTTCATTTACTCTAATCAGCCTCATGAAATCCTTATTTTTCTCTATTTAATTATTTTCCTGATGATTTTTTTGGTTTGTTCATTTCTATTTTATAAACCATTAGTAATTAAAACTTGTGTCCATTAATATTTTTACATATATATTACACGTTTCAAATTGAAAAAAAAAAAGCATAAAATAGTAAAAAAAATAATTTAATTTGTAAATAACTTTAATACTTTGTACCATTGCTGACAACTAAAGTGTTAACAAAAAAGTTGTGGTAGGTATCTAGTGTAAAAATTCCTGACCCTGCGCCGCTTGCTGGGCTGTACATTTACTTCTCCTTACCCCTGCATTGTTACAAAAACCCTCACCCCTGCATTTAGACACTAGTCACGCTCCTGACCCCTGAGTGCCTACAAAAGAAGGTCCCACCATGTCACTTTTGCACCTCCACAAGCAACCCTATTGGCAGAACTGTACAGTGCTGCAACTGTAAAAGATTATAATGTGCACACTATACTGGGAAGGGGTGAACAATTTGGCATCTTTGCCATGGGGACTGGAAGACCCAGTACCACCACGGGTTCTACCAGATTTACTACTTAACACCACATTTCCCCCCCCCATTTGTCCCCTTCTCAAACTAGGTTCTCACCCCTTTCAACTCCAGATACTCACCCTCATATTTATACTACTAAACCACTAAACATTCACAACTCCCACTCAAACTTTTTCTAAGGTGACGCAATAGCACAAGAGACTAAGCATTGGCTTGTATTTTATTATGAAGTTTTCCTGATGTCACTATGCAAAATCCTTACCATTGTTTTATTGATACCCATAATATTGTTAACTCTCTTGCACACTACTGTTGCAGTCATCACAAGTTTCTATATACTATGATCAAATTATTTTTAGAGGTTATATCTTTGTGTGAAAATAAAAAGGTACACAAACTTTGTGCTACCTTTTGTTACCCCACACATTTCCTGGCTGCATGACTAAGTTATTGACTTAGACCCAACAAGCAAACTTGTTCCCAAGCAGTGCCCGTTAAATACTGCATTCATCAGAACCGTCAAGTACTTGGCATTTTCAGGAGAGGTCAACAACGCCAGCCTTTATAAAACCTCCCTACAGTTTTGCACATTAAGGTACTGACCAGTATCTGAGCAGCACAAACTAAAAATGCTATTTAATTCACTTTTGTTATTCAAAGCAACCTCCCAGCCTTGCTATGCTTTTTGTTGGGAAATCACTTCCCTAGCATTACTAGCTACAGCCATCTTGAGTATGAACAGAAGAATCATGTAGCATTTACTTCCTGGAATCCAACTGCCCTTAGTTCAGGCATACAGGCAGGAGGGTGTGCTTAGCTGAGAAAGCCCCCACCTCCAGACGGGGGAAAAAAAAAAAAAAAAAAAAAAGGTGTTCATAGACCCATGGGATGTATGGCATCAATTTGACCTAGACCAGAAACCAGGAAGGAACAGATTTCAAAAAAATATAAATAAATAAAATAAAAAAGTTTAAAAACACATATATCTTCTGGCCCTACTTCTCTTAAAAATCAGTAGAAAATCTGATAGCATGTATGGGGCTTGTCTTCAGATTTACCAAAATCATGTAGGGCCTGTCTGCATAAAAATTTAAACTCCTAAGGTTTGACGTCATATTAAATGGTTTTGGTAAATCTAAAGGAAAAAAAAAACAGCAGAAAATCTGATAGTGTGTATGGGGCTTTAAGGGTCACAGGAGGGCACTGTTCTGCACTCCTGTAACCCGTATTTAGCTGACAGTGGGCTAAAGTCCATTGTCGGCTGATATTCAGGTGGTCCAGACTCTGGAGTGATTCTGGCTTTAATGTTGGGATCCACCCAGATGCCTGACCAACAGCTGGGCTCAGCCAGCCGTTCCCACACCCTTCCACAGCCTGGCACTCCAGAGGGGGAAGAGCAGAGAGCTGGTGACTGACCTTCTCTGAAGATTGAGCGATCAGCAGTCTGATCGCTCGGTTATTGATGTAGAGGCAGCAGGGGACAGATGCAGCATCAGATCGATGGTGCATCCACCTGGGTGAGTATAAATGTTTGTTTCATATCCCACACTTTGTTATCAGAATTGTTAACATTAAAGCAGTTGTAAACTGTGGCTGTTGGAGGAAAAAAAAAAAACCCACCTGGCCCAACGTGCTAGTATGCATCACATAATAGCACATGAAATACTCCCCTTGGAACGAAGCCCTCCAACGCTGTACTGTCACCACTGATATCTTCCCCCGGTCTTTCTTCCAGGTTCACAAGCTCCACCTATGCGATTGGCCTGATCCAATTTCACCCCCCCCCCCCCCCCCCCGATAGGCAGGAAGTCGAGTGAGGGAATGATGGCTCCCACTCGACTATGCCATTGGATGACAGGAGGGACATCAAAACGGCACTTCTGCCCAACGGCCTTAAAAGGGATTATGCTTTTAAGCTTTTAAGTGTAAATGTGAGATCTGAGGTCTTTTTGGCCCCAGATCTCACATTAAAAGGAGGTCTGGTCATGTTTTAAAAAAAAAATAAAAAATAAAAAAAAACATTTAAAGCACCCCATCTCTCCGTGCTTATGCACAGAAGCGATTAAGTCACACCCGCATACAAAAACAACAGTGTTCAAACCACACATGTGAGGTATAGCCACGATCGTTAGAGCAATAATTCTAGCAAAAGACCTCCTCTGTAACTCAAACTGGTAACCTGTAGAAATGTTTAAACGTCGCCTATGGAGACATTATACTTGCCTCCTTCTCGGGTGCGCCTTCTGCTTTCCTGGCCCCTCCCTCTGGTGAGGGCCCCCTCAGCCAGCAGCTTGCTACGGGGGCACCTGAGCAGAATCAGAGCTCCATGTATCCAGACACGGAGCCCTGACCCGGGCCCCTCTCCCCTGATTGGCTGACTGATTTTGAGCGACAGCAAGCACAAGCAACATTGTACTCTACTTTCGAGCAAGGGCCTTGTGAAATGCATAGAAGTGGGAGAATTCTAAAAAAATACCCGAGTACCAAACCATGGTACTTCTAGATAAAATATGTAACAATGCTAAACACTTTCAATATCCAAGATACTCTCTGAATGGTCTCGTATCTGGAACAATAAATGTATCTGAATTATGGAAATTACAAGGCTTTTCCACACTGTCTAGATGCGGGGTGGTTTACATCCCGCAGTTATACCAAGATGGCCTCCTAGGGGATTTTCAATCCTTGAGGGAGGAATATGATGTACCAAACGTCTTATTCTTCCAATACCTACAACTTAGACATGCCATTTCAGCACAGGCTACCCAGTCCACTAGACCCTCGATGCTCACACAACTATTAACAGTCTAGGAAAGGACAGATATCTATATATGACTCCCTAATATCGCAGGTAACCAGAGCTATGGCATTAAAGTGCAGGACAAGCTGGGGGGGGGAGGATATAGGTCACATAACAGATGAGGAATGGTCTGCTATAATGTCAAATGTACACAAGGTGTCACTCTCCTCTTCCCAAAAACACACACAACTACTCATACACCGAACCCATATAAACTACACAAAATGGCATAGAAGAGATCATCCATTTTGTCCTTGTTGCAAGGTAGATAATGGTACCCTTAGTCACATGCTCTTCATGTGCCCGAAACTGCAAAAATATTGGTCCGATGTAATTAACTCTTAAAATATGGAATCTTACATTTGCAGATGACCCCAAGCGGTGTCTGCTGGGATGGTTAGACGAGGAATTGCATAGAGAAAACAGAACTAGAAAATGGCTGTGTCACAGCCATACATGGAGTGGGTTAATGCCATAAACACCCTATTGAGGGAAAAGTTGACATACCAACACAGAGGTAGCCCAACAAAATTTGAAAATATTTGGGATCCCTGGGTTAGACCCATTCCAACTGGTCCAGAACTGAGTACTTGGTGGCAGGACATAGACACCCGCCCCCTCTTATGAGGATGGCAGCTGTTATACAAGGTGGGTAAAGGATGGGATGGTGACAGACTCAGAATGTGGATCTGAAATATTCCTGATGAGAAGAGGTCTTGCTCTGTCAGTTAAGCCATAGAACTTGTCACTGCAAACCCACCCACTGTTTAGAGAGGGTGGAGTACACCTACACCGACCAATTGTCCTTTTTAGACACAGTAATATATAGAGATTTGTCTTTTTACATGGTCTGATTTCACAAAAACATACAAATGTATTGCAGAGTTTAATGGAAGCCTTATTATTGGCTTACCTCTAGGTAAAAATAAGCAAGCCGTGTTTACTACCGCTTTAATCTTGACAGAGTTTAGCTCAGCTAAAATAGTCCAAAGAGTGGTTCTAACACCATTATCTAAAAGTTTCAACTGGAGTTGGGCTTTAGATTTAGACACTGGGAAATCAACTTGCCTGAAAGTCACTGATTAGCAAAACATGTAAGGCATCTTCTCGTATGACTATGCATGTTCCAGCTATATACTACAGTAATATGAAAACTGCTCAAAGATGGGCAACGTTTTATACCTTCTTACAGGCAGTGAAGATACATAGGTCAACCACACGAGTTACAAAATTATTTTCAGCATCTACAGTGCAAGCATATATCTGAAGCATAGCTCTTTGTACTTCCTAAAAAAAAAAAAAAAAAAAAAAAAAAAAAGTTTACCCAGCAAAATATGCTTTATAAAATGCACTTAATTTTTTTTTCAGCACTAATACATAGAACCATTTACATCAAGTTTACATTTTTATAATCAAAGGCCATTTTATCTGGATTAAAAAAAAAAAAAATCAACCAGCAATCGAAATCACGTTTTGTTAACGATTAATTGTGCAGCTCTGCTGTACATAGCTGAGATCTTCAAAATGAGTGCCATGAGGGTAAAGCCTGGCACACACCAAGAGCTTTATCTGTTCAACCGCTGCAAAGTACGTACAGCAATCTCCCCTGCCGACCTATTGTGTTCTGACGGGACAAGCAGAATACTCCATTTAGCACTCTCCGCTCCTGGTTGAGTGCTGATCGGGAGTCAGTTGGATGCTGGTTTTCCAGGCCGAATGTCAGCCAGTTTTTTTTTAACAAGCAATGTATGCCAACATTTGGCCTGTGTGTACCCAGCTAAAAGGTTCTGTGAAAATCTATAACCATGTATACAACTACATTTAGAGCTTGTTCCCATTACCCACAAGCTAAAAATTCTCCATTTTACCATGGAGCCAGGTGCCTTTTATGCTGACCATAGATGGGGCAGTGCAATGTGCTATTTCAGCACAATACACAATTTTTAACCTCTTCTTGACCAGCTGCCGCAGGCTGGCTCCCCTGCCTGCGCAAGCCGCCGTAGCTATACGTCAGCTTGCAGGATTGGGATAGCAGGCGCACGCTCCCCCTGCACAGCGTGGGTGCCGATGCTTGTGGCCATTGGTCGTGATGACCACTGGCCACGAACAATCGTTGGCAGGAGACACAGAACTGGGACATAGTGCTGATTTCTGAACTGCAAGTTACATTTTAAGTCTGAATAGGACACATTGAAATTTATTTTCTGTGTGCCCTTGCAGAGATACAGAAAACTGCCAATCTCTGTACAAAAGTATGAAAAAGCCCCAAGAAGCACCAAGTACTATAATGCCAGCTGCAATGTCAGACAGGGCACCTCTTTGACACAGCCAAACACCACAACTAGCAAGGAGATTACCACTTTACTACCAAGCCCCTGGCTCTACTTCTCAGAACTGGGCCAAGGCAAACCCTTACATAAAGGAATGCAGAGGGAGGAGAGGCAGACAGTACATGCTATGCAGGGCTATATATTCTTTTAGCACAAGGTTTACATAGACACAAGATTAAAGCAGAACTATGGGTAAAAATCAAAGCTGCCAAAAAAAAAAAAAAACACTGGCAGGTGGAGAGTTGCATCAGTGCCTACAACTGTCAGGTTTTATTGATTTAATTAAAGACTATAACTTGCATACAGTCTATAACAAGTCTTTTTCTGGGGAATGTTTTAGACATTTGCTTACAAGAGAGCTCATATCTCTGAATGGGCAGTTTAGTATCTGACTATTCAGAAGATATTACTGCAAAACAAACTGGTACCTCACTTCTGGTTGGCTGTAAGCAGTTAAAACATGCTCAGATGCAATTTCATTTAAAAAATGATATGCTAAAATTTAACACCCCCTCCCCCAAATAAAAATCTATGCAAACTTTACTTTGGGCCCTTTCATAATAGTTTGGCTGCTCCAGCCAATGCAATCTCCATGGAAAACTGTTTGCAATTTTGTGCAGTGCAACATGTTAACCATACAAGAAATAACAGTCTGGTAAGAAAACTGCACACTTTCTGTAGAACATTTCAGGCATACATACTAGGAGTGGGGAATTTGTACCTCTGACTGTGGGCTGTTTAGTATCTGGCTAGTCTGTCAGAAGATATTACTGCAAAACTGGTACTTCACTCCCTGCAAATGAGTAAAGATGTTCAGATACAATTTTATATTTACCTAGCTGAAAGTTACACTAAAACTTGATTTTACCCCTAAAACAAACCTATACTAACTTTATTTGGAGCCCTTTTGCAATAGCAGGCTTGGGCTATGCAGTCTCAATACAAGACAAAAAGACAAATAAACCTTATTGCTTATGGTTTCATTGCACAATGTGCATAAAGAGAAAAAAAAAAACACATGGGTTTTGCTATAAGGAACTACTTTTGGGAATCGGTGCAATGCTGCAAAGTCGGCATTGCACCGATGTCACAGTGCTGTTGCCAGCAATTTTACACATCAAAACGGCCAAACGTGAACGTGGGTAACTGTTTAGAGTGAGACAAGATGTTAAAGTAAATCTATAGGCAAATATTTTTCCCCGTTTTGTATAGAGGAGAGTTATAACTGTCAGATTTTTTTTCACCATTGCAGAGATTTCTCTTCACTTCCTGTTTCATAGCCAAACAGAAAATGAAAAGGGAATTCCTTGGGGACCCCCAGAACTAGTGTACCCATTGGAAAACTGGAAGGTTTAGGACAACCCAAAATGTTGGATTTTCTTTTAAAATTTTACTTTTAATGGTAAACGGGACAAATAGGGAGGTTGAATCTCTTTAAAGGGTGCACAGACAGCAATACATTCCTTCCCCACTATCAAAAAACAATTTTTTTTTTTTTATATGTTGGTTATACTTCTAGATTGTAAGCTCTAATGAGCAGGGCCCTCTGATCCCTCCTGTATTGATTTGTATTGTAAGTGTACTGCCTGCCCTCATATTGTAAAGCACTGAGCAAACTGTTGGCACTATATAAATCCTGAATAATAATAATACTTTAACAGCCACATTGGAACAATAAGCAATACACATCGACATGACCATTTTGGAGCAACGCAAAGCAAGTGGGATCATCCTATTCTACAGCATACAAAGAAACAAGGTTTAACATTAACACTAGGTTTTAACCCAAAACAAACCTCATTCACATACCATTAATTATAAAATCCTATGCCTAATATTTGACATTATTCTTCAATACCCTATGAGAGTAAATGGAGAGAGGTTGGGTGTAAACTCACTTCAGCCAAGCTGATTAATCTTGTGTATTTTAGGACTTAAAAAAAAAAAAATAATAAATTGCTGCAGTTCGATAGGATTGCTACTGTAGCACTGCAAAAAGCTTGGGAGTACAAAAACAAATTTCTCAATACATGTGTGACATTTTTTCAAAGCTGAAGAAAGTTAACCATCCACAATAAACCACGACTGATCCTTGCAGTATTACTAGGGGGCTTGCTTATACTTTTTACCTCAACCTAGCTCCAGTTAAGGAAAAACCTCATACACTGTCGCGGGTAGGCAACCTGGGGCCCTCCAGCTGTTGTATAAGTACAAGTCCCATCAAAGCTCTGGGATTAACTGCCAGCCTTGCAATGCCTCATTTGAAATGTCCACAACAGCTGGAGGGTCCCAGGTTGCCTACCCCTGCTCGACATAATTTGAGATCAATTGCAAAGAGCACATAAAGTTCCTATATACATGCAGCCTAAACCACATACATGATTTGATGGAAAGTTTTTGTTGAATAAATAGCAAGCTCTGGGGCTCATTCACATTTTTTTTATTGATCTGAAGTAAGGTTGCAGTCACGGAACAGTCTGTTAGCTTGCATACATGTTCCAAGCTCACGACAGCAGCATAGAAAAGAAAATGCATGACAGGCAGCATTAGCAGTTCCTATATGTCTACCCTTATTGGTTTAAGAATCTATATGCAAAACCAGTAATTGGAATACCTGCTGAGCATTTGCACAATCCCTCTGTATATTCACGGGTAGCACAAAACTAATTTTGTTCCACGTTTGCTCCACGACAGTTACCCAGCACTTCTCCATTCAACAGCCGAAACACTCAAGTAAAAATCATCACTTACCAATCTTATTCCGATTGGAATGCTAACAGGATAAATGGTTATAAAGACTCGCATAAAATGAGACTGAGGTTTAACCAATAATTGTTATTTTTATTTGAATGTGGTATCCACAATGAGGTTGAGCTTTACATTTCATCTGAGGTTTTATTATGTTGCAGATTCATGATACAGTTTTAAATGTTTACTATTTATACACTTGATGCCAAGTAGCACACAGATTTAAGGCACATCTAGCACTGACAAGAGTTAGGATAGGATGGTGAAAGCAAGTATTCCAGAACTATGTTTAACCAAGTTTCACGTATTCCATTGAAGCCATTTCAGAATGACAGGCTGTTCATTAACAGACCGCTTTTGCTAGTTTAATATGTATTTGTTTAATGAGGCCTTGTGCATGAATATTACATATGTAAGGCACATTAAAGCCATAGCATCAGTTTTAGATTAAGACAGACATTTTTATTGAGATGGCTTTTAATCTGATGCTTTTTTTAGCACTATGGTGGTTTATTGTGTTAAGTGCTTGTTATGCAGTTAAATTTGTGTGGAACCATCCCGTAAGTAGCCATGTTTGGTGAACAAGGTATAAACTGATAAGCTTTAGTAATAACTGATACCTAGCCCCCAGTAATGTTCTGTATATCCCACCAATCCTGAGAACTGCCATGGCATGTTGCACACCCCAAATGTTTACCAGTGTTATGAGCAGTGGTTACCCAGGGATATTAGCTAAGTAAGGAATTAAATAGTTTTAAGGTTTTATGATCCTTTTACTGTATTTAATATGTATTGACGTTCCAGCTTGTTCCTTTGGGAATCCTCAGCTGAGTGAAGCTTTGGTTAGCTGATGTTCCAGGATGACTGTTGGTCCTCATCCTTGAAGTTTGTTAAAGCGAAGCTATGTTTATTAAAGCGAAGCTATTTTTATATTTGTAATTTTATCATTTGATACCTTATTCAACAAATGTACCTTTCATGCTTTTTTTTTTTTTTTTTTAAACAAAGGAATAACGACACAATTTAAAGAGCTGTTAAATAAAACACAGACACCACTACTTGGCCTCATTATAGAGGCCTAAAATTACATCAAAGCTGTCTGGCATCACAAATATGCAAATACAAGGCTGCAATCTGCAATAGTACATACAAAGGCTAAAGCGTGGCTCATCTGGCACACACTAAACGCACAAATACTCGTATTATAAAATTACAGCATTTACACACACACAGTGACTTAATGCAAATATCAGTACAAGTGATAAAAAACATATTGAACAATTTTCTATGGGGTTCCAGTGAATTATAAAAATATCACGCAACTTCTCACTGCAGATCCAGTGAATTTTTAAAACTATATCTTTATGTCCATAACATGCAGTGTTTGGAATTTATTTGATCCTTATTTAGGGGATGGCTCAGAACTTAAATGTTCTTAATAAAGGGCTTGCTTATCTTCATAATGCAACATAATGTTCAGAAGACTTGGGGCTCCTTAAGGGTTAAAGGAAAGTGATGGTAGGGACCACACTAGAAGCACATCTTTATTAGGGGGTCCCACCCCAGGGGATGTGTTGTGATGACCGTCAGGAACCATGGAATCCTTCCAATGATGGGACAGCAGTAATGGGACTTTGGAATGCAGAATACCACAGGCACACGTAGGAACATCTCTGGCTCACAAGGGAGGGACTCAAACTCCTAAAGGCACACTGAGCTCAGGTCGTACATCTTGGGCTAGGGGAATCATCATGTAAGGATCCACTGTTGTCCTTGGCAGAAACACACGGAACTGCTTCTACGTGGGTGTTGTCTGAAAAGAATCTAAAAATAACCATTTATAGCCCCACCCCACCCAGATATAACTACCTAACCACCTAACCCACCTATCTACACACTAACCACATGGGAAACCTAAAGGGTGGTCTAGTTATATTCACCCCATCCCCTTACAGCTAAGGCCATACATATCTAAGCTAGATTCTCCCCAAATATACCTAAATCATTACAGATAAAATTAAATACCCATGCCATGCCAGATGTCTGCATATAACGCCTTTTAATGGAACTTGACTGTTTAAGTCTACAGATGAAGTCGCTTATTCAGTTCAGTGCTTGAAATGGGATGAAATTAGACCTGGAAAATAAAATTAGAGACAACTCAATTCCCCCCAACCCCTACCTGAGAAAGTTTGTTTGGAACCGCTTCCTTCTCTGTCACTATTGTACATTCACAGACTGCCACCTAGTGGCAACATTCATAAAAGATCAGACTGCAGCTGCATCACCAGCAACCACTCCCTGTAGAATTTATTTTTATCCCCACACACTGCCACCTAGTGGTGACACTTGTTACAGACAATGCTGTCATAAGACTGCAGTACTGTCACCAGCGGCCACTCCCTTTACCATTTGTACATCCACACACTCTTGCCTAGTGGCAACATTTATATTACAGACCGTACTGTCACTAGCAGCTACTCCCTGTACTATTTGTACATCCACACACTGAGCTATCCAGTGGCTACATTCATATTACAGACAGTACTAGCTTAAAATGGAAGTAAACCCTTCCAAACAACTTTGACCTACAGGTAAGCCTAGATTAAGGCTTACCTGTAGGTCCAAGTAATATCTCCTAAACCTATATGGTTTAGGAGATATTTGCCCGAAAATGGGCACCGCTGTCTACGGCGCATGCGCCGTAGACAGCGGCGCGCAGGCGCACTAAATGCGGCAAGTCCAAGAATGGATTTGCCAAATTTGTCTACTCCCGTGCGCATGCGCGGGAGTGACGTCATCGCGGCTCCGGCGAATGGCAGCGTCGGAGCTCCGAGACGCGACTCCCGTGCGCATGCGCGGGAGTGACGTCATTGCGGCTTCTCCGCTGTCATTCGTCGGAGCTGCGAGAGACGCCACAACCAAGATGGATGCGGCGGACTACAGGTGACAGCGGCGACTTCGCTGGCTCCTGTGTCAGGTAAGTGACACATAATGAGCTACTATGCGATGCATAGTAGTCCATTATGCTTTACCTTTGCAGGGAAAAAAAGAGGAAGTAAACCCATCAGGGTTTACTTCCTCTTTAAGACTACAGTAACATCAGCAGCGGCCACACCCTGCAATGTTTACCATTGAACGCCCACGCACACTGCCACCTAGTGGCGACATTCATTATGGACCATGCTGTCACAAGACTGCATTAGTCACCACAGAACACCCCGTGAACATTCAATCTAAAGACACAATCAGAATACACCTGCTTGTCCCTGCTCCTCAGTTACGGCACGGAATGCACGGCTCCTTGGGATCGGCAGTTCCCTAGGGTGAGCAACATTCAGCAGATCGATAGTACCTCGTTCTTGTGAACAGTCCTAGGAATCACAAAATGACCATACATATATGTAACTCCCCATATATCATCCATAACCACCCCCACCTCCCCCTACAAGAGCAGCACAAATACCCACACAATGCCATGTAGGAACACATTAAATTACTTATAAAGCAATTCATAGGCGCCATTATATGTTACTGCCCCACCCAAACAGCACATTTGAGCCCTTCAAACCACACAGTACCGCTGTATAATGCAGTTTGGCGCGGCGCAGTCTCAGAACGTGCGTTATTTTTTTTCTGCATTTTTGTAAATCTTATAGCCCATTGAAATGAATAGACTGGAAAGAAAAACATCCATTCTAATATGAATCCGTCCATAATGTTCTACAATATAAGTGACCACTCACATATATTATGGATTACTCTGAGGCTTTCCTGTACCCAGACCCATACTCACCGCTGACACTCACTATATACTTACCATCCATGTCAGCGCAGCCCCTCTGTGCCTCGGCTCAGCCGCCACTTCTCTCCTCTTCTTCTCTTCTTCCTCCGCATCTTCCACCCGAACTATTCTTCGCCCGCCCGTTCCCGTCTCTTATATAGACTTCAATGTCTGCGCTCTGTTCTTGTATCCTTCCGCCAAACTGACTGGAAAGTAGTCCCGCACGTAAAGTTTCCATTCCCGCCTGTTTGTACTCGGACGGTGTGTCTGCGGTGCTCTCGTTCGACTAAAGTGCTAACAAATTAGTCACGTAATTACACCGACCCTTATTTCAAATACGACTAAAAAACAAAGTAGAAGTTTTAAGAACTCCAAGGACCGACTTTGTGCGCATGCGCCTCGGCCCCTCCCATTCTAATGCTCCTCAGTTCTGCCTATTTTAGCGTCCCCGAGTCTGTACACCGTGTGACATTGTGCCAATACAATATCTTTATTTATAACACAAACGTTAGAAAACTATAAAGTCTTAAAACGAGACGTGACACTACTTCCCTCACATAATCCGGCGGAAGAATACAGCGGTTAGCCGCGGCGGATTGATCTCATTTCACACATTCCATCTTCGAGATAAAAAAAAAAAAAAAAGCGAGCGGATGGATATTTACTGCAGTAAAAAGTGGATCCGGCTCAGACTGGTCTGAACTGGTTCTGAGGAGACGCTCGATAAATAATGAGCTTTTTTTTTTTCTTTCTAGAACGTTCAGAAACAAAAAGATGTTACTTTAGTTGAATAACAGAAAGCTATAAACTATTTTTTTCAGAGGAAATGTAATTATGTTGTAATAGCAAGTTATTAACAAATAGGGAAATATGTAATAGATACAAAGTACCTCAGTATGTGTATCACAAAGAATAATGTCACCTCAGGAGTAGAAGACTTGTGTTTATTCGGTTGTATTGTGCGCTTGGTCGTTTTTACCTACAGATGAGCCTATAATAAAGCTTACCTGTAGATAAAATGAATATCTCTAAGGGTCCTTTCACACGGGGCGGATCAGTTCTGATCCGCCCCGTGGATATCCGTTTGCTCAGCGGGGATCACTCCGCCGATCCCCGCTGAGCAGGGAAATGACAGCTCCGTCTCTGCACACTGCGCAGGGACGGACCTGTCACAGCGCCGCTCTCCCCTATGGGAGATCGGATGACGACGGACCGCAGTGCCCGTCGTCACCCGATCCGATCCGCAGACGGATGGAAAAATAGCTTTTTTCCTCCGTTACACTTTTTCGGATCGGAGCGGGTCGGATGTCAGCGGACATGTCACCGCTGACATCCGACGCTCCATAGAGCTCTATGGAGCACCCGTTCAGGTCCGCCTGAAAAACTGACAGGCGGGCCTGAACGGGACGTCAGTGTGAAAGAGGCCTTAAACCTGTACAGTTTAGGAGATATTCACCTTGCACGTAGCCTCCGACGTCAGCGTTGCATGCGCAGTGAAGGTCCAGCGCAGGACCGGGACAAGGGGTGGTCAGGAGGGACGGCTGCCCCTGGCGCAATGGTATATTGCAGGGGTAGGGGGCACCCTGAGCCTAACCCTAAGGGAAAGGGGGAGCGCAGTTTGGCATCTTTGCGTTGGATGACCTTGTCCCGGCACTGGTCCAGCGTATCATTTTGGAAAAGAGGGCTTCCTCGCGCATGCATTGGAGTGACGTCACTCACAGCGCTGGAGCTACGAACCCAGAAGAAACGCTGAGAGAAAAAGTCAGCTTCCTCAGCGGTGACCAGGAGGCGGCGCGGAGGCTTCGTTTTAAAGTGGTTGTAAACCCTTACAAACCACTTTGACCTACAGGTAAGCCTAGATTAAGGCTTACCTGTAGGTCCAAGAAATATCTCCTAAACCTATATGGTTTAGGAGATATTTGCCCGAAGACAGGCACCGCTGTCCACGGCGCATGCGCCGTAGACAGCGGCGCGCATGCGCGGGAGTGACAGTTTCACCGAATGACAGCGGCGGAGCTGCGAGACCCCACCGAGAAGATGGATGCGCCGGACTACAGGGGACAGCGGTGACTTCGCTGGCTCCTGTGTCAGGTAAGTGACACATAATGGACTACTATGCGATGCATAGTAGTCCATTATGCTTTGCCTTTGCAGGGAATGAAAGAGGAAGTAAACCCATCAGGTTTTACTTCCTCTTTAAGGTAAGTATTTAACAATAAGCTAGTATGCGGTGCATATAGAACATGGTGCATATAGTATGCGGTGCATGTAATATGAGGTGCATATAGTATGAGATGCATAGAGTGTGCGGTGCAGATAGTAGGAGGTGCATATAGTATGAGGTGCATGTAGTATGAGGTGCATAGAGTGTGCGGTACAGATAGTAGGAGGTGCATGTAGTATGAGGTGCATAGAGTGTGCGGTACAGATAGTATGAGGTGCGTATAGTATGCGGTGTAGATAGTAGGAGGTGCATATAGTATGCGGTGCATGTAATATGAGGTGCATATAGTATGAGATGCATGTAGTATGAGGTGCATAGAGTGTGCGGTGCAGATAGTAGGAGGTGCATATAGTATGAGGTGCATGTAGTAGGAGGTGCATAGAGTGTGCGGTACAGATAGTAGGAGGTGCATGTAGTATGAGGAGCATAGAGTGTGCGGTACAGATAGTATGAGGTGCATATAGTATGCGGTGTAGATAGTAGGAGGTGCATATAGTATGCGGTGTAGATAGTAGGAGGTGCATACTAGCTCATTATGCCTTTGCCTTACAAGCTTTTTTTTTGGGCATATAACCGCTTTAATGAGTATCAGTTATGTTCTCATGCATCCAAAGAGCTGGAAATGACACTGCCCTGTACTTCTTCCTATATATTTTTAAAGCAGACCTTCAGTTTTCAACTTTCCATCCATTAAAGCTTCTTCCCTTGTTGTTTTAACTTTGGATAGTAAAACATATATTTTCTGCCAGTAAATACTTTATACAGCCCACTTCCTGTTTCTTGTCTGGTAACAAGCCTAGGCTTATGATATCATGCACAGCTCTCTCTCTCTCTTGTGAGAGGTTGCCAGGAAGGGAGGGGGGATGCATCATAAGAGGGCCAATGAGAGCTTCAGAACTGGAGGTGTGGCCCTGTGTCTGTGTAAATCCAGGAAGTGAACAGACAGCAGCTTCAGCTGCCCACAGTTAAGATGGTTACAGCCAGATTCAGTGGAGGGAGATTTCTGCAGCATATTTGGCAAGTACAGAATCACAGTTTGTATAAAATAATATGCAAAGTGGTTGGAGGGAAGCTTCAGAATGGCAAAGATGATTTTATTACAACTTATGTGAGCAGACTGCAGTTCCTCTTTAATACGTGAATTATTAAAGATTGGTTTTGTTTATTCAGCCTTAGCTATCTTTTTTTACCGTATCTTTTGTAATAACAGAGTTGCTCACAAAGCTATTATTACAAGCCTGTCGGTTTGGAAGCCCTACAAGCAGTCTCTATATATAGAAGTAACAAGAAAGAAAAGACAAAACTTTTGAGCTGAAAAGTTCAGTGTTACCATGCCTTACCCAGAAAGATCTAGAAGGTGTGCACTGCGCACCTTCTGACACTGCAGTAGAAATCGAGGTGGGCAGAGTTTAGCTTTGTATGAATAAAAGAACACATGAAGCGGAGGATTTATTTGAAGAAAGCTGTACATGGTGCTCCCTCATGAAAACTCGGCCACACACATTACAGCCACGCTGTATAATCATTATATGTAGATATAATTGTACAGACAATTGTACTGCAGAGGTGCTGTAGCTTAGCATGAGGTTCCAGCACCTGGGGCAAGGTAAGTATTGCACCCCCTAACCATGGGTGTCTGCTGAATTTTTCAGGGAGGGGCATCATTTTAGGGTCACCCATGCACTGCCCCTTTTTGACAATGTCATTATCACATTATCATGGTCAGAGACTGCAGATGTAGTACAGTCCCTAGGATAAGTAATGGATAACGGCCAACAGGCCCTCTTACCAGACCCAGAGAAACTACAGCAGTGATCGCTCCGGCTGGACGATTGCTCACTCTGGGTTCCTTGGGGGTGACTCTGGTCAGTAGTGTAGCATTTCCGTTCCCTGGTAGTGGCTCAGTCTTTCTCTCTCTGGTGGTGCTGAGCAGTGTGGCTCTCTCTCTGGCTTCCACACAGCACACTCCTCGTTCTTTGTCCTGTAGCACTCTCTCCCTCAGTTTTTTTTCCAGGCTGCAGTCTCTCAATCTCTCTCTTGATCGAGCTGTAGCCTCCTCCCTGTGGAAAATGGGGGCCGCCAATCTTTGGGACTACATGTCCCATGATGCTCTCCTCTCCTAGTCTCCTTTGAATGACCCTCAGTTATGCCAAGCTGGGCGAAGATCTGGCCAGAGTCGCCATCTCTTCTTCATGACAGGAGAAGTGGGAGCGAGCAGGGGAAACCTTTGACAGACCGCAGCTCGCCTTTTTCCTGTCACAGCACCGCTGAATTCTCTGCTGGACTGAGCAGGGAAAAGAGCCAAAGTCACACTACACTGATGGGGGGGCTTGATAGCACCTTAATGATGTCACCCCACTGGTGGTTGGTACCCGGGTGCGGGCTACCCTGATAGCGACGCAACTGTGCTGAATTGAAGATCTGATGCCTGATTCCGGGAGGGGGGGGCACTTGACCCCCCCTTGTCCCTACTTGCGGACGCCCATGCCCCTAACATATGGACTATGGACCATTAGTGTTCCCTGAGATAAATACATGATATTACCAAAAGTATTGGTACCCTTGCCTTTACACACACATGAACATTAAGGCATCAGCATACCAAGACATTTTAGAGAATTTTATGCTCCCAACTTTGTGGGAACAGTTCTCACTTCCCCAACATGTTTGTGCACCACTGCACAAAGCAAGGTCCATAAAGACATGGATGAGTGAGTTTGGATTGAAGGAACTTGACTGGCCTGCATAGAGTCCTGACCTCAACCTGATAGAACACCTTTGGGATGAATTAGAGCGGCGCCTGCGAGTCAGGCCTTCTCATCCAACATCAGTGCCTGACCTCACAAATGCAGTTCTATAAGAATGGTCAAACATCTTTATAAGAAAAAGACAACTTCTCCTGCGCTCTGGTGTCTCGGTCTTTGAAGTGTGATACCGACAGTTTAAGATGGCAGTGTCAAAAAGGTCTTGCAGCCCTCCTTAGAATATTGGGTATTCAAATACTGGAGAAAAAAAAAAAAAAAAAAAAGGAAGGCGCACTGACCTAGTGCATTACCATAAATAGAGCTTTATTGAAAATTGAACAAATAGCAAAATGGCTACTCACAAACGAGTATTGATAAAAGGCATAATCAATACAATTGGATCCATCGCACCGAACACTTTATAATTGCACACACTCGTGGAATGATGAAAAGCTACGGTACCTAAAAATCTCAATTGGCGACGCTTTTTTTTTTATTGTTTTAGATCATCTTTATTATTTTCTTATATAAATTCACCAGACAATTACAATTACATTCAGTCCTGAGGCATTGAGGTTTACACAAATCCCCCAATGTCTTCACATTTACATATGTACTTTCCACTGCATATCTATAACAATATTAGGTGGTGGCCCGAGAGGAGGGGATATTTGGAGTGGAGTCAACCGGTGTGTAGGAGAGGGAGAAAAAAAAAAAAAAAAAAAAATAATAATAATAAGAAGTGGATGTGGAATTTAAATTTCTCCCCAGTGTTATTTCCCTTCTTTATGTGTTTTTTTGTGCCTTTGTGGTTCCTTTTATTTATATATATATAAAAAAAATAAAAAATAATAAGAAGTGGGGGGGGGGAATTTTAAATTTCTCCCCAGTGTTATTTCCCTTCTTTATGTGTGTTTTTGTGCCCTTGTGGTTCCTTTTATTTATATATATAAAAAAAAAAAAATTATTTTCTTATTTAATCATTATTGCGTGCTTTTATTCCGTTTGTGACCCCTTGGTGTGTTGTTTGTGTTTTGTGCTTAGGAAAGTCCTCGGCTTTCCTTTATGTTTCCTAAAAATTGTGTTGTTTATTTTGGTGTCTCCCCCACTGGTTGTCTCCCCTCCCATCCCCTTCCCTCAGGCCCCCCCTCCAATTACATTTCCATCATTTATTCACTTCCCATATACCTTCAACCATACTACAGACAACAAAATTTATAAGTTGTGGTTTGGGTTCGTATTACCCCTTTACCCCTTGTACGATGTACCTTTGGAGTGCACGAGTTTGCACAGCAGCTTCTTAATTTTTTCTCTTTCCCTTCCTTTCTCCCTCTCCCTGTCAGGGATCTCTGGGAGACTCCGGAGGGGTTTTTTAATCTGGTATAACTTACTCTTTCTCTATTTCTCGGGAATAGTGCTTCCAGCCTGCCCATATATTTTTATATTTTTCTTGTTGTTCTTTAATATCGTATATCCATTTTTCAGCTTCCATTATTTTATCTACCTCCCCCTTCCATTCCAATAGAGTGGGACATGTTATCTGTTTCCAATATCTAGGTATTAATATTTTGGCTGCATTCAGCAGATGTGGTATGACTCCTTTTTTATAAGATTTAATGGATCCTTCTGTCCCATGAAACAGAAATTGTAGGGGTGTCATTTCTATTGGTTTTGCTGTTATCCTCCCTATCCATTTAGCCACTCCCTCCCAAAAAATCCTAATTTTTGGGCAGTCCCACCATAGATGAAGGTATGTCCCCTTATCCTTACATCCTCTCCAGCAATGCCCATCCGCTGTTGGATATATCTCTACTATTCTGGCTGGGGTTCGATACCATCTAGCTATAAACTTATATGACATTTCTTGTATTGCTGCGCTTATTGATGTCTCATGCGTCATTTCCATAATTTTTTTTATTTGTGTTGGTCTAAATGTGCATTTTAGTTCTTTCTCCCACTCTCTTATAAAGTAAGGAATTGTGCTACTTTGTTCACTAAGAACTAATTTATACATCTGGGATAGTAAGTTATTTGGTTTTTCTATTTTCATACACATCTTCTCATATGTCGTAAGGGAGCTCAGAGGTCTTACTTGGGGTTCTAATTTATTAAAAAAACCTCTCATTTGGTAATATCTCCATCTCGACATGTGTATTTCTCCTTGTGATGTTATTAATTCTGTTAAAGGAAGTAAGCTTCCCAATGGAGCGTATCTTAGGCACCTTGTATTACCCCCTGAGCCCCAAGAACCTAATGCTCCCTTTTCTTCCCCTGGTGGAAACCATGGATATCCCCCTAATGGGGCCATTGATGATGTGCGTGGGGCATATTTTCCATTCTTGTTCATTCTATCCCATACTGCTAACGTATTCCGTGTTAGTGGTGATGTCCACTTTGCTAAAGCTCTATTCGTGGCCTGTATCCATGGCGCCCCTGCTAGATTTCTGCCCGCCATACTTTCTTCTACCGAAACCCATGCCTTATTTGAGGAGTCATGACACCAGTTTAGTATTCGTACCATAGACATTGCTTTATAATACATGAAGACATCTGGAAGCCCTATTCCACCTTCCTTCTTATTTCTACGCAGTATATCATATGCTATTCTAGGGTTTTTATCGTTCCATATAAAGGATATAAACATTTTACGGATTCTCTTAAAAAAGACCTGAGGCACTGCTATAGGTACGGTATTTAAGATATATATTATTCTAGGTAATATATTCATTTCCAAAGTGTTTATCCTTCCAAACCATGTCAGTGAATGACCCTTCCACCTATTTAGATCTTTAGTTATTTCTATTATTAGAGTTCCATAATTAAGTTCATATAAAGATTTAGTTTCCGCCGTAATATGTACTCCTAAATAATATAATGATTTTTTTTCCCATTTAAATGGGAGGTTATCCTTCATTACCATTGACATCAATGGGGGTACATGACATGGTAGTATTATAGATTTTTCCATGTTTATTTTAAAATTGGACATTTTTCCATATCTCTGGACCAGAGGCGGCTCTAGGCTTTGCGAGGCCTTAGGCAAATTTGAGACATGAGGCCCCATTCACATCCATAATGGGAAAAATAATTCAAGCAATAAAAATTAACTGTATAAATTGCATATATTAAGAGTTTTAAATTCTATGAACTATGAATACACTGTTTATAGAATTTTCTCTAACCAGTTCTTCTTTAATCAAATATATATATATATATTACATATATATATATATATATATATATATATATATATATATATATATATTATATATAACACGCATATTTTTCCTTTGACATGAAGGTCAGGTTAATATAACCCAGCCAGCACAGAGTTGCCCCATATATCAGAGTCTGCAGGATTCCCCCTTACAGTGCAAGTGAACACTGATATAAAGGGGAATGCTGCGGATTATGATCTAAGGGGCAATCTGCAGACTTTGGTGTAAAGGGGAACTCTAATGTAAGGGAGGGGGGGAGCGCTGGTGACCAAAAATTACATTTATATCAGGGTCCACTGCATTCCCCTTTACATCACAGAGTTCCAACTTGTATTTAAATTGCAAACTCTAATGTGGAGGCGGCTCTGGAGCTCCTTCCGCAGAGTGAGAGAGTCGCAGACATGATGCAAGAGATGATCAGAGACTGCAGACATGATACAGGAGATGATCAGAGACTGCAGACGTGATACAGGAGATGATCAGAGACTGCAGACATGATACAGGAGATGATCAGAGACTGCAGACATAGTACAGGAGATGATCAGAGACTGCAGACATAGTACAGGAGATGATCAGAGACTGCAGACGTGATACAGGAGATGGTCAGAGACTACAGACATGGTAGAAGAGATCTAGAGACTGCAGACATGATTAGGGATGAGCCGAACACCCCCCGGTTCGGTTCGCACCAGAACTTGCGAACGACCCCCGCGTTCGGTACGAACGTTAGAACCCCATTGAAGTCTATGGGACTCGAACGTTCGAATTGGAAAGTGCTAATTTTAACGGCTAATATGCAAGATAGTGTCCTAAAAAGGGTTTGGGGACCTGCCTCCTGCCTCAGGGGACATGGGTCACTGCAAAAAAAAGTTTTAAAAACTGCCGTTTTGGCGGGAGCACTGATTTTAATGACGATTAAAGTGAAAAAAAAAAAAGTGAAATATTCCTTTAAATATGGTGCCTGGGGGGTGTCTGTAGTATGCCTGTGAAGTGCCACGTGTTTCCCGTGTTTAGAACAGTCCCTGCACAAAATGACATTAAACGGAAATAACACCATTTAAAACTGCTTGCGGTTTTAATGTTATATCTGGTTCCTGCAATATGGTTGAAAATCATTGAGAAACATGGCATGGGTAGCCCTCCCTGCCCATTACCAGCCTATTTGGGTCTTGTACGCATATTAAGGGGAACCCCGTACCCATATTAAAAAAAGGAAATGCGTGTGGCCCCCAGGCCCTATATACTCAGAACAGCAGTATACAGGCGGTGCAAACAAGACAGGGACTGTGTAGGTTTGTTGTGTTAAGTTGAATCTGTTTGTCATTTTCAACCGGTACATTTTTAAAGTGTAGCTCCAGTCAAAAAAACTATCTTTAAGCTTTTTGGAAAACATAAGGAAGGGTTATCACCCCTGTATAATTTGCTTTGTCGTCCATCTTTTTTCATCTCACTTGCTGCTGTCTCCTTGCGTTTGCAAGTAGGAGATGTTTGTAAGTTGGATGTTTGAAAGTAGGGGCCTGCCCTATATTATAGCGGTATGTACTGGGTACAGAGCACGCAGACAGCACGCACTATCTCCTAACACTACTGACTGCAAGCTCTATTATTAACCACTTGTTAGCCCAATGTTTGCATAAAGTGAAAGATGAAGTTATGCTGAGTAAATAGATATCAAACATGTCACTCTTCAAAATTGCACATGCCCGTGGAATGGCGCCAAACGTCGCTACTTAAAAAATCCCCATAGGCGACGCTTTAATTTTTTTTTTTACTGGTTACATGTTTTGAGTTGCAGAGGAGGTCTAGGACTAGAATTATTGCTCTCGCTCTAACATTCTCGGCGATACCTCACATGTGTGGCACATGCGAGCACATGGGGACATGGGCGCTTTAATTTTTATTTTATTTTTTTATTGTTCATTTTACTTTATTTTTTTTGTTTGACATTTTTTTCCCCAAAAATATATTTTTGATCACTTTTATTCCTATTACAAGAAATGTAAACATCCCTTGTAATAGGAATATGGGGTGACAGGTCCTCTTTACAGTGAAATCTGGGGGGTCAATATGACCCCACATCTCACCTCTAGGCTGGGAAGCCTGAAATAAAAAATAAAAAAAAGATTCTGGCTTTGATCGTACTGGCGAGTTGGTAGAAGCACCGGAGGGCGGTGAGGGGTGGGGGGGGCGTCTATGGCTGGGTATTTCAGGGTATCACCGAGTATGGCTGGGTATCTCTGAGTATGGCTGGGTATGGCAATTTATGGCAGGGTATTACAGAGTATTGGCGGGGTATTGGCAGGGTACTACAGAGTAATAGCAGGGTACTGCAGAGTATTGGGGGGTACTACAGAGTAATGGCAGGGTACTGCAGAGTATTGGGGGGTACTACAGAGTAATGGCAGGGTACTGCAGAGTATTGGGGGTACTGTAGAGTAATGGCGGGTACTGCAGAGTAATGGCGGGTACTGCAGAGTATTGGGGGGTACTGCAGAGTAATGGGGGTTACTGCAGAGTAATGGGGGGTACTGCAGCGTAATGGCAGGGTACTGCAGAGTATTGGGGGTACTGCAGAGTAATGGCGGGTACTGCAGAGTAATGGCGGGTACTGCAGAGTATTGGGGGGTACTGCAGAGTAATGGGGGTTACTGCAGAGTAATGGGGGGTACTGCAGAGTAATGGCAGGGTACTGCACTGCAGAGTAATGGCAGGGTACTGCACTGCAGAGTAATGGCGGGGTACTGCAGAGTAATGGCAGGGTACTGCAGAGTATGCACTGGTATTGCAGAGTATTGGCAGGGAATTGAGGGGTTAAATTCGGTGAGCAGCGATGTGGGCACTGCAGATGCAGCCCACATCGCTGCTGACACCGATCTCTTTCCCCTCCGCTGTACCGATCGGTACAGAGAGGGGAGGGAGGAACAGGCGTCATAACATGACGCCGGTTTGTTTCCAAGTGATCACTCCGTCTCCATTTGACGGAGCAATCACGTGGTAAACGGCCGATATGAGCGGCCGTTTACCGTGATCCGTGATGAGACCCGGCGGTCACGGATGCTCTCGAGTGCGCACACCTCGGGGCACGCGAGAGCAGAATTCTGGGAGGCCGTTAATTAACGGCCTCTCAGAGTTAAATAACCCCCCTGAAGCCGTTAATCGGTAATGGGCAGTTGTTAAGTGGTTAAAGCTAGATCACTAGCTATATAGGTGAGGTGAATATAGTGGTGTATACTGCAGTCAGGGCACAGACAACAACCACTACACAGCAGCAAGATAGGAAATCAGCCAAAAACGATTGGTGTGTACTGTGTTGAAGGTACACAGAACACCCACTGCTTCAGATGCTAAGTAACACACTACACGAGGCCGCCTCAAAGGCAGCCTTATATAGTGTGGGGCGTGCACTACACAGCCTGAGCTATGATTGGCCACAGGCAGGATGCCTGTGGCCAATCATGGCTCTCCTCGCTGCCGGCGCTGCAATTGGCCAAGCATGCGGGGTCACAGTGCATGCTTGGCCAATCATGGGGCAGCAATGCACTGCGCCACCGCAGTGCATTGTGGTCCGCGCGCGCGTCACTCGAATTTTTACGCGAACGGCCCAAACGTTCGGAATTCGCCGAACGGCCGAACAGCCAATGTTCGAGTCGAACGTACGTTCGACTCGAACACGAAGCTCATCCCTAGACATGATACAGGAGATGGTCAGAGACTGCAGACGTGATACAGGAGATGGTCAGAGACTGCAGACATTAAACAGGAGATGGTCAGAGACTGCAGACATGATACAAGAGATGGCCAGAGACTGCAGACATGATAGAAGAGATGGCCAGAGACTGCAGACATGATACAGGAGATGGTCAGAGACTGCAGACACGATACAGGAGATGGCCAGAGACTGCAGACATGATACAGGAGATGGTCAGAGACTGCAGACATGACACAAGAGATGGTCAGAGACTGTGCTGACATAGTACAGGAGATGCTCAGAGACTGCAGACGTAATACAGGAGATAGTCAGAGGCTTCAGGCATGATACAAGATCAATGGCGGCTGGTGCTCACAATTCTTTGGGGGGGGGGGGGGGGTGTAAAGAAAACTGAAAAATTCAACAACAAAAAAAAGAAACATCAAATACAGCCACTGTGTCCTCAAATGTGGCCACTGTGCCCATCAAATACAGCCACTCTGCCCATCAAGTGCAGCCACTGTGCCCATCAAATGCAGCCACTCTGCCCATCAAATGCAGCCACTCTGCCCATCAAGTGCAGCCACTGTGCTCATCAAATGCAGCCACTGTGACCATCAAAAGCAGCCACTGTGACCATCAAAAGCAGCCACTGTGACCATTAAATGCAGCCACTGTGCCATCAAATGCAGCCTCTGTGCCCATCAAATACATGCCAACCCCTTTGTGGCAGACAGCATCTGTTTGATTGGGGGGAGGATATGTGCTAGGGGGGGCTTTGGGAGGGGAGAAGATATGTGCTGGGGGGGTGGATTTCATATCCAAGCCCCCTTGTAGCACAAGTCCTAAAGTCCCCCCCAGCACACAGTGGCGCCACTAGGGTTGGTGTCACCTGGTGCGGTAGAACATGGTGTCACCCCCCTGCATTTGGCAGGATAGTGTGCTGGTGTGACTCTCCCTCCTTAACCTGTCACAATGGATGGAGCAGGGATGGGATTGGGGGGGGGGGGGGGTAGAGCTGGAATGGGATCGGGGAATGGATGGAGCCAAAATGGGAATGGGGGATGGATAGAGCTAGGATGAGATTGGGGTGGTAGGTGGAGCCGGGAGGGGATCGGAGGGATGCAGGGAGCCAGGATGGGATTAGGGGGGATGGAGGGAGCCGGGATGGGATCGGGGGGATGGAGGGAGCAGAAATGAAATTGGGGGGATGCATGGAGCCGGGATGGGATCGGGGAGAATGGATGTAGCCGGGATGAGATTGGGGGAATGAATGGAGCCGGGATTGGGGTGGGTGGATGGAGCTGGGATGGGGGGTGGGGTGGATGGAGCTGGGATGATAAGGGGGGATGGGATGGAAATTGGATTGGATCGGGGGGTGGGGTGGATGAGCTGGGATATTACGGGGGACTGGATTGGGGGGGATGGATGGAGCCGTTATGGGATGGATGGAGGCGGGATGGGATGGATGGAGCCGGGATGGTATGGGGGGATGGATGGAGCTGGAATTGGATCGAGGGGGGATGGATGGAGCCGGGATTGGATCGGGGGGATGGAGCCGGGATGGGATTGGGGTGGAGTGGATGGAGCTGGGGATGGATGGAGCTGAGATTGGATCAGGGGGATGGATGGAGCCGGAATTGGGGTGGGGTGGATGGAGCTGGGATGGTATGGGGGGATGGATGGATATCCTCTCCCCAAATAGCTCCAAGTTAACTCTGCTTGTCCCTCGCCCTCTTGTTTATGCCCCCCTCCCCTCCAAGGCTAATGTTTAGATTACACAGACCTCAGACCAGCGCGGCTCTCGGTGAATGCTGTGACTTGTTCCCTCCTCCTCCACTGTGTACAGGAAAACATCACAGCACAGGAGAAGGGGCGGGTTCAGTTCGTTCCGCTCCACAGTGCACTGTGTGTCAGCCAGCTGGGGTGAGATCCCGGCTGCAATGCACAACGGAGTGGAGTGGAGCTTGCAGCATGCGGGAACGGAGACACCCCGCACAAGCCGTGGGAATCTGATTCGTCGGGACTTCGGGTCAAGAATTCAAGGCGGTCCCAGCGAATCATGGAGCTTGTGGTATGGGCAAATTAGGCGGTCGCGACTCGCGGGGCCCCTGCGGGTGCGAGGCCTAAGGCGACCGCCTAATTTGCCTAATTAGAGAGCCGCCTCTGCTCTGGACCTCCTCCATTAGTGCCATTATTGATCCCTGTGGTTCTGAAAGATAGAATAATAGATCATCAGCATATGCTGATACCTTATGCTCCTCAGATCCTATTCTTATCCCTTTTATTCCCTTATTTTCTCTCACCCTGCACAGAAATGGTTCCAGAGTCAAGGCAAACAGTATTGGGGACAGGGGGCACCCCTGTCTTGTGCCATTTCGTATATCAAAGCATCCTGATAGAGTACCATTTACCTTCACTCTTGCCCTGGGTTTTGCGTATAGGGCTTCTATCCATCCCATCATTCACTCTCCCATTCCTATTGCTCTCAGCACTTCTTTCATGAAGTCCCAGTCCACTCTATCAAATGCCTTTTCGGCATCCATTGATAGCATTGTCCTGGGTAATTTATCTGGGCCATTTTGCATCCAATAAAGTATATGTAGGGCTCGAATGGTGTTATCTTTGGTTTCTCTGCCTTTCATGAAACCCGTTTGGTCACGATGGACCAATTGTGTTACCTCTTCTTGTATTCTAGTAGCTATGATTTTTGCCATTAATTTAGTATCTGAATTAAGCAATGATATGGGTCTGTAATTAGCACATTCCTGTGGGTCCTTCCCTGGTTTCGGTAAAACTGTTATGTATGCTAGCAGTGCTTCTGAGGACATTGGGTTAGAGGCAGTAATATTATTGAAATATCTGCACAGAGGTATTTCTAAAATTTGGGCAAACTTTTTATAGTATGCATTGGTTAACCCATCGGGTCCTGGGCTTTTCCCCCTCGGCAGGTTCTCAATTGCTTTTCTTATTTCATCTTTGGTTATTGGTTCTTCTAATTTTTCTATTATCCTGGAGGGGAACTTTGATATTGTAGAGCTACTAATATAATCTCTAATTTCTTCTATCCTCCCCCTATCTTCTGCCTGCTCTAGAATGGGTTGGATATTATATAGCTTCTTATAATATTGTTGAAATTCTTTTGCTATTGATTTTGTGTCTTTTACTTGTTTATTTTCCATTCTAATTTCATGTACATGGGATAATTCCCTCTTTTTTTTTAGTTGTCTAGCCAGTAATCGGCCACATTTATTCCCATGCTCATAAAATCTGTGTGTTATAAATCTATATTTATCCCTGACCCTTCTATCCAGACACCTGGAGAGCTCCTCCCTCATAATTCCCAGCTGCCTGGCATCTCCTGGTTCGCAAGTACTTTTGTGTTTGTTCTCTAATTCCTTTATTCTTTCCAACTGATCTTCTATCTCTTTTCTTTTTTCCCTCTTTACTCGCGTTCCATGTGCTATTAATTCTCCTCTAATTACCGCTTTGTGGGCTTCCCACACAGTTTGCTCCGATACTTCTTCTGACGTATTTAAATCAAAATACTCCTCTAATTTATGTTGGAGGTCCTCTAGTATTATTTTATTATCCAGTAATGACTCGTTTAATCTCCACGTTCGTTCCTTGTGACCCGCGTGTATAGGGAAGATCACCGCCACCACCGGGGCATGATCCGAGATCGTTATTGGCTTTATGCTTACTGTTTTTACATATTCTAAATAATATTGATCTACCAAGATCCAGTCCAACCTGGAATAGGTATTATGGCTCTTTGAGTAGTAACTGTAATTTTTTTTTTCTCCGTTTAATGCCCTCCAACTATCTACCAAGTGTGAGGATTGAAATAATTTTTTAACATGTTTAAGTGCTCTAAATGATAGTGGTGTTTTCCCTGTAGTTGTGTCTAGTTTAGTATCAACAATAACATTAAAATCCCCTCCAAGAATCAGAAACCCTTCCCTAAATTTTTCTAACGCTTTTAGTGTTTTTCCCAGGAAATCAACTGTGTGTGTGTTGGGGGCATATATTGAAGCGAATGTGTACACTTGTCCCTGCAGTGTTCCTTTAATAAAAAGGAACCTCCCTTCTAGGTCTGTGTTCACCACTATGGATGTCAAAGGACACGTGTTCCCAAAGGCTATCGATACTCCTCTAGCTCTCGCAATGGGCGATACTGCATGAAACCACTGGTTGTATGGGAATAACGGTAGCCTTGGTACAGATCCTGACGTGAAATGTGTTTCCTGTAGAAATACTATATCTACAGCTTGATGATTTAATTCTTGCCAAAGGCGGCCCCTTTTTTGAGGTGAGCACAGTCCCCTTACATTATAAGTCATTATTTTAAACGTTTTAGCCATTCTTTTAATCTGAGTAAATATGTACCATTCTTAATCTGTTGCTGCACATCTCGTGTTCCCCGCCTCCATGTACACCTGCGGTAAAAACTTCCAAAAAAAATCCATACTGACCCCATCCACAACTTAACACTTTACTTTGTAAAATGTACCAACTAACGGTAGGGTGGGCCCGCTTGGTTGCTCCTTGTTCCTCCCGAGCCCTCCCTCCTTCCTGCATATTGCAGGTTTATCGATCCCTTTCCACGGGACCTGCCTAATTGGAAAAAAGAAAATACACAAAAAAAAAAAACACCAAAAATTACAATAAAATTAAGTGACAAGTTTAAGCACCAACCCATACTTCCCCCCTTCCCCCTTTGCTTTACTCATTTCTATTACTTCCTAAGTCTCTCTTCTCTTCCCTGCTTTTGGTCTTTTATACTAAAGAGTACTATAGTCTTTCCTTAGCCTTTTCCTCCCACTTGGGACCATGGCTCAGGTCGTTGAATTAGTGTCTTAATATTAGCTATTCTCCAATCCTGAAAGTCTACAAATGGGAGTTCTAGTATTTCTAAGAACTCTTTTAAATCATCCCTGGTGCGTAGTACTGCTGTTTTCCCATTCCTTGATGCTATTAAGCGAAAAGGGTACCCCCATCGATACTTAATGTCTGCTGCCTGTAGAGCTTCCAATAACGGTCGGACCATTCTGCGCTGCATTAATGTACGACGGGATATGTCAGGGAACAAATGGATATGAGCTCCTTCGTATTCAATTGTGGAGGTATCTCGTGCAATCCTGATTATTGTTTCTTTTATTGTGTACTTATGCAATTTGCATATCACATCCCTAGGCTTGTCTTTATTTTGAATACCGAAAGAGGTAACACGATGAACTCTATCCATTTCAATGAATTCCGGTGCAGCTGTTCCCATAATTTGGCAGAATAGCTTTTGGACTACCATTGGCAGGTCGCTGCTATGGTATTTTTCCGGTAGTCCTCGTATGCGTATATTCTGTCGCCGATCCCTGTTCTCAAATTCATCCATTTGATCTCTATAATTATTCATTACTTCCTCGTGGTATTTAATAGTGTCTTGGTTCTCTGCTACTGCCTGTGCCATATCTTCTTGAGTATTCTCAATTCCTTCCAATCTATTACCTATTGCCACCACTTCTTCCCTTAGTTCTTCTACTGCTAGCTTACATGATTTCTCTACTGTTGCTATTAGCTGTTGAATGTCCGCCTTCGTAGGGAGGGCCTTTATATGCTCTCTTAGATCCCATTCTAAATTTATGCTTTCCGTCTCTGTCCCTTCAGAACCTCTTTTATTTTGCTCTGTCATACTGGGGTTTTCCGGTCTCTCTTTTATCCTTTCTTTCCTTAGTGTGTCAACATGAGGTCCCTTATGGTCTTTACTCTTCACCCTTTTTTCTGTTTGCTCTTCCCCATGTGTATTACCTCCATTATCAGTTGTATATTGGGTTACCTTATCTTCGCTAATTATTGTTCTTTTCTTGGCAGGGGATCTTTGTAAATCCGCTCCCTGGTCTGTTGCAGTACCTTCCATTATTGAGAGTCTTTTTTTTTCCTCCCTTATGCCACCATCCCTCCAATCCTCTTTCAAACTTCCTGGGGTTTGTATTCCTTCTCTTTGCCTTCCCTCCAAGTAATTTCCGCTTACTCTCCGCTCCTCTTTGCCTGCGGTTTGTAACCCCCGGCCATACCCTATTGGCTCATTGTGGTTCAATGTTGATACTCCTCGTCCAGCCTTTGTATGTCCGCTTGCCATCTCCAGGCTCCCCCGTCTCCCCTCTTGGCTCCGGGTTGTTAGCCGTTCTCCCTTTTGCGGTGTCAGGTAGGCTCGCAATACACTTGCCGAGTTCCTGCTTCCGCCTGCTGCTGGTTGTAATGCCGCACGTCTGCGTGTTGTCATTCCTGCTGCTTACTCTTCTCCACTTCCTTTATTCTTTGTTATCTCTTTAATTCTCTTTATGTTAAAGTCCGATCTCTTTGCTACCCCATACTATGCATCCGTGCTTCTATCAGGTCTTAAGAAGCCCGGGTGTATGGGGGAGGGGGCTCTCCAACTGCTCACCAGCCTCTTTTATAGCCAAGCTATGTCTACAACCGAAAACGATTTTCAGCATATAAATATATATAATGATATGTGCTAGGGTTCTCTGCTACCCGGTTCCTATAAATCGTATCACAAAAGTCCATGCACCTTTATACACATATTTATATATTTATACAGCCTTATATATGTATTCAGGGTGGGTCAGACCTGTATTCAGAGTTACTTCATTCAGAGTTCAAAATTACTTTTCCATAGAGAATATAATAATAGGTTCTCTCACCCTCTCTTCTGATGTTCTCCGGGCTGTTCTCCAGGCTATTCTCTTGTATATCAGCAATCCAGGCTGGCATGGGGTTCACAGACCTGCTCCACAAGATCCGTTCGTGCATCCAGCCTAACCCCCGCTAGCCGCGCCGGCAACACGATCTATCAGCCCTTCGTAACTCCACACTGGTGTGTAGGAGGTCCCGGAATCTCGCGAGGTCTTCGGCTCCTCCCGCTGGACTCTCCGCTCTGGTGCTCCGTCACCCGCCCTGTGCCGCTCGACCCCGCCGGTCCACCAGTCCCAGCAGCCGGGCACCGCGTTCTCGGATGTAGGGGATGAAAGGAGCCGCAAGAGGGGAGGAGAGGAGAGGATAGGAGGATGGAGGCAGCAAGAAGGTAAGGCCTTTCCAGCCGTATGGGGGGTATCCTCGGATTTGCAGCTAGTTGGCCATTCCGTCGTCCCCTTCTGAGGGGTAGGGAAGTTGGTCGTTCATCCCGCTGAGACTTCTTCCTAGCAAGGGAGGGGGGAGCGGCGTCAGTCACTCACTCACTCGCACGCTCCTCTCCACCTCTCCACCGGAAGTCCGGCATCTCGGTCAGAGCCAATTGGCGACGCTTTACATTTTTTTTACGGTTACCAGGTTAGAGTTACAGAGGAGGTCTAGTACTAGAATTATTGCTCTCGCTATGACAATCGTGGTGATACCTCACATGTGTGATTTGAACACCGTTTACATATGTGGGTGCAACTTCCGTATGGTTTTTCTTTGTTTCGCGAGCTCGCGGGGACGGCGGGCACTTTAAATTTATTTTTTTTTTTTATTTATTTTAAAATGAATAAATTATTATTTTTTTTAATAATTTTTTTGATCACTTTTATTGCTGTCACAAGGAATGTAAACATCCCTTGTGACAGTAATAGATGGTGACAGGTACTCTTTATGGAGGGATCGGGGGTCTAAAATACCCCCAATCCCTCCTTTACACTTCAATGTATTCAGATTGCTGAAAACGGCAATTCTGAATACTGTATATTTTTTAAAACCGGCGCCATTGGCAGCCGAGTAAACGGGAAGTGACGTCATGACGTCGCTTCCGTGTTTACTATTAGGAGACTGGAATGAGGCCACTTACGGCTTCATTCCAGTCCCTGCCCAGCAGCCGGAGGCATCCGATCATGCATCGGTGCTCCCAATTGAGCGAGAGCACCGGTAAGAGCGGCGGGAGGGGGAGGATGTCCCCTCCCGCTCCTCCGGCATAACAGCCGAGCGGCTTTTAGCCGCATCGGTTGTTATGGCTGGATAGCCAATCGCCCGACAGGTTTAGAGATGTTGTCTGCTCCAGCCTCCCCCAGCAGGATGCAAGAGCTGGATCTATAGCTCTACACTGTCACGGACTTAGAAATCAAGTGTGGTGGGCACTCCATCTATGATTACCACCGGTCTTTTTCGACCAAGGCCGCTGCCAGGCTCAGCCAGGTCCAGGTCAAGATAGACTGGAGTGTTTCTGACACAGAGCTGTTCTGCCGCCACTTCGCAGGCCTCCACTCCCCGCTCTGTACTATTTGCCAGCCCGCTACCCACACGACAAATTGGTTCTCTGATGCAGCCATAAGGTGTCCCTTCTACCCCCCTTCCACCTCCGCCACCAGTCATGTAACAATTACAATCAGGGCGGATGCTTCCATGGCCAGTGCAGGCTTCTCCACGTTTCCACAGCTTGCCATAAAACACACCCGAAGGCCACCTGTCAACTGAAACAGCAGGGAAAGTCCTGACTAGGCCAGATAGATGTTGGTTGGGGTTCTACCTCTCTACACATCCCGTCCCCTCTTTGGCTATATTCCTGATGCACGGATTCACAGCGAAGTTCCACACCTTACCCCTGGCAACCCACGAATGTAGAAATTTTACCTCAAATACACCTCAGTTGACCTGGTCACCCAGGCCATCATTGGGATAGGTCCCAGCGCCTGGCTGTCCAAAGCAGGCATCTCAGATGCATTCAAACACCTCCGTATCGCACCATCCCTCTCACGGTGGCACGGTATTAAGTGGACAGAGTCTTATTACTTTGCCACCAAGCCGACCTCCGGGTCCAAGAGTAGCCTGTGGCTGTTCAACGTCTTCGCTCAGGCCCTCACATGGATTCTCTCACACCAGGCCCACTGTCAGACAGTCATCCACTACCTCGATGAATTCCTGCTCATGAAACAACCAGGGCCACCCCCGGAAGATCTAGACAAGTTGAGAATGGTGTTTAGCAACCTCAACGTGCGCATAGCCGATCATAAAGTGGAAGGTCCAGCACCCTATCAAACTTCCTAGGTGTCACTCTGGATACGCGTGCCATGCAAACTAGACTGCCTCCTGACTAACTGGCCTGTATCAGGACAGTTATCCACAACTTCACCCTGTTGTTAGCATGCTCCAGAAGGCAGTTGTAATCCTTACTATGGATGCTCAACTTCACCATGAGGATTTTTCCTCAAGGGCGGTCCTTTTATATCATGGATTTTAGTCTTTCTCACACCGGTGCAAGATCGAGCCTGAGTTCCCAAACTAGACCAAGCAGCAGTAGCAGACTTAGTTATGTGGGATGAGTTCCTCACCAATTGGAACGGCATTTCAATGTTCATCCCGGCAGTGCAGCATCAGCTCAGTCACTACAGGTGGTCATCAATGCCGCAGCCTCCACTGTTTCACTGAACCGTGGCGCCCAGATCGGTTGCCACGCACAGCTGGCCCTTACAATACCATCAGGCTTTAGCTTGCTAGCGTTCAGCCCTTTCTGTCCTTACAGTACCCCAGTAAACAACCAGTATTTACGGCCCATGCTATCTGGTCTCTCCTACGGGGCATCCAGAAACACTAGCCCATAGCCAGCAGCAAACACCTACCTGTCATGAGAGCCATCTCCAGAGGCATGTCTAAAATCCGTACCCTTTGTCCGTTTGGGCTTTTGCCGACTACTGTCCCAGCTACCCAACCGGTCTGATAGTAGCCCGCTGTTACCCTTTCCGTAACGGCCCCCTGAGTGGCTGTCAGTTCACCAGACATGTCAGGATCCATCTAGTTAACTTGGGCCTTGACCCCAGGCAGTTCTCTGCACAATCCTTCCAGATTGGAGCAGCTTCTGCTGCATCCCAGCACGGGGTACCTGGCCACGTGATCAAGAGTTTAGGCAGATGGCAGTCCACTTGCTTCGCTACGTACATCCCAAATCCTCACCTGGAAATAGCACAAGCCTTCACCAAGCTGGCTCAATAAACCACTGAACCAATAAAGAATTATTACCCTATCTGAATCTTTTGCCCTCTTTCTTGGCATACCCACCAGGCCACACCTCAGGTCTATGTGATGTGGTCTACATGTTTATGTGATCCATATCGGTCTCAGTCATAGGGCCACGACCATAAGTACCATTTCATTTAAAGCACTGTAAAGTAATTTTAAAATTGACATACAGTATATGAAATCATTCTTTTCGTTTTGTACAAATGCAGCATTGGAGCAGGCCCTACTCCTCCCCATCCCCCTTCTTTTGGTACTGACATTCTCTCCCCACACCCTTGTGCTGAAAATAGGCCAGTATAGAAACTGCTGTGATGTGATAGTTCCTCTCACTGTATCCTGTAGCAGTGTGCTCCTCCTGTACATACACAATATGCTTGAATGGTCCGTTGAGTTAGCTGTAAGCACATTGAACAAAAATAAAACAATGATCTAATGCTAATTTGAACTAAAAAGTCAACATATCTCCATTAACCAGCCCACACAGACATTTTTTTTGTTTTCCCCTTTTTATTGGTTGAACTAGATGGACTTTGTGTCCTTTTTTAACCACTTAAACCTCAGACCATTGTGCTGGCCAAAGACCAGATCACTTTTTGCGATTCGGCACTGCGTTGCTTTAACTGACAATTGCCCGGTCGTGCGACGTGGCTCCCAAACAAAATTGAAGTTTTTTTTCCCCACAAATAGAGCTTTCTTTTTGTGGTATTTGATCACCTCTGCGGTTTTTGTTTTGCGTTATAAATAAAAAAAAAGAGCGACAATTTTGAAAGATTTGTTTTTGCTTTTTGCATCTCCCTGTTCTTTCTCTCCTTGAGACAATCGCTGGTATCCGGTATAACGTACAATGGCATGCGCCAGTCGGGAACCGGTTAACCAGACTAACTATATAACTGAGTTGGAAGTAGTCTGACAGGCATTTTGCATAGATTGGTGGATAAACTCATCTCGTTTTAGACATTTTTTTTCCTCTCACTTCCTGTTTTGGATGATGGACAGGAAGGGAAATCTCCCCCATTGGAGATATATGGGAAAACGATAATGACTTGGGGTTATAACCCTCATTACTCTACCCACCAGAAAAAGTTTTAGTTCTGCTCTAGAAGGTAGTTGATCTTTCGCAACACAATCTGATGACCATCAGGGTAAACATTTTGTAGAACACAAAATGATTCTAAAGGCATTTTTTGTAAATAAAAATAAAAAGGTGTTATACTTACCAGCTGTGTGCAAAGATATTGTACAGATCCGTTTCTTACTTCTTCTTTGGCGGTTCACTGCTAGTGAACGCCCCTTTTTCTCCTGGAGTGCCCTCATAGCAAGCCGGGTGCTATGGGGGCCCCTTGTATGAGTGCGCTTCTGAGCCGGGCTGTGTGCATCCATAGACACACACACACACAGCATGGCTTGGTCACTGCTCCCCCTGCACAGGATTTTACCAACTATGACTGTTGCTTCTCTCAGTATAACCTGGAGAGCAGGAAGAGAAGAGAGAAGGCCTGCACTCAGGACAGCGTTGGATCGACAGAGGACTTTGTTAAATAGTTTTTTTTTTGGGGGGGGGGGGTGGTAGAATAGTTAGTGGAGTTTTTTTTATCTTAAAGAGGATCTTCAGCCCCCTCCCAAATATAAAGTCAGCAGCTGCAAATACTGTAGATGCTGCCTTTATATAAAAGGACACTGACCTGTCCTATTCATGGTTTGTGAATAGTTCCATAGCCATCTGGGGCCGGTGCTGTGTCCCAGAAGACTGCAGGCAAAGGGAGGGACTTCCTGCCCTTAAAAGGAGAACAACCAAAGCTTATGTGGCTGTACTTCTCCTATGGATGACAGGAGTGCAGTTCGTTCTGCACTCCTGTGACCAGTTTTCAGTAGGCAGTGGGCTGAAGCCCACTGTCAGCTGACATCACAGAGCGGGTCCAGGCTTTGGAAAGCTTGCGACCATATTCTCAGGATCCGTCCCCATGTCTGGACCGGCACCTGGCTCAGCCTCTCAGCAAGCTGCTAAAACCCTGAGTCGGCGGCTCCCGCCTCCTCCACAGCCCAGATCACTCAGTTCTAGTGTGGGGTGGGGGACCCATGCCGCATCTAGCTAGGTGTAAATAAATATATATATATATATATATATATATATATATATATACAGATTAATAAATATATAAACAGATTCCAATACTTCTTAATCATACTAGATGTTCTCCAAGTTGGGAATCTCAGAAAATGCGTCTGCAATGGCTAGTTACAGTTTTGGGTGGTTGCCCCTCAAAACTAGGGAAAACAGTGATAGGCAGGTCCTAATGGGGAGAAATTGCTTGGATTATAAATTGGGTGAAGAAGGAATTGCAAAAGGGTCTGATTGACAGTTTCTAGACACGTACGTGTGTGTGTGTGTGGTCAGATTTACATTTAGTTGAATAACCTTTACCACTTCTCCTCATTTTAATAGGACAGTCCCTCATCACAGGAAGCATGTATAAACCAAAGGGCAAAAAATGTAATATATTGCAGCTTACTAGTCCTTAAAGTGATTGTGAAGACTTTTTTGTTTACATTAAAAATAACAAACATGTTATACTTACTATCTCTGTGCAGTGGATTTGCACAGAGCAGCCTGGATCCTCCTTCTCGGGTCCCCGGCTGGAGCTCCTGGCCCCTCCCTCCTGTTGGATGTCCCCATAGCTTGCTGTGGGGGCACCCGACCCGAGTCACAGCTCTCTGTGTCCATTCGGACACGGAGCTGCAGCCTGCCCTGCCACCCTTTCTCATTGGCTGACTGACTTTGACAGCAGTGGGAGTCAATGGCGTTGTGCTGCTGTCTCAGCCAATGAGAATGGGAGTTCCAGGCAGCTGAGACATTCCTACAACATCACTGGAGCTAGAAGGAACTCGGGTAATTATTCAAGGGGGGGGGACTGAGAGGGGCTGTTGCACACAGAGGGCTTTTTATCTTAATGCATAAAATGCACAGGACGCTTTTCAGGCACCTGTAAGGCACCTGAAAAGCACCTCTCATGCTTCCCCAGTGTGAAGGCCTGAGTGCTTACACACCTGGGTGGCGCGCTTGCAGGACGGGAAAAGTACTGCAAGCAGCATCTTTGGGATGGTGCAAAACCACTCCCAAAACACATTGCCCATTGAAATGAATAGGCAGCGCTACCGAAGTGCTTGCAAAATGCTTCAGGATTGATACAACATGGGCGCTTTTAACTATTTCCTCTGCGGCTAGCGGGGGGGGTAAAAATGCCCCGCTAGTGGCCGAAAAGTGCTGCTATAACAGCAGTAAAGTGCCACTAAAACTAGCACCGCTTTACCGCTAACGCCGGCAACAATCATTGCTCCCTCCATGCAGCCATCACATCTTAGCTGGTAATCTATAATATATTACATTTTTATTTTAGGGTTCTGGATAGCCAATGATTTCTAAGCATTGTCCCTTCACAAAGCCATAAAAATATTTGGCAGTTCTCTTTGAATTGTAAATTACAATTGTGTGTCTGTGACACCTGTATACAGACTTGGGTGTGCTTGCCAGTTTTTACGAATGGAGAGACTGGAAAATTCCATCCTGACTGCATTATGGCGCAGTTCCTCCCTCCCCCACCCTCCCCCTCCTTTTCAGACAGCAGCGAAAACAAGTAGATCACGTCATGGCATGTCTGTCTTAACCCTTTCATAACAAAGGCTAAAAGAAAGCCTGAATACAGTTTTGCAAATTTGACCTGTGCTAGTAAAACTGTACATAATATCGCAGCTACTTAGTGTATCCAGGTGAATTATACCATGTTTATCTCAGAACAAATTGGGCTTTCATTTAAAGGTCAATGGTAATTGATACCTGCTGATGTGTTTTTTATTTTTTATTGAAGGGTCCAGAAGCAATAATTGTGCAGTTTGCTTTTTTTTTTAATCCTACCTAAAAACACACCAAATTAAAAATACTTTTTTCAATCCTACCTAAAATACACGGATTCCATCTTTTGACTCTGACCATGACCTTTAACCCCCTACCTTCAACCTGGACTTACATCAAAACACTGATTTAGTTATTTTGTTCTTTATTTTAAAATTATTATTATTATTTTTTTATACACTTAACTTTTTTTTTTTTCTTGCTAGAGGAAAAGGGTAAACAAAGAGATGCAATGTATCCTTTTCTTCATCCATGAGGGGAAAACATAGTGGTAATCTGTACAGTGACCGACCACTGTGATAAACAATCAGATGACCATGAATCGGGCCTCCTGCTTCTCATTGGTATGATACCTGGAGACCTTGGTCTCTATGCTGGGAGCGTGTTGTGCAGTATAATCTTAGCACAAACTTATTGGCACATATGTGCAATCCCACAGATAAAGACCAACTACCATGAGGTTGCATATAAATGCGTATGCTGATTGGGAAGATAATACGATTCTCCATACCGTTCAAAAGATTTAAAGTGTATTTGGTCTTGTGTATGTGAATAACTGTTCCACATTACTTGCTTCAGAACCATTTCTTTTTCTATTTATATTATTGTTGTTTGAGGATCAGCATTAGCAACTGTGGCAGCACGCAGGTAAAATCACCTGGTTGTATTCAGGATGGGAAATATGTGTGTCCTAGATTCAGGCTTTATGCAGACTTTTACAATTAGAGGGGAAGAGTTAATGAGCCCAGCTGAAGTAAGTGGGCTCATTAAGACCTCTACAAAAAACCCCAGCATGCATAGGGAGATGCTCCATCCTGGAACCAGTTTTGTGTGTATAGACTGGGGAGTCTGAGATCTGTTCTGTGCGGTGAGTTAACGCCTGTGTGGCAAACCCCTACAATATAGACAGGGACTGGGGCAGCACAAGGCTGCACCCAGTTGTTAGACAGGGAGTCTACGTGTGTAGTTAGAGGTCAAGCTGACCAGGATTTATTTTCTTGTTTTATTTTGTTTGGCTGTTATATGTATCACTGCATGTAGCCTAAATAAACTGGACCTTTTGTTTTTTGCACCTACACCGCTGTCTGCTGTGCCTGACTTTGTGTTGTGAACCCATCCAGGGGGTCACACACACCCGCTACCGAGCGAACCCCCTCACAGTTGGTGGAGAATTTTGGCAGTTTTTTTTTTTTGTTGTTAAGGCCAGCATGGAGGAGATACTGAGACAGCTGGCTCTAGCAAATGCAAACCAGCAGCAAACAAATGCAGCTTTACAAAAGAGCCTTGCAGCTCAACAACAGAGCCTTGCCGCCCAACAGCAGGCAAATGCAAATCAGCAGCAGACAAATGCAACTTTGCAGCAGAGTTTGGAAGCTCAGCAACAAGCCCAGCAGCGATCTGAAGCCCGCTTCATAGACCTGTTGCAGAAGCAAGAGCAGAATTTTCAACAGCAAATAGAGACATTGATACAGCAACGTCCGCAGACCAATGAAGCAAGTGGGTACAATAATACCGCAACCTTTGGTGTGAGCCGTTTACTGACAAAAATGACTGGAGAGGATGATCCGGAGGTGTTTTTGACCACATTTGGAAGGACTGCTGAAAGGGAAAAGTGGCCTAAGGAGCAATGGGCTGGACTGGTGGCCCCTCTGTTAACTGGGGAATCGCAGAAAGCTTATTATGACCTAGAGCCTGACCAAGCAAAAGACTATGTGGTGCTAAAAGCAGAAATATTGGCACGGCTGGGTGTCACCCTGGCAGTCCGGGCTCAGCGTGTGCATAACTGGACTTTTCAGGTTGGAAAACCTCCCAGGTCTCAAATGTATGATCTCATTCACCTGAGCAGGAAGTGGCTGCAGCCAGAGATTTTGACCGCACCAAACATTGTGGAACGTGTGGTTATGGATCGTTTCCTGAGAGCTCTTCCTACTGCCATCCAAAAATGGGTAAGCCATGGAGACCCAGAAAATGCAGATAAACTTGTGGATCTGGTTGAGAGGTACTTGGCTACAGAGAACTTGACCACCTCTTCCAGGGACTCACGGACTTTCCCCCCTAAGACCAGATCATCCCCAGTGGCGGGTAAGATGACTCCAAGGGGTGAGGGTGGAGAGAGTGAGAGGGTGGGAGTTCTACCTAAGGTCTGGCGGGAGCAGCCCAGGAAGCCCATGCTGCAAGAGGCAGCGAAAAAAATTATTTGCTACCGCTGCCGGCAAGAGGGACATATTGCAGCCAATTGCCCAGTTGTGGATGAGCCTATGCAATGTGACTTTATAAGGGAGAGACGTCAGTCGCTGTTTGCGACAGTTGCATGCACTGCCATTCGGGGACCTGAGAAACATTTATGTAAAATGTGTATTAATGGTAGACCTGTTGATGTGTTGCTAGATTCAGGTAGCCTGGTAACATTGATAAAAGCTGAATTAGTTACTACAGAGGTCTCTGGGAAGAACAGGGTGGCTGTTATTTGTGTGCATGGGGACACCCGAGAGTATCCTGTAATTTCAGTGTTTTTTGAGACCCCCAAAGGTAACCTCTCTCATCAGGTGGGGTTAGTGTCTCAGTTACCACATGATGCTATTGTGGGAAGGGATTTTCCAAAATTCTGGGAACTCTGGGATTGTCCTGAGGCCCCCATTGGTGCCCCTATAAACCAGGAAGATGACCAGAATTCCTCTGGGAGTGGTGAGGACTCTCCTGAATTTCCCTTGTCGGTATTGGCGGGGGAAACTCGAGAAACTGGGGAGGAGCCAACATCCTCAGATGAAAACATGCCGTCTGTGGAGTTTTCGGATCTTGAGGTTCACAGGGAAAATTTTGCCACAGAACAGTTAAAAGACCCCACCCTAATAAAGGCACGGGAAAATGTGGTGAAAATAGATGGCGAGTTAGTGAACCCAGATAAGACTTGCCCTTATCCTTACTTCACTATGGAAAGGGACCTGCTATATCGAGTGGCTCAAAGGGCAGAAGAAACCATTGAGCAACTTGTAGTGCCCAAACCTTACAGGAAGTTGGTGTTAGAATTGGCTCATGGACACATTCTGGGAGGTCATCTGGGGACAGAGAAAACCATAGAGAGGGTATTGCAGAGATTCTATTGGCCTGGGGTCATGAAGGAAATAAAAAATTATTGTTCTTCCTGCCCTGTGTGTCAGAAGTCGGCACCTATGCCACATTTCCGTAACCCACTGGTACCTCTTCCTATCATTGAGGTCCCCTTTGAGAGGATCGCAATGGATTTGGTAGGTCCGATAATGAAGTCTGCTAGGGGGCATCAGTACATTTTGGTTATATTGGACTATGCCACCCGTTATCCGGAAGCAATTCCTCTCCGAAATACCTCGGCCAAAACCATAGCCAAAGAGCTATCCCTTGTTTTTAGCCGCGTGGGTATTTGTAAGGAACTGCTTACGGACCAAGGTACACCCTTTATGTCCCGGGTTATGAAAGAATTATGCAAGTTGTACAAAGTGAAGCAATTGCGTACATCTGTGTATCACCCCCAAACAGATGGGTTGATTGAAAGATTCAACAAAACCCTAAAACAAATGTTAAAGAAGGTGGTGGATAGAGATGGAAAGAATTGGGATTGTCTAATACCCTATCTGATGTTTGCCATTAGGGAGGTACCCCAATCCTCTACGGGTTTCTCACCCTTCGAGTTGCTCTATGGGAGACACCCAAGAGGGCTGCTGGATATCGCCAAGGAAACTTGGGAAAATGAGAGTTCTCCTCACAGGAGTGTGATTGAGCATGTCGCCCTGATGCAAGATAGAATTGCACAAGTAATGCCAATTGTAAAGGAACATTTAACCCAAGCGCAGTTAGCACAGCAGAGAGTGTACAACCGTGGGGCCAAGACACGTACTTTTTCCCCGGGGGATAGGGTCTTGGTGCTAGTCCCTACGGTTGAAAGCAAATTTCTGGCCAAATGGCAAGGTCCATATGAAGTAATTGAAAAAATTAGTGAGGTGAACTACAGGGTTAGACAGCCAGGAAGGCGAAAGCCGGAGCAGATCTATCACGTCAATCTGCTGAAAGCCTGGAGGGATAGGGAATCCCTAGTCGCAGAGACTTTGTCACAAGTACAGCCTGATTGCTTAGTTCCTGAGGTTGGAATAGCAGACACCTTATCGAAACCCCAACAACAGGAGGTTAAAGAGTTTGTACTTCGTAACAAAGAGATTTTCTCTGAGCTTCCGGGACAAATATCTGGCGTAGAGCATGACATTATCACCCCGCCAGGAGAAAGGGTAAAACTAAAACCTTATAGAATACCAGAGGCCCGACGGGAGGCAATACGTGGGGAGGTTCAAAGGATGCTGGAATTGGGTGTGATAGAGGAGTCCCAGAGTGACTGGTCCAGTTCTATTGTACTAGTGCCCAAACCTGATGGGAGCTGGCAGTTTTGTAACGATTTTAGACAATTAAATAAAGTTACAAAATTTGACACCTACCCCATGCCACGTATAGATGAGTTGGTTGACCGGCTGGGAACAGCCCGATATATGACAACTCTTGATCTCACCAAAGGGTATTGGCAAATTCCCCTGGCCGAGTCGGCCAAGGAGAAAACTGCGTTTGTAACCCCAGATGGGACGTTCCAATATAAGAGAATGCCGTTTGGGTTACAGAATGCACCGGCAACATTCCAGCGGAAAATGGATAAGATTCTGAGGCCCCATCATAAATATGCTGCAGCTTACCTGGATGATGTGATTATCCATAGCACAGACTGGGTCTCACATTTGCCAAAAGTACAAGCAGTCCTAGACTCTATCCGGGAAGCTGGGTTTACGGCCAATCCAAAGAAGTGTACCATTGGACAGGAGGAGGCCAAATATTGCTTCTCAGGCTGTGCCCCTCACCAACCTGACAAAAGGGAAAGAGTCGGTTATGGTTAAATGGTCCCCAGAGGCTGAGGAAGCATTTCAGTCCTTAAAAACAGCCTTATGTAGCCAGCCAGTGTTGTACTCACCAGACTTCTCTAAGGACTTTGTTGTACAAACTGATGCATCAGACGTTGGGTTAGGAGCAGTGTTATCCCAGGTCTGGAACGGGGAAGAGCACCCAGTCATTTACCTCAGCAGGAAGGTAAAGTCCCATGAGGTAAATTACTCCACGATTGAGAAGGAATGTTTAGCAGTGAAGTGGGCTCTAGATTCCCTTCGGTACTATCTGCTAGGTAGGCACTTTGACCTGGTGACTGATCACGCTCCTTTAAAGTGGATGGCTCAGAACAAGGAGACCAATAGAAGGGTAAATAGGTGGTTCCTGGCCCTACAGGAATTTAACTTTACAGTTAAGCATCGCCCTGGTGTTAAAATGGGGAATGTGGATGCTTTGTCTCGGATACATGCGTGTCTGGCTGCTTGTGTTACAACCCCAAGGTTGAAACAAGAGGGGGGGGGGGGTATGTGGCAGCACGCAGGTAAAATCACCTGGTTGTATTCAGGATGGGAAATATGTGTGTCCTAGATTCAGGCTTTATGCAGACTTTTACAATTAGAGGGGAAGAGTTAATGAGCCCAGCTGAAGTAAGTGGGCTCATTAAGACCTCTACAAAAAACCCCAGCATGCATAGGGAGATGCTCCATCCTGGAACCAGTTTTGTGTGTATAGACTGGGGAGTCTGAGATCTGTTCTGTGCGGTGAGTTAACGCCTGTGTGGCAAACCCCTACAATATAGACAGGGACTGGGGCAGCACAAGGCTGCACCCAGTTGTTAGACAGGGAGTCTACGTGTGTAGTTAGAGGTCAAGCTGACCAGGATTTATTTTCTTGTTTTATTTTGTTTGGCTGTTATATGTATCACTGCATGTAGCCTAAATAAACTGGACCTTTTGTTTTTTGCACCTACACCGCTGTCTGCTGTGCCTGACTTTGTGTTGTGAACCCATCCAGGGGGTCACACACACCCGCTACCGAGCGAACCCCCTCACACAACATAGTAACAGAGTCTGCCCATTTTTATTTATTTTTTGCTAACTTTTTTGGCTGGAGATCTATGTTTGTCCAAAGCATATTTGAAGCCATTTACTGTTGATTGTCTCACTATCTCTGCTGAAAGTTTAGGTAGTGAGTAAATGGCTTCAAACATGCTTCGAACAAACAGATCTATATTCGGACAAAAAAAAGTTAAGGAAAGAAAAAAAAAATAAAAGTTGTAAAACATTTTGAAAGGGGTGCTTTTCTTGGGTTATGCTTGTGTCAGAATGTGAAGATTATGACATTAGTGCCTTGCCTCTCCACCTCATCCAAACATAGAATGCTTTACAATCATTGAAAAAATGTTCTGTGTTCTCTGACTGGCTCCTGTGCTGATGAAGCAGCAAGGCATCTGGAAGCTAGTGGAGATCACTGAAGTAGTTGTGCCTACTACAGTAAATTCCATCTTCCACAAAGATTTCCCAAGTGTGGCACATGTGTAGGTACAATGGTCCAAGCTGGACCAATGTAACTATCCAAAAAAGCCATACCTAAACTTCAGCTTTAAAAGAGAAGTGCAAAAATACAGAAAAAAAAATCATACTTCCCTAGATGGCTGCAGCACCGATCCCAGCTGCAGTGGTCCCCCACTGGCTCCACCCCAAGAACTGAGTGATTAAACACTGCTGATCACTCAGTTCCCCTCTCCACTCTGAGGAGAGTGTGTCGACTGTCAGTGACTGACTGGCTCTCTGCTCTGCCTTTCCAGCTCCCCCTGGAACGCTGGGCTGTGGAGTAGGCAGGCAGGGCTGGCTCAGATTCTCAGTCGGTCCAGGCATCTGGGTGGATCAAACTGTAAAGTTGGGATCTTTCCCACACTTGGACTGGCTGAGTGACATCCGCTGACATCAGGCTTTAGCCCATTGTCGTCTGAAATGGGCCACAGGAGTGCAGAACAAACTGCACTCCTGTGACTCAATGGAGAAGTACAGCCAAAATAGCTTTGGCTGTATTTCTCCTTTAAAATATGTGTACATTGAATGTTCTAACACACACAAAAAACACACAAAAAACTGTTGCTCTAACCTATTAAGCCATAATCTGCTGTGCAACTGTGCAGTGCTCCATGTCAACCCCCGTCAGCCATGACTTCAATATAAAAACTAGAAAAACAGCTCTTGCACTTAAGAAACGTAAAGATGCTTTATTCAATCCAGGATAAAACTGAAACTCATGCTTTTCACACTCACGTGTTTCAGCCCTATGCACTTTTCCAGACTGTCAAAACCAAGTGGTGGTTTAGAATGTGTTTTTAACCTTGCATATAGATATTTATTGTGTCAATGTATCCTACAAGGTGATTTTTAACATGTAATAAGTCAATAAAAGCTTTGTAATCTTTTTATATAATTTTTTGTGACTGTATTTGGGTGCTCTAATGCTGGCCACACGCAAAGATTTTTCGAGAATGTTCATTTGATTTTCTAATCGTTAGTGGGGTCAAATTGATGTTTTCACCACAGTGATGTGAAAATTTGAAAGAACAGAATAGAAAACTTTTCTCAAACAAATTAATTTTTGAATTGAATGTTAAAAGCAAGCGAATCTTTCAAAGGACATTCTTTCATGCTCAGATATGAAATAATACATTACATCATCGCGTAAAGTTGTATTCTGTCTTACAAGAATTTTCTAGTAACCTTTTCATTTTCGATATGAGACTAGCATGCAAAAACAAAAAAATTGGTTAATTTGTCTGATATTCTCATCATGTGTATGAGGTATAAGTGTGGGAGCAGCCCTTCGACTGTTCTTCCTGGACTAGATATGTTTCTAAAGGCACAGAATATAACAGGCTTATTGGAAAAGGGTTTGTCTGTTGGTCTAGGCCTAGGGAATCATCCAATTGCTTTCAAATATAAGGATTATTTCCCTGCTGGAGCAAATTGGATCAAACTGTATATATATATGAACTAGAAGTTTTCAACAAAAAAGTGGGAAAATATTCCTAAAGCAAAAACCTTTTTGATGCTTTGACCTCTACCAGTAGAGGAGTTATTAGGTGCCAGTGTACCGTGGCACGCCTGTGTCCAGGAACCAGATAGAAGCTAAGGTCTATCAGCTTCTGTCCTGTAGCCACTCTTCCAATCCTAACATCATAAACACCTATACCAACGTCTGCGATTCATTAACCCACCAAATTTCCCTCTGTACCTGAAATTCTAACGTTCATAAATATTGCTTAAAAATAGAAAATGCGTTTTCAGTATTTACACAAGACATAGTTCTAAATTATGGTAAACAGTAATAAAAATAAAAAAAACACCTTTCAAGCTGCAAGTATATTTGGAGTAAACACCACATTATGATCAGTTGTTTCCTCAGTCGTGTGTGTTTGTGTACAAATTTATTTCAGTTACTTATATAGTACCATCAATTTACACAGAGCTTTACATATACATTGTACATTCACATCAGTCCCTACTCTCAAGGAGCTTACAATCTAAGGTCCCTAACGCACATCCGTACATACTAGGGACAATGTTAGACAGGATCCAATTAAGCAACCAGCGTGTCTTTGGATTGTGGGAGGAAACCGGAAGAAAACCCACGCAGGCACAAGGAGAACATGCAAACTCCACGCAGGTAGTGTCGTGGTTGGGATTCGAAACAGCGACCCTTCTTATTGCTAGGCGAAAGTGCTACCCACTACACCACTGTGCCGCCCGATGTATGCTTATTGAGAGGCTAGGGGTGATTAGATGTTCTCAGGATCGGTTGTTTTTGGACTCATTTAATGTTTGCGCGTTGGGATTCACTGGGCAGTGTTGCCCAGTGCAGTCCCAATGCAAAGATAAAGCAATAAGCAATTTGCCTCGTTTCCTATGGTGTCAAATCACACCACTGCATTGTGCTGTGTGCATTGAAAAGAGATATAGCATGCAGTATGTTTTTCCAGCACAGCAGACTGTTGCAGGAACCACTGCATCCCAACACCGCTTTGTGAATAGAATCTAATGAAATATCACCTGACATTACAATAAAGTTCTAACAAAAAAGAAAACCGTGATGCGTTGGGATTGGCGCTTCAGAACTGCGTTCTGTCTGAACCGACCAATGGCCATGCATTCAGCATGGCTGTTGGTGTGATTCACCCCTAACCTGTATATTTTATAACATGTTCATTTCACGTTTACTGCCTGCCTATATTGTGACAACTTTCTATACTGTAGGAAGCAAAAAGCATTTCTGTTCTCTTAGCTTGGTATATTCATTGGAATTCTGTGCCCTTGGTGCTTCTGGAAAATTCCATCTTGGCTGCATTCCGAATGAGTTCCTCCCTCCCTCCCTCCCTCCCCCTCCTGTTCTGAATGCAGCAAAAACAAGTAGATCATGTTACTGCTTATCCGTGTTAAACAGGATGCGATGACATTAAGGCCTGGAACAATGGGACTATTCAGAAAGGTTTTAAGCTTGTGCTTAAAAAATCATTATAGAATGAGCCGGATTCAATCAATCAATTTCTGATTCACTATATCACTGTGCCCGACTTTGTATGTGCTGCCCATACTGTGTGATATATTCCTAATAAAACTGCCAATACATATCAGATTGGGCTTTCTGAGACTTCCCCTTAATCAGCAGCATGTAGCCCAATCTGACAGTTTTGGTGATCCAGGGTATAGAAATAGATAAGCTGGGCAAGCGTTAACCATATTTTTATTTCAGGGCCACATAGAAGCAATGTTCGATAGGGTGCATACATTAGAGTGCAAAGATCAAACAAAGAATCGCATCTTCTGTTTTGATCGTTGGATGTTGCAAATCACTTGTGTTTCAGACCAAACCAGTCCATACTGTGAAGCAAACCTTTTTGTTTAGGAAAAAAATAAAATTACCTTTATGCAAATAATATGTATATGCATCAGGAGGTTCTCAATTGTGTATGACAAAAACTGGTGATATTTTCAGCAATGAACCTGTCATAAGAGACAAAAATCAGCTCTCACTTTTGACCTTCTGAAATTTCTAGTTGCCCGGATGTCATACTTTGTCTTCAGGTGAGGATAGAAGGAATTCTTTGAAACATAGTTGAAATTTGGGTCACTGAATATAGCTCACGACGGGTGAGTTTTTTTTAGGCCTTGCCAAAATAATGGATCCTTGAAGAACTTGGGGCAAATTTGATGAATAATGTGTGGTATGATAACCGTATGGTGCACAACCACTTTGATAGCCTCAGGAGAAATGCAAGGGAGACACTTTCTACTGTATGTCCTTATATGCAGCAATAGAGTAACTGTCCGGCTAACAAAATATACATGATTTGTATATTAAAGTTGGTTTGTTTTGAGTGCCAACACCAAAAAAACTTCATAGCACTGGATTTGCAAACAAATTATTTTGTGAAACATGTCCCCATTTTTTTTTTTTTTCAATCAAAACCACACAATGTATACATTTTTATACAATGCTAAATGTAAACAGTGTGTTCCAACTGTCCCTCATTTGGACAGACTGCTCCTCTTTTTGTACCAAATTCCTCTTTCCTGAAAGGCTCCATGGCAGCATACGTGTGGGTAGCCCCGCCTCCACGATTACCCAATAGGACCCAACTCCCATAAATCTTTGCTCCTGGCCACTATCAGTGTTCCTTTTTTGTCCTCCCCAGTAGGACCAGATGGTTTCTTTCCTGGAAATAAAACTTCACGACGATCGATTGGCTGATTGACTGAGAAATTTTCCTCCGATAGGCCCTGACTGTTAAGCAGGGTATGGAGAGTATTTGCAGAGTAGCGCTGAAGAAAGGATTTCCTACCTGAGTGCGCACGGTCTGTGTCCCGTTGTTATGGGTGACCATTATCTGCTGGAGGTATGGCGTGTGTGTTCCAGTCCGTTCGGCCAGGTGATCGTTGGTGGAGTGGTGAGCCTTTTATCTATCCATGGCAGCATTGTATTTGTGTGTATTTCTTTTGTTTGTCTTGCGGTCTCCTCCATGCCGTTTGCGTTCGCTTCCGCGTTCCAGCAAACCTCTCTCCTACTTCCGGGTTATGCAGGCGTTCTGCGCATGTGCGAACCCGGTATGAGACCGAGGCTTGGTTCCCGCGCATGCGCGCGAGCGCCTCGCGTCTGACGTCGGCGATGACGTCACGGGCGCCAAATTTAAAAGGCTTTGGAAGCTGTCAGAACCCTGGGAATGTTTGCAGTGGTCGCAGCGACTTCCCGGGGCTGTCAGCGCGGCGGTTTAAGGTAAGAGCGTGTCCCTTAGGCTGGGGAAATGCTTTTAAAAAAAAAAAAAAAAAATGTGTGTTTTATTTTTCTCTTTAGTTGCAGTGTTTCTTAAACTGTGGGTTTATTGTGAATATGGACGCCTTACTGCCTCCTAGTGGCCAGCCCGCTCATGTTAGGTAGGTCTTTAGTATTTATGCTTTTTATATATTGGAGAGAGTGTTTGGCATAGGTAGGATTGACTGTATATCCTTTTCTCTCTCTGTCTGTTTTACCCTTACAGCCCTTCTGGGTCTGATCCACAACCTAACACTTCTAGACGCAGTGGATCATCAAGATCACACCGCCATAAATCCTCCTCAAGATCTAGCCAGCATAGGTCAAGATCTGAACAGCATAATAAGAATTATTCTCACCCCCCTGCTGCTCACTCCAGCAAGCGTACGGAAAAATCATGCTGGGGGTGCAGGATGCCTGTTCCTTCGGACGTATCCTTATGCGATCATTGCTTCTCCAAAGCTGCAGATGAAAGGGATGATGCAGACCAGCGTTTGGAGTCAATAGTAAGACGGGTTGTGAAGGAGTCTCTGCAGGAGAGGGACGCTCTACAGCTGTGTGAATCCCCGTCAGAATTATTGGCTCCTCCACCTGGAGAGAACCCATTGCAGGAGACATGGGAATCCTCTCAGCCAAGCCGCCTATCTGCTCCCATCTCAGATAGTGAATCTGACTGTGAGGATCCTGGTTTAGGTTTTGACTATGGACTGGTGCCTTCATTGGTCAAAGCAGTGAGAGAGGCTCTGAAGTGGGAAGACCCTGTTACTTCCCCACCAAAGCAGAGAAAGTTCTTTAAACAGCTCAATAAGGAGCGACAATTTTTTCCCTTCCTTTCAGAGTTGGGTGACATTATTACCGAGGAATGGAGCAAGGTGGATAAAAAGGGTTCCATGCAGTCAAAAATCCTGAAATTATATCCCTTTAAAGAAGAGGATGTGAAGCACCTGGAGTCAGCACCACTGGTGGATGCAGCGCTCATGCGTTTGGTGAGATATGTAACCCTACCCTTAGAGGATACGGTATCCTTTAAAGATCCTTTGGAAAGGCGGATCGATTCAGACCTTAAGAGGATATATCTGACTTCTGGAATGGCTTGCAAACCAGTGCTTGCAATGGCAGCGGTATCCAAGGCCATAGAATCCTGGGCTGATTCTGTAGAGGAATTCCTGAGGGGTATTTCTATTGAATCAGCAAAAGACTCCCCTATTCAAGAAATCAGGATGGCGTCTGCCTTTTTGGGGGAGGCATCTATTGATGTTATCCGCCTGATATCTCGGGATATGTTAGCAGCAGTCTCAGCTCGCCGTGCGTTATGGCTCCGTCCATGGCTGGCGGATCCAGCATCCAAACAGGCCTGGTGCCGTATTCCCTTTGAGGGGTCATCTTTGTTTGGTAACAAGCTGGATACTGCCATATCCCGGGCTACAGGTGGGAAATCTGGGTTTCTTCCCCAGGACAGACGTCTTCAAAATCAAAGGCGTCCATTTCCTAGAAGACAAGGCCCTGATCGTGCCAGGGAGGCGCGGAGCTATAGACCTGGTCGAGAATTCTCAAGGTCATGGAGATCCAGGCAATCTTCTTTCAAAAATACCTCAAAAGGGGGTTCGTCCGGCAAGCAGGATTCCGCGAAATCCTTTTGAAATTGGGCCCGCTCAAACTTGTCAGGTGGGGGCTCGTCTTCTCCACTTCAGGCATGTTTGGGCGGCCTCAATTCGGGATTTTTGGACTGTAAAAACAATTTCCTCAGGTCACAAGTGGGGTTTTATCAGCACCCCAAAGCTAAGATTTATTCCCACAAATCTTCCAGAATCAAAAGAGAAGAAACAAGTCCTATTGACCTACGTGAACTCTTTACTGGATCAAGGCGCAGCCGTTCCCGTTCCAGAAGAAGAACGTGGAGAGGGCATGTATTCCCCTTTGTTTCTGGTTCAAAAGAAAAATGGCACATGGAGGCCGGTAATAGATTTGACCCATCTCAATTCCTTCATTCGCAAAGAGAAGTTCAAGATGGAATCTCTGCTTACCATCCAGCAGTCCGTGTATCTGGGGGACTGGATGATATCAGTCGATTTGAAGGACGCTTACTTCCATGTTCCCGTGGCAAAGGAGTTTCAACAATACCTCCGCTTTGCAGTAGGCATTCAACATCTTCAATTTACATGTCTTCCCTTTGGGTTAACAACGTCCCCACGGGTCTTCTCCAAAGTTCTTTTGGCAGTTGTGGCCTTTCTCAGAGTCAAAGGTGTTCGTCTCCATCACTATCTCGACGACCTTCTTCTGCTATCCCAGAACAAAGATCAGCTCTTGGAGCACAAAGACCTAGTCATCTCCACTCTACAGGAGTTCGGGTGGCTTCTGAACTTAGAAAAGAGTCACCTAGATCCAACTCAGTCTCTTGTTTTCCTAGGGGCGCAGTTCAACACAGCAGAAGGTACTATCGCCCTTCCAGAAGAGAAGGTTGGAGTCATACGAGACAGGATTCATGCAGCCCTTGCAGCATCCCATCTCTCGGCTCTCCAATGTCTGAGGGTGATTGGCACAATGTCAGCCACCATTCCCATGGTAAAGTGGGCCCAGTGGCACACTCGTCCCTTTCAGAAGGGGTTTCTACAACAGTGGGACTTATCCAGCCAGACACAGCGCATATTCCTCACTCCAGCCATGAGGACGTCTCTTCTTTGGTGGCTACAGGGGAAGAACCTGCGCAACCACCATTCAATCATTCCCATCTCATGGGTCACGGTAACTTCAGATGCCAGCAACCGAGGATGGGGCGCTCACTGCCTTTCGGAGGTCGCTCAGGGCAGGTGGACGTTTCCATCACAGAGAGTCGTCTCCAATGTTCTGGAGCTAAGAGCGGCCTTCCAGGCGCTTCGGTCATTCCATCATCTGACAGCGAATGCCTCGGTCATGCTAAGGTTGGACAACACAACCGCGGTGGCTTACGTAAAGAAGCAAGGGGGAACTCGCAGCTGGTCCCTGTTACAGGAGACGGAGCCAATAATGAATTGGGCTCAGAAGAATTTGTCCAACCTTTCTGCAGTCTACATCCCAGGGGTGCAGAATGTTCAGGCGGACTTCCTATCGCGTGTCGAGTTGGACAACAACGAGTGGTCTCTACACCGGGAAGTATTCGATTGGCTCCTGACCTTAGGATTGTCCCTGGAAGTCGACTTGTTCGCTTCCCCGTGCAATCGGAAGCTTCCGAAATATTACTCAAGGTTCAGGGATCCCCAGGCATATGGGATAGATGCCCTCACAGAACATTGGAAGTTTCAGACAGCTTACGCCTTCCCTCCAGTTCCGGTGATCCTGCAATTCCTTCGGAGACTCAGGTCAGAGAAGGCGGAGATTCTCGCAGTAATTCCTTTCTGGCCCAACAGACCTTGGTTCCCTCTACTGCTGCTCCTCAGTTATCAAGAGCCAGTTCCCCTGCCTCTCAGGTCGGATTTGCTATCTCAAGGCACAAGGTTACATCCATGCCCATCATGTCTGAACCTCAAGGTATGGTTTTTGAGAGGGAAAGGCTAGAAGCTCTTGGTTGTCCGGAAGAGGTCATCCCAACCCTTCTCAATTCCAGACGCGGGAGTACTAATAGGGTATATGAGCGTATATGGTCCAAGTTTTCGGCCCATATGTCCTCCAGAGAAAATTCTTGCAGTTCTCCAACAATACAAGACATACTAAGCTTTCTTCAAACAGGCCTTGATTTACCTCTAGCTATCAGTTCATTGAGAGTCCAAGTATCGGCTATTTCAGCCTTTACGGGTATTTCCTGGGCAAACCATGCACTGGTACAACAATTCTTCAAGGGAGCTACTAGGCTCAGACCCCAAAGAAAACCAAGGTTTCCTAAATGGGACCTCCCTTTAGTGCTGGATTTTCTCTCAAACCTTGGAAAGGATTCTACGGAGCCTCTGTCCATAAGGGATCTCACTCTCAAGACCATCTTCTTGGTAGCTATAACCTCAGCCAAGAGAGTTTCTGAGATTAGGAATCTAGGTTCGGAAGAACCCTTTCTGACTTTCTTTCCAGATAGGGCAGTATTGATTCCCATGTTGGGATCGCATCCCAAAGTAACCTCGGTCTTCCATGAGAATCAGGAAATTGTGCTTCCCACTTTCAAAAACTCAGAGAGTCAGGATGTTCATCCTCTGGACGTAGGACACGCGCTGAAACAATATTTGGAAGTCACAGCTCCCTTTAGACAAACGAAATTTCTTTTTGTTCTCCCTCATGGCAAGAATAAAGGATTGCAAGCTTCGGCTAGATCTATCTCTACCTGGATCATTCAGATCATTCAGAGGGCGTACAGAGCAAAGGGCTTGGCTCCTCCTGAGGCATTAACAGCTCATTCAACACGGAGTATTTCAACATCGTGGGCAGCTTCTCGCCATGTGGCGCCTGAAGTTATTTGCAGAGCGGCCTCTTGGTCTTCTATTAATACCTTTGTTTCTCATTACTGTGTAGAGCCAGCGGCTCTGTCTTCTGTTAATTTTGGTTTGCAAGTTTTGTCGGTTGACAATGCTAAATAAACTTTTGTTCTTTGCTCGACATTTTGCCCACCCGGGTGTGTTTGGCGAGTTATTTCCCACACGTATGCTGCCATGGAGCCTTTCAGGAAAACGGAAAATTTGTATCAAATACTTACCGTAATTTTCCTTTCCTGATAGGCTCCATGGCAGCAGGAGTTCCCTCCCAAATGTCTGGAGTCGGCTAGTTACGGAACACTGATAGTGGCCAGGAGCAAAGATTTATGGGAGTTGGGTCCTATTGGGTAATCGTGGAGGCGGGGCTACCCACACGTATGCTGCCATGGAGCCTATCAGGAAAGGAAAATTACGGTAAGTATTTGATACAAATTTTCCGTTTTCTTCCCCATTTGTCTCTGTTTTTTGGTCAATGAATGTCCATAAAAAAAAAAACAATCAAATGTGGTATGTTTAAAAAAAATTTAAAATAATCTTTCTTCCAATCTCTACATTATTACTTTTAAAACCACCATAAAGGAAAAGCAGTGGTAAAAAAAAAAAAAGAAGGAAAATGCACTTGTGGGTTTAGCCAGTCATTTTTAGTTTATTAATTCTTCGTGGTCCACATAACAGGGACACATCCTAGCCTTACATACAGTACTTTGATAAAAAGGTGTCCCTCTTTCCCATCTCAGGAAGTTGGGAGGCATAGTGCCATGGTCATTGTGTGACTTATTTTGTTCTTCATGTGTTTGCACACACATTATATTACATCTAATTAAGCCTGCTCTAATTACATCCAAATTTCTTAGTAATTACTAGAGCTAAAAATATTAGCAACTCTCTTACATTAATCTAACTTTAATCCATACATGCTGGAGACACAGCTCTACTCAAGGTCAGTCTTAGACATCAAGATTTTTCACATGTGTGGCCTATACAAGTAAAAGTACCGTATGTGGAATTAACTTTTTCTGCAGTAATTTGACATAAAATGTGATCTAATCATCATTTAAGCCTGGTACACATAGGTAGTCTGAATTAAAAAAAAAACCAAAAAAAAAAAACCAAGAGAGTAGATCACAAGGAGCTTGCTGTACTGTGTAATGTTAGTACAGCGTTCTCCCCACTGAGCTTTTGTGTTCTGACAGGGGGACTGCAAGAACTACTGTAGTAGTTTTAAGCCTTTCAGAATTTGGCAGGCTGCTGGCCTTCAACCCATGCCTAAACGCCCAAGCCTCATTTACTGAGGCTAAATGTGCATAAGTACAATATAAAGTTACCTTACAAGTAGGGTCAAGAATTAACCATACCAAAAGCAAAAGACAGCTACTATGGCTGTAGCGGACACATATAGGAGGATATCAGTTAATTCAAACTTTTACTAGTTAACAAAAAAGCCACATCAATATAAAATCACAATGCCCTATATGTGCATAAGGCCTAGGAAGTGTGAGCTGAAGTTTTGTTTTTTGTTTTTTGATTTGTGAACCAAGTCCATCTATATCTGCTAGTGCATCTCACACTACCATCTTCCCAAATTGACAATGCTGCCCTCCAAAAGGTGTCTCCATTGATCCTCCATCCAGAGTTTAGACAGCCTAAGGCTGCATTCATACCTGGGCATTTTGAATCATGGGCAGATTTGCTGAAATTTCAAAACACCCATATGGCACCTAAAAGCACGGTGCGGTCCTGGTGCCATAATTCGAGCTGCAATCACTGCAAACAAACCACATGCCGTGAAACATGTCACCCAAAAGAAACTCCTAAACGTTTTTTGGGTGACAAGCTTCATGCGATATGGTTTTAGGTGACTGCAGCAGGATTTATCAAGGGACAACATGTTTTTAGGTGGCATTCAAATAAATGGCATCTGAAATGTGTGTTGTGCCATTTGTCATTTACACCTCGGCATTTGAAATCGCGGAAAATCTGCCTGCAATTTAAAATGCCCAGGTATGAATGCAGTTTAAGACATTAAGGGTGTTACTGTCTGAATCACCAAGTGAAAATAAAGGGGGGGGGGGGGGGGGAAAGAGTGCCACCACCTCATTTAATAATTTTGGGTTTAAAAGGAGAAGTATAGCCAAAGCTCGTTTTGCACTCCTGTGACCCATTTTCAGCAGAGAGTGGGCTGAAGTCCGCTCCTGATCAAAACGTTTCTGGTAGTTTGAGGCCCAACGTTTTGAAGCTTGCCAGTCCTCAGTTACAATGGCTGCATTTGTTTATTTTTTTCAGGGCAACTACATTTTCTACAAGTACCAATACTAGGTAGCCTAATACTAGGCTGACAACGCTGTTCTCCCATAAAATATGACAGTATAGAATACCGTACAGCAGGGGAGTTCAACCTTTTGAAGAGCGCGGGCCACTTAAATGATTTGGTAACCAGTTATGGGCCACAATAAAATAAAATGGGTTGAATTCAATTTTATATTTTGCATAGCATAATGAAGATTTTAACCCCTTCCCGCCGAGCGTACGCAGATCTGCGTACTCGGCTTCCGGGGGGTATACCAGGATGATGCCCGCACCTGCAGGCATCATCCCGGTACCGTTTTTTACACCGGACGATTGGCTATCCAGCCATAACAACCGAAGCGGCTAAAAGCCGCTCGGCTGTTATGCCGGAGGAGCGGGAGGGGACGTCCCCCCCTCCCACCGCCTCCCGCCACGGTTACCGGTGCTCCCGCTCGATCGGGAGCACCGATTCACGATGTGATGCCTCCGGCTGCTGGGGAGGAACTGGAATGACGCCGTAATCGGCATTATTCCAGTCTCCTAATAGTAAACACGGAAGCAACGTCACTTCCTGTTTACTCGGCTGCCAATGGCGCCGGTGTTCTGGCAGATAGTGTCCTGCCATCCTATAGTGTCCGCCCCATACTGCGCATGTGCAGTACGGGGCAGAAGAAGTTTCGGAAAATCTCTGAAGCTGAACGGCACCTGCGCCGTGAGTGGAGGTGGTAGCCCACCATCCAAGCGGACATAGGGTTTGGAAAATTAGAGGGCCCTTCGCGGGCGAGCTTCGCTCGCCACGCTTCGGGGCTCAGCCTCGCTGCGCTTGGCTCTTTTTTATTCCTACTCTATGTCCACTTGGATGGTGGGGCTAGAACCTGGACTCACGGCGCAGGCGCCGTTCATCATCGGCTATTTTCGGAATCTGTGTTGCTGTGTACTGCGCATGCGCACTACACAGCGGACACTATCTGATGGGGGACCTTATATGATGGGACACCGGTTTTAAAAAAATATACAGTATTCAGAATCGCCGTTTTCACCGAACTGAATACTTTGAAGTGTAAAGGAGGGGTGGGGGGTCTTTTAGACCCCCGATCCCTCCATAAAGAGTACCTGTCACCACATATTATTGTCACAAGGGATGTTTACATTCCTTGTGACAGCAATAAAAGTGATCAAATTTTTTAATTTTTTTTAAAAAACAATTTATTCATTTTAAAATAAATAGAACATTTTTTTTTAAAGCGCTGCCGTCCCCGTGAGCTTGCAAAGCAAAGAAAACGCATACGGAAGTCGCGTCCTCATATGTAAACGGTGTTCAAATTACACATGTGAGGTATCGCCGCAATCGTCAGAGCGAGAGCAATAATGCTAGCACTAGACCTCCTCTGTAGCACTAACCTGGTAACTGTAAAAAATGTTTTAAATCGTCGCCTATTGAGATTTTTAGGTACCGTACTTTGTCGTCATTCCACGAGTGCGTGCGATTATAAAGTGTGACATGTTTGGTATCCATTTACTAGGCGTAACATTATCTTTCACATTATGCAAAAAAATTGGGCTAATTTTACTGTTTTTTTTTTTTTTTTAATTCATGAAAGTGTCCATTTTCCCAAAAAGTCGTGTTTAAAATACCGCTGCACAAATACTGAGTGACATAAAATATTGCAACAATCGCCGTTTTATTCTCTGGAGTCTCTGCTAAAAAAATATATATATAATGTTTGGGGGTTCCAAGTAATTTTCTAGCAAAAAATATGGATTTTAACTTGTAAACACCAAATTCCAAAAATAGGCTTAGTCATGAAAGGGTTAAAAAGGATCATCACTTTCCGTGGGACCAATCCCTGTTAGAGATCTGCCTGTGGTTTAATCACAAAAATCAAGTTTTTATTAACCAGATCACAATTAATCCCACACTCACGCTCCGGTGTGTCCAGCCAAAAAAAAAAAAAACGGAACCATTGTTGCAGCCTTCACTATATCAGGGTTTTTCGCAGCCATCCCTTGAAATTGCCAAAACAAGGACTGTGGACAACCTAAACAAAAAACAGACCAGGGAAGCAAATGCCCTAGTAGCACAATAAGCTTCTTTCTTAACCACTTTACGACCAGCGCACAATGATGTAAGTCCATTATTTGAAGAGGGATATCTCAGTAAATCCATCTCTACAGGTGCCGGTCGTGTGTACGATAATGGTGGTCTCTGCAGCAGGTTTGCGCGGGATCACCGTTATCGGCGGTGGGAGAGCTGCCACCCCCCCCTCCCGCGCCCTCTGATGCTTACTGGAGCCGTCGGTAGCGGCGGAGGTGATCGGGATCTGTCTTGTCTGTGGTATGGAGACAAGTGAGGCTAAGATGGCCCCCACCCGTCTCTATACCATAGCAGGGAGGAAGCGACATCAAAACGTCACTTCCACCCATACCTCTTAAAGTGGTTGTAAACCCTTACAAACCACTTTGACCTACAGGTAAGCCTAGATTAAGGCTTACCTGTAGGTCCAAGAAATATCTCCTAAACCTATACAGTTTAGGAGATATTTACCAAAAGACAGGCACCGCGGTGTACGGCGCATGCGCCGTAGACAGTGGCGCGCAGGCGCACTGAGCAGGCCGCAGATCACTGCGATATGCCGCTCATGTCGGCTCCCATGCGCATGCGCAGAAGTGACATCGTCGTGGCTCCGGCGAATCACAGCGCCGGAGCAGCGAGACCCGGAAGTCACTCTGGGATACATGGCAGCAGCGAAGATGATGAAGACAGAGGACCGCTTCGGGGGCTTCGTTCTCAGGTAAGGTATTCATAATAAGCTAGTATGCTATGCATACTAGCTCATTATGCCTTTGCCTTGCAGGTTGCATCTTTTTTATTTTATTTTTTAATAGCCTTTACGTCCTCTTTAAAGGCACATTTTTTTCAAATGACAATTTTTTTTTTTATTATTGCATTTAAGTCCAAATATGAGATCTGAGAAATTTTCGACCCCAGATCTCATATTTAAGAGGTCCTGTCATGCTTTTTTCTATTACAAGGGATGTTTACATTCCTTGTAATAGGAATAAAAGTTATCCAATTTTTTTTTTTAAAACTGTGTAAAAATAAATAAAATCAAGTAAAATAAATAAGAAAAAAATAAATTTTTTTTTTAAAACACCCCGTCCCGACAAGTTCATGCACAGAAGCGAACACATATGTGAGTAGCGCCCGCATACGAAGACCTCCTCTGTAATGCAAAACATACAACCTGTAGAATTTTTTAAATGTCACTTATAGAGATTTTTGAGGGTAAAAGTTTGACGCCATTCCATGAGGGGGCACAATTTTAAAGCGTGACATGTTGGGTATCAGTTTACTTGGCGTAACATTATCTTTCACAATATAAAAAAAAAATTGGGCCAATTTTACCATTGTCTTTTTTTTATTCAAAAATGTGATTTTTTTTCCAAAAAAAAAATTTTTTACTCTCTTTATTCTCTAGGGTGTTAGAAAAAAACAATATATAATGTTTGGGGGTTTTAAGTAATTTTCTAGCAAAAAAAAACTTTGTTTTAAACATGTAAACACAGAGTTTGAAAAAGAGGTTGTCAGGTCACCTTGAGGCGAGGTGACAGATGCACACCGTAGGGATCAGAAGTGCACCGCAAGGTTGTGGACCCTACGGCAGACTGCTGCAGACAGGGGACAGATCCCACTGGGGTTAGAGCGTAAGATTCCCTGGGGTACGGAGTCTAAGAGCCAGCAGGTGTTCACCAGAGCCTCTAGTGGTGAGGATGGACTTGGCTGCAACTGGCTCCAGGTTGCGACCCCCAGGGTATCTCAGCTCACACCCACAGTAGACAACAGGAGGATAGGGATAGTGAGGGACAAAGCCAAGGTCAGGGCCACAAGCAGACAGGAATAGTCAGGGATACGCCAAAAGGTCAGGATCACAGGCAAACAGGGATAGTCAATGACACACCAAAGTCGGTAACGGAACAACAGAAGAGCACACGGCAGGTAACAGGAAGCTAACACACAAAGGTTGATCAGCAGCGTTGGCCTGTAGTGCACAGGTTAATATAGAGCTCCCTGATAGGAGCTAGGGTGGAGCCATGCCAGAGGATCGATTACAAAAGCAGACAGGTGAGGGTCGGCTGGTCTCTAGATGAACACATGGGAACAGGTAAGCAGACAAACTATTGCATAACCATGACAGAGGTTCGGTCCTTAAGTGGAGCGGAGTTCCACCAAAAGGTGGAACTTCCACTTGTTTCTCCCCACCCACCTCTGGTGCCACATTTGGCACCTTTTGGGGGGGGGGGGGGGGTGGATGCCTGTCTTTGACATTGGGACTTGCCAGTGGCACATAACCAGCACCCCACCTCCATTTGTGCTTTTTTGAAGCCTATTAGAGCCTGTGGCTATAATTACATGCTTCAAAAACACCCCCCTCCCCATTGGAATCTATGCACTCAACGTCCCTGTATGTAGATGGGCTGGACGCATGGATGGGGGGTGGCGCCTGTGCGGCCCTAATGCACGGGCCACCATTGGTGTTAGGAAATAAAGAGAATAGCAGGAAGCTGGCTGCAGTAGTGGCTTGTGTATGATAGCCACCTGAGATTATGGAGGACTGGCAATCATTCAGTCTGTTAAAATCATTCAGTCCTATGAAAACCCACACAAGAGGCTGTGTCGGTTTTCATAGGATTGAAGTCGTGGGCCACATCAGACGGTTCCCACAGGTTAAGCATGCCTACCATAAAATGTTTATACAGTATATAGCTTGTCCCACATGCCCGTGACAAAGTAATTTGACAGGAATGTGTAGGGCAGAGCTGGTGGTGACATCCCGCTGAATGTACTGGGCTTGAGGAGCTGGATTAACGCAGCGTTACTCTGTAGACAGACTGTCTGGGTTGATGATTTATATGCTGAAAAGGTGGTGTGTGCTAAAGGGCACATTTTATTGTGAGTTTTTTATCTTATAAATAAACACATAGGGGTAGATTTACTAAAACCAGTGCAGTCAGAATCTGGTGCACCTGTGCATGATAGCCAATCAGCTTCTAACCTCAACTTGTTCATTTAAGGTTTGGCAATACGACCTGGAAGCTGATTGGTTTCTATGCAGAAGTGACCTTGATTTTGTACTCTCCAGCTTTAGTAAATAAACCCCAGTGTTTCATGCAGTGTGCATTATGGTTCCTTTTGTTTTATATTGAGTGAATGCAGAGAAACAAAGAGGAGGGAATGGACAGGAGATTTAACCCAGCACCTGTGAAAAAGCTTGCATGACCTTAATGTAATACATAAGGTCAGGGGCAGTACAGTGGCTAAGTCTCGCGGGTCTCCTCTGGGTGCCCTGGTTTCCTCCCACACTCCAAAGACATGTTGGTAGGTTAATTGGCTCCTGTCTAAATTTGTTTTGAAATGTATGGTTTAAGACGTATTCTACCCGACAACTCGCTGTACTAAACACAAACGAAGTTAGTACAGTGATCTCTCTCGTTGTACTATTGTGTTCTGACAGGGGATGGAACAACCCCTGCCAGAAAACACTGGTCAGTGCTCGCAGCCACTCGCTGCAAGCACTGATCAGATGCCGATTGGCTGCTAGTTTTCAAGCATGCTTGTTCAACAGAATCCAGTAGAGAGATCACCTTCTGTCGGTCAGGCAGCTGTACACAAGGGCCAAAAGTCATCTGGTTTCTAATTTAACAGCCGATTTCAGCAAACATTTGGCCCATGTGTACAGGGCTTTATAAAGGTTCACCCATCATCACCATCCTCCTCCTCTTCATTATTAGTGTTCCTTGGAACTTCCAGTCAGGGAACACACAAACTTTAATTAATGTACTGGCAGCAGGACTAAAATTCACATTCAGTGCTTTCATTATTCTTACAAATTTGCATGAACAGTGAAAAGGATGCACTCTCTATCAATTGTCTGGTGAGCAGATCTTCATCTTGATCTTGGTCTCCAGCCTCTGTAGCCACCTGTGCGTGTCAGAGCATAGAGCAGGGATAGGTACAGGTGTAGTCCCTTGGTCAGGAGCATGCAAGCTGCATTATGTACACAAAGACACAACAGGAAAGAAAGTGAGGAATTACCAACTGGAAGGGAGTAAGGGCTTGTTTACATTAGTGTTGCCCTCTGCATCTGCTGTGGATTGCTAGGGTAACAGGAGACTGGGAGACTTTATGGCTTTGCTGTTTAATAGCCTAAAGCCCAAACTACCAAGCTGCAACCAAGCGCATTGGACATTGTTGTAGGGCAGTTGTGATGTGCCCCCATTTACTAGAATAGGTTGCCTTTGGCAGAGTTACTGCCTGCAAAACACAATCAGGAGTATATTTCTTGTCATGTGATTTAGTAGAGCATCATGGTTGTGGTAAGTATACAACTCCATCTTTTGCAACTTTGGTGGGGACTGTAAAAACAGTGCTGAACTGCCTGTTTCAGTTTAGCATTAATATGAAAAAAACCTTCTGCCTTTACAACCTTTAACTATTTTCCTTTTATCTAAATGCTCTGGACAATCTATAACCACGTTATTTCCTTATATGACTTATGCTCTTTGTTTTTTCTTCCATTGTTTATTTGTGTATATTTCTTATCGAACTGTCTCTATTTTGTAACTGTATGTATACCATTTATACATACTCCTCATGTAACTATGAATACATGTATGTTCTTACTCTTTAAATCCAAATAAAAAATTATTGACCTTAAAAAGTCAAACAAATGCTCTTAAAATTTAAAAATTTGAACCAAATTCTACTAGTGTATGGCCAGTCTAGGTAAGGCTGGTAGTTTAAAATCAGGTTTAGTGGTTCCAGCAACCCCATCCACTTCTAATGGTACAGAACACACCTATACTAAAAACTATGTAGCCTGGAATTGTTGAAATGCACTTTCCCTGGCCATCTTTAGCTTCAATACTTTTAGTCACTGACCTACAACAAGTGTGCAGAAACAGAAGTCAGAAGTCATAATCTGCTTATGTATCAGGGTCAATCACTCACAGACATCCAAGCAACTAGCAAATTAAAGGGTAACATTAGGAAACAACACGTTATATAATTTTGTTCAGGTTTCCTTTAAGACAACTGGCATTTTAAAAAGAGTTCAGCAATTGCAGCCCACATAATTCTCCTAGTAATGGCATTCACAAGCTTGAAGTGTCCTCCCACACATTAGTAATACAACAATTTCAGTAGCTGATGTAATGGAAAACTACAGCATAAGATAAGAGGATAGATGAAAAAAAACAAACACAGCCATCTAGTGGAGAAAACTTGTATCAAGTAATTTTGTTCCTCATTTATCTATGCTGATGCAGATGTACTATGGGGCCTCATGCACACTAAAATCCACCTTTGTACAAACTGGCAGAATAATCCATCTAAAAAAATGCTATTTTTAGCTCATAATTATGTGCATTTACAGGGTTATGGTGTTTAGAAGCATATGTACATAAATAAATTCTACTAGAGATAATTTATTCAATCCACGAGAATGTATATATGCATGTCTATGCACTTTTATGCATGCAAATATGCTTCTCTTGGGAATGTGAGTTTGGGGCAATTTTTTTTTATGCCAATGAACACAGTGTGCAAATACAGATTTAAACACCTGCACACGTATGGCCACCAGTTAACACGAAGATGAGTTTCAAAGGCGCAAGACAAAAAGAAAAAAGGAAAAGAAAGCCACACACACACTTCTAAAAGTGTCATTTACATACCTGTTTGCACAAGGCCTTATGGTGAGTCGGCCAAAAGGAACGACAAAACCATCTGCTAAAATACTGAAAAGTACAGCACTGCCTTCTGCATAAAGTACATGTGAATGCTCCTTTTACAGAGCTAAAAAGAACAGGTATATTTGTTTATTTAACCACTTCGCGCCCAGGCCAATTCTGACATTTCTCTCCTACATGTAAAATTCATAATTTTTTGCTAGAAAATTACTTAGAACCCCCAAACATTATATATGTTATTTTAGCAAAGACCCTAGAGAATGCAATGGCGGTTGTTTTTGAAACACGTTTTTTTCAGAAAAAAAAAAAAAAAGTTTCATGCTTTTAAAAAAAACAAACAAAAAAAAAACCCAGTAAAGTTAGCCCAATTTTTTTGCATAATGTGAAAGATGAAGATACGCCGAGTAAATAGATATCCAACATGTCACCCTTCAAAATTACACACGCTCGTGGAATGGTACCAAACTTATTTAAAAATTGCCATAGGCGACGCTTTCAATTTTTTTACTGGTTACATGTTATGAGTTACAGAGGAGGTCTAGGGCTAGAATTATTGCTCTCGCTCTAACGTTCGCGCGATACCTCACATGTGTTGTTTGCACATCGTTTTCATATGTGGGCGGGACTTAAGTATGCATACAAGCTCACGGGGACAGGGGTGCTTTAAATTTTTTTTTTATTGTTAATTTTACTTTTATTTTTTTAGTTTCACACTTTAAAAAAAAATCTGATTACCTTTATTCAAATTGTGACATGTCAAACATGAAACTCAAATTTTTTTTATACATCAATCATTCAAAAATATCACATATATCATGGCTTTTTTTTTTTTTCGTTTAAAACCACTTCCCATCTGCCGTATGTCTATATACGGGCTCGGACGGGAGCAGTGATATCAGGACCATAATTCTGGCATCATTCTTTAGAGCAGATGATGGGCTTTCGTGTAAAAGTGATCCAAGCTGCTCTAGAGCAACCTGATCACTTCCGGCTCTTCGCTGTGGTGTTTGTTGCTAGGACCACTGGCCTCCTAAGCAACCAAAGAATTACGCCATTGCAGACTTGCTGCACCTCCTGGCTTCTACCCCCCCCCCCCCCCATTTTCATCAGTGTAATCTTTCATACAGCGTGACTGTGAGCCGGGCAGCACAGCTAGTCTAACCACCACTACATGCACCCTGCACAGGTAAAGGATACTGATGTAAATGGGAAATGTGAGTTAGACACAAGAAAATAGAATTATTAAAACGGCTTACGTGAAAATCCTTTTCTTGGACACAGAGCCATAGTAGTTACTATGTGGGGTTATAGGCCACCTCCAGGTGATGGACACTGGCACACCCTAAGACAAAATGTCCACCCCCTATATAACCCCTCCCACTACTGGGAGTACCTCCGTTTTGTAGCAAAGCAATACACGTGTATACCAAAAGAAGGGAGGGACCTATGTGTCCCGTGATGTACTTAAATGAAAAGGATTTTACAGGTAAGCTGTTTTAAAAAGACTATTTTCTTATCGTACATCATAGTAGTTACTATGTGGGATGTCTCATAGCAATGCCAACTGAAGGGTGGTCATTGAAAAAACATTGATAAGGCTGACTCCTGGCCTTTGATAGTACTCAAGGCCAGGTTCATTTCTAATCCCATCTGTAGAAATTCAAGGATCCTACCTATGACCCATTTCCTGGGGTGCCAACCCCTGGATTCACACCAGGAGACATATGCCTTCCAGACACTATAATATAATATATGACTCTGGCTTCCTAGCATTAATCAATCAAAGTAGAAACAACTGAACCCGACAGCCCATGGTCTTTCAGAATGTGGGTCTCAATAGCCAAAACGTTAAATTTAGTGTTTGTAAGGTAGGATGGATTACCGGACCTTGCGAGAGAAAGTCTGGCCGCGGTGGTAGGGTCCACGGGTCCCCTAACGCCATCTTTATGATCTCTGCATACCAAGATCTCATGGGCCACAAGAATCACCTCCTTTCCTTCTTGCTTGATCCTGCGAAGAAGGTGCGGAAGCAGCAGAACAGGAGGGAACGCATAGATCAGTGAAAACTGATCCCACGGACCTACCTGTAAAATGCTTCTTCCAGGACTGCTCCCCAGCCCAGAAGGCTGGCATCTGTTGTCACCACCTTCCAGGTAACTGGTAGGAAGGACTTTCCTTTCTGAAGATTGGAGATCAACCACCAACTGAGGCTTTGATGCACTTTGAGGGATAAACGCATTGGGAAGTTTAGAGTTTGGATCTTTTTGTTCCAAGTTAACAAGATACTGTTTTGCAGCAGTCTCGAATGAAACTGCGCATATGGATGGCCTCGAATGAAGCTACCATCTTTCCCAACAATCTCATGCAAAGTCAAATAGAAGGATTCGTCTTTGCTTTGACCACCTGAATCAGTCCCCCTATGGAACTGATCTTTGACTAGGGTAAGAACACCCTCTTCTGAGCTGTATCTATGATCAGGCCCAAGTACTGCAATCTCCTTGATGGTTTTAAAGGAGGATTTCTCTAGGTTGAGAATCCAATCTAGGTATTCCAGGTAGCTGACTGTGGTAACCAAACTCTGGTTTAGGCGGGCTACCGACTGATCTATCAAGAGTAGATCCTCTAAATAAGCGAGAATAGTTATCCCCTGGACCGTTAATCTGGCTAAAGGGGGAGCCAGAACCTTTGTAAACACTAGAGGTGCAGTAGTTAGGCCAAAAGGCAGAGATAAAAACTGAAAATTCTAATTTTCTATCTCGAAGCATAGATATTACCAGCGAGCAGGAAAAATAGGTACATGCAGATAAGCATCCTTCATGTTGATTGACGCTAGCAGTTCTCCACCTTGTAGAATGGAGACCACTCATCAGATTGACTCCATGCAAAAAGAGTGGATATTCAAAAATCTATTTAGATCTTTGAGATCGAATATGGGTCTGACATCCCCATTTGGTTTTGGCACCATGAAAAGGTTTGAATAAAACTCTAACCCTCGCTCTTCCATGGGGACCACTGATATCACTTTTTGAGAAAAGAGATGATCCAAAGCCAGAAAGAGAGACTTATTTTTTCCTGGTGTGAGGGGGTTCGCTCGGTAGCGGGTGTGTGTGACCCCCTGGATGGGTTCACAACACAAAGTCAGGCACAGCAGACAGCGGTGTAGGTGCAAAAAATAAAAGATCCGGTTTATTTAGGCTACATGCAGTGATACATATAACAGCCAAACAAAATAAAACAAGAAAATAAATCCTGGTCAGCTTGACCTCTAACTACACACGTAGACTCCCTGTCTAACAACTGGGTGCAGCCTTGTGCTGCCCCAGTCCCTTTCTCTATTGTAGGGGTTTGCCACACAGGCGTTAACTCACCGCACAGAACAGATCTCAGACTCCCCAGTCTACACACACAAAACTGGTTCCAGGATGGAGCATCTCCCTATCCATGCTGGGGTTTTTTGTAGAGGTCTTAATGAGCCCACTTACTACAGCTGGGCTCATTAACTCTTCCCCTCTAATTGTAAAAGTCTGCATAAAGCCTGAATCTAGGACACACATATTTCCCATCCTGAATACAACCAGGTGATTTTACCTGCGTGCTGCCACATACCCCCCCCTCTTGTTTCAACCTTGGGGTTGTAACACAAGCAGCCAGACACACATGTATCCGAGACAAAGCATCCACATTCCCCATTTTAACACCAGGGCGATGCTTAACTGTAAAGTTAAATTCCTGTAGGGCCAGGAACCACCTATTTACCCTTCTATTGGTCTCCTTGTTTTGAGCCATCCACTTTAAAGGAGCGTGATCAGTCACCAGGTCAAAGTGCCTACCTAGCAGATAGTACCGAAGGGAATCTAGAGCCCACTTCACTGCTAAACATTCCTTCTCAATCATGGAGTAATTTACCTCATGGGACTTTAACTTCCTGCTGAGGTAAATGACTGGGTGCTCTTCCCCGTTCCAGACCTGGGATAACACTGCTCCTAACCCAACGTCTGATGCATCAGTTTGTACAACAAAGTCCTTAGAGAAGTCTGGTGAGTACAACACTGGCTGGCTACATAAGGCTGTTTTTAAGGACTGAAATGCTTCCTCAGCCTCTGGGGACCATTTAACCATAACCGACTCTTTCCCTTTTGTCAGGTTGGTGAGGGGCACAGCCTGAGAAGCAAAATGGGGAATGAATCGTCGATAATAGCCAGCGATTCCCAGAAAGGCTCGTACCTGTTTCTTGCTGTTGGGACGTGGCCAACTCTGTATGGCCTCGACTTTATTGACTTGGGGTTTTATCACCCCCCTCCCAATAGTGTACCCAAGATATTTGGCCTCCTCCTGTCCAATGGTACACTTCTTTGGATTGGCCGTAAACCCAGCTTCCCGGATAGAGTCTAGGACTGCTTGTACTTTTGGCAAATGTGAGACCCAGTCTGTGCTATGGATAATCACATCATCCAGGTAAGCTGCAGCATATTTATGATGGGGCCTCAGAATCTTATCCATTTTCCGCTGGAATGTTGCCGGTGCATTCTGTAACCCAAACGGCATTCTCTTATATTGGAACGTCCCATCTGGGGTTACAAACGCAGTTTTCTCCTTGGCCGACTCGGCCAGGGGAATTTGCCAATACCCTTTGGTGAGATCAAGAGTTGTCATATATCGGGCTGTTCCCAGCCGGTCAACCAACTCATCTATACGTGGCATGGGGTAGGTGTCAAATTTTGTAACTTTATTTAATTGTCTAAAATCGTTACAAAACTGCCAGCTCCCATCAGGTTTGGGCACTAGTACAATAGAACTGGACCAGTCACTCTGGGACTCCTCTATCACACCCAATTCCAGCATCATTTGAACCTCCCCACGTATTGCCTCCCGTCGGGCCTCTGGTATTCTATAAGGTTTTAGTTTTACCCTTTCTCCTGGCGGGGTGATAATGTCATGCTCTACGCCAGATGTTTGTCCCGGAAGCTCAGAGAAAATCTCTTTGTTACGAAGTACAAACTCTTTAACCTCCTGTTGTTGGGGTTTCGATAAGGTGTCTGCTATTCCAACCTCAGGAACTAAGCAATCAGGCTGTACTTGTGACAAAGTCTCTGCGACTAGGGATTCCCTATCCCTCCAGGCTTTCAGCAGATTGACGTGATAGATCTGCTCCGGCTTTCGCCTTCCTGGCTGTCTAACCCTGTAGTTCACCTCACTAATTTTTTCAATTACTTCATATGGACCTTGCCATTTGGCCAGAAATTTGCTTTCAACCGTAGGGACTAGCACCAAGACCCTATCCCCCGGGGAAAAAAAATGCGTGTCTTGGCCCCACGGTTGTACACTCTCTGCTGTGCTAACTGCGCTTGGGTTAAATGTTCCTTTACAATTGGCATTACCTGTGCAATTCTATCTTGCATCAGGGCGACATGCTCAATCACACTCCTGTGAGGAGAACTCTCATTTTCCCAAGTTTCCTTGGCGATATCCAGCAGCCCTCTTGGGTGTCTCCCATAGAGCAACTCGAAGGGTGAGAAACCCGTAGAGGATTGGGGTACCTCCCTAATGGCAAACATCAGATAGGGTATTAGACAATCCCAATTCTTTCCATCTCTATCCACCACCTTCTTTAACATTTGTTTTAGGGTTTTGTTGAATCTTTCAACCAACCCATCTGTTTGGGGGTGATACACAGATGTACGCAATTGCTTCACTTTGTACAACTTGCATAATTCTTTCATAACCCGGGACATAAAGGGTGTACCTTGGTCCGTAAGCAGTTCCTTACAAATACCCACGCGGCTAAAAACAAGGGATAGCTCTTTGGCTATGGTTTTGGCCGAGGTATTTCGGAGAGGAATTGCTTCCGGATAACGGGTGGCATAGTCCAATATAACCAAAATGTACTGATGCCCCCTAGCAGACTTCATTATCGGACCTACCAAATCCATTGCGATCCTCTCAAAGGGGACCTCAATGATAGGAAGAGGTACCAGTGGGTTACGGAAATGTGGCATAGGTGCCGACTTCTGACACACAGGGCAGGAGGAACAATAATTTTTTATTTCCTTCATGACCCCAGGCCAATAGAATCTCTGCAATACCCTCTCTCTGGTTTTCTCTGTCCCCAGATGACCTCCCAGAATGTGTCCATGAGCCAATTCTAACACCAACTTCCTGTAAGGTTTGGGCACTACAAGTTGCTCAATGGTTTCTTCTGCCCTTTGAGCCACTCGATATAGCAGGTCCCTTTCCATAGTGAAGTAAGGATAAGGGCAAGTCTTATCTGGGTTCACTAACTCGCCATCTATTTTCACCACATTTTCCCGTGCCTTTATTAGGGTGGGGTCTTTTAACTGTTCTGTGGCAAAATTTTCCCTGTGAACCTCAAGATCCGAAAACTCCACAGACGGCATGTTTTCATCTGAGGATGTTGGCTCCTCCCCAGTTTCTCGAGTTTCCCCCGCCAATACCGACAAGGGAAATTCAGGAGAGTCCTCACCACTCCCAGAGGAATTCTGGTCATCTTCCTGGTTTATAGGGGCACCAATGGGGGCCTCAGGACAATCCCAGAGTTCCCAGAATTTTGGAAAATCCCTTCCCACAATAGCATCATGTGGTAACTGAGACACTAACCCCACCTGATGAGAGAGGTTACCTTTGGGGGTCTCAAAAAACACTGAAATTACAGGATACTCTCGGGTGTCCCCATGCACACAAATAACAGCCACCCTGTTCTTCCCAGAGACCTCTGTAGTAACTAATTCAGCTTTTATCAATGTTACCAGGCTACCTGAATCTAGCAACACATCAACAGGTCTACCATTAATACACATTTTACATAAATGTTTCTCAGGTCCCCGAATGGCAGTGCATGCAACTGTCGCAAACAGCGACTGACGTCTCTCCCTTATAAAGTCACATTGCATAGGCTCATCCACAACTGGGCAATTGGCTGCAATATGTCCCTCTTGCCGGCAGCGGTAGCAAATAATTTTTTTCGCTGCCTCTTGCAGCATGGGCTTCCTGGGCTGCTCCCGCCAGACCTTAGGTAGAACTCCCACCCTCTCACTCTCTCCACCCTCACCCCTTGGAGTCATCTTACCCGCCACTGGGGATGATCTGGTCTTAGGGGGGAAAGTCCGTGAGTCCCTGGAAGAGGTGGTCAAGTTCTCTGTAGCCAAGTACCTCTCAACCAGATCCACAAGTTTATCTGCATTTTCTGGGTCTCCATGGCTTACCCATTTTTGGATGGCAGTAGGAAGAGCTCTCAGGAAACGATCCATAACCACACGTTCCACAATGTTTGGTGCGGTCAAAATCTCTGGCTGCAGCCACTTCCTGCTCAGGTGAATGAGATCATACATTTGAGACCTGGGAGGTTTTCCAACCTGAAAAGTCCAGTTATGCACACGCTGAGCCCGGACTGCCAGGGTGACACCCAGCCGTGCCAATATTTCTGCTTTTAGCACCACATAGTCTTTTGCTTGGTCAGGCTCTAGGTCATAATAAGCTTTCTGCGATTCCCCAGTTAACAGAGGGGCCACCAGTCCAGCCCATTGCTCCTTAGGCCACTTTTCCCTTTCAGCAGTCCTTTCAAATGTGGTCAAAAACACCTCCGGATCATCCTCTCCAGTCATTTTTGTCAGTAAACGGCTCACACCAAAGGTTGCGGTATTATTGTACCCACTTGCTTCATTGGTCTGCGGACGTTGCTGTATCAATGTCTCTATTTGCTGATGAAATTTCTGCTCTTGCTTCTGCAACAGGTCTATGAAGCGGGCTTCAGATCGCTGCTGGGCTTGTTGCTGAGCTTCCAAACTCTGCTGCAAAGTTGCATTTGTCTGCTGCTGATTTGCATTTGCCTGCTGCTGGGCTTCCAAACTCTGCTGCAAAGTTGCATTTGTCTGCTGCTGATTTGCATTTGCCTGCTGCTGGGCTTGTTGTTGAGCTGCAAGGCTCTTTTGTAAAGCTGCATTTGTTTGCTGCTGGTTTGCATTTGCTAGAGCCAGCTGTCTCAGTATCTCCTCCATGCTGGCCTTAACAACAAAAAAAAAAAAAACTGCCAAAATTCTCCACCAACTGTGAGGGGGTTCGCTCGGTAGCGGGTGTGTGTGACCCCCTGGATGGGTTCACAACACAAAGTCAGGCACAGCAGACAGCGGTGTAGGTGCAAAAAATAAAAGATCCGGTTTATTTAGGCTACATGCAGTGATACATATAACAGCCAAACAAAATAAAACAAGAAAAAAAAACCTGGTCAGCTTGACCTCTAACTACACACGTAGACTCCCTGTCTAACAACTGGGTGCAGCCTTGTGCTGCCCCAGTCCCTTTCTCTATTGTAGGGGTTTGCCACACAGGTGTTAACTCACCGCACAGAACAGATCTGACTCCCCAGTCTACACACACAAAACTGGTTCCAGGATGGAGCATCTCCCTATGCATGCTGGGGTTTTTTGTAGAGGTCTTAATGAGCCCACTTACTACAGCTGGGCTCATTAACTCTTCCCCTCTAATTGTAAAAGTCTGCATAAAGCCTGAATCTAGGACACACATATTTCCCATCCTGAATACAACCAGGTGATTTTACCTGCGTGCTGCCACACTGGGTATCTGGCAATGTTTGATCTGAGAAAATGAGGAGACGGGAACTCTCGGAATTCTAGTCTGTAACCTAGAGATATTGAGGAAGCAACCCATCTGTCTCGACACTGTTCCTGCCAGACCCTTGAGAACTGCAGAAGTCTTCCCCCCACTCAAACGAGCAGGGCGCCCCTTCATAAGGAGGTTTTACTATTTTGTATAGCAGGCTTTCTCCCCCAGGGCCTCTTGACCCTGGGTTTGACCCCGAGGTTTACCTTTTGAACTTAACGGTGGAAGCCATTGAGACTGACTGGAGGCAGATGCTACTGGTACTGGAGAAGAAGCTTGTTTAAAAGAAAAACACTTAAACTTCTTAACTAGTAAAAGTGAACTTTTTCCATTAGAAATTCTTTGGATATATTTATCCAGAACAACCATTCACCATGAAATGGAAAACTAGCCAAGAGCTTTTTGCATGTCGCTTCGCTTGACCAATTTTTCAACCATAATTCTACGCACATGTACCAGCCTGAGCATAAGCCGTGAGGCTTGGAGAATAGAATCTTTCATAGCGTCTACTGTAAAACATAATGCCTCTGATATCCCGGCCAAATCTTGGGCCTGTTTATCAGGAACAATCTTGAGCACCTCTTTAAACTGGTCCTTTAAGGATTGACATACTCCGATCGCTGCTAGAGCAGGCTGAACCACTGAACCTGCCGGAGAAATATTGTTTTTAAATAAGAATTCCAACTTCTTATCTGTTGAATCCTTCAGCATTTGAGCATTGTTTACAGGACAAGTCAAGCTCTTGTTCAAAGAGGATATAGCAGCCTCAATTGCTGGAATCCCCTATTTTTTAATAAACTCTTCCTCCATAGGATAGTGTTGAAAACTTTTTTTGGAGGAAAAAACTGTTCATCTGGATACTTCCACTTAGAATACATAAGCTTTTTCAGTAATGAATGGATAGGAAAAGCAGGAACAGCTTGGGGAGGCTTTAGCGAACCCAAAGAAGAAGTGGGCTCATCGACTGACTCCGCTACTGGCAGCAAAAATGTGGAGTGCACCAATTCAGTGAGCGATTGTACCAACAACCTTTCCTGTGAACCTGATCCATTCATATTAGACTCTTCAGAAGAGGAGTCAGCCTCTTCCTGGTCCCCTGAGAGAAACACGTGATCTCTCGCCCCCTGTTCCTCAGTTTGAGGATCCTGGGTAATGGACGGGGACCTATTACGCTTAGTCCCACTCTGGGATGCGATTAAGGCATCAATGTTTTATTCCAAGCCTAAAATGGTTGAGGAAAAAAACTCTTCAGTAATATATATAGGGGCTGCAGTGCTAAAAGCAGCTGCAACACCCGACATCTCTGATGGCTCACTCTGACCGGCCAAAACACTCTCGGTTAGGATGCCATTTTTTTAGAGGTGTTTTTTAGGCTTCCTGGTGGCTGTAGAAGTCTTTCTAGAGCCCTTTTTGAGGTACCTTTACCCCCCCTTCCAACCATAGCCCGATGCACGAAGCAGAGGTACTACCAGAAGGAATGCATCCACTGCCTGAGCAATAGTCCAGCCCTGCTGCTGCTATTAATGCTCAGCCTGATGCAAAAGTAAATGTGTCAAACGGAATGCCTGTGTCACTATACCTCTTTCATGTCCCTCTTAATTTCCTCCGCAGCTTGCAGCAGTATTAATGGTGCTTTTAAAAGATACACTTTACCGCGCTGGATGTTGGAGGACGCCAACGCCATGCTAAGCCCTGCCCTTTCATCGCCAAGGCCCCCCTCTTCTTTTTCAAAAAGAGCTTTCCCGCGTCAGCGCGGGCCTCTGATACTATGGGATCACTTTTGTGAGGGGAAAAATGGCGAGGAGGGAGCCTGGAAGCTGCCGAGTACGGTGGCGTGCCGTATGGTGTTTTTTTTTTCTCCTGTCGCTTCTTCCTTGTGAAGGGGAGAAAATAGCACAGGTGGGGGGCATCTGGTGGGAAGGGAAGCCCCCCAGACTTACTGGCATTCTGCTGCTGGCTGGAGGAAAGGAAGTTGCTGTTCTAAACAACAACGTGAGCACTCTGAGGAAGCACAAGACGGTAAGTGCTCAATACAGCCCCCAGTGGTGACAGATATGCATGACAACCTTCTGTAATTAAAGGAGATATTCATAAGAAAATGTAAATTTTTTTTAGAAAAACACGACTTACCTTTCACACCGCAGGGTTTTCTGCGGTAAAATCAACAGACCCAATCTTCACCCTTACCGGTGGGTTCGTTACCAAATCTTTAAGCGCTGGGGAACCTCGGGAAACCCACAATCCTGGACCTATAATAGCACCACTGCCAGTAAAAACTTTATGACCTTAATACCAAAAGTACTGGATCCTGGGGTCCAGCTCTCTAAAAAAACAAACAAAAAAAAAAACAAGCATTTACAGGCAAAACCTAATTTCTTCAGATACGAGGCTTGGGTACCATTCAGCTCGGCCAAAAAGACACTTTGAATGGATCCGACTGCATGGCTAGCTCCAGCAAGGATTGCTCCAGAGGAGCTTAGCACAGCACATCTTTACTCGTGACCAACACCTTAGACACTGCCGAAAAAACTGAGGTACTCCCAGTAGTGGGAGGGGTTGTATAGGGAGTGGACTTCTGGTCTTAATGCGTGCCAGTTACCATCACCTGAAGGTGGCCTATAACCCCACATAGTAACTACTATGGCCCTGTGCCCCATGATGTACAATAAGAAAGGCAGGGAGACCGTTAGGCATAGAAAGGGCAGGGAGGGGGTGGAGCTCTTATGGGGACACATGTTTGGAGGACCCAATGGGGACACGTGTGTTGGTGCTGTGATGGAGACACATTTGTGTAGGGGGGAGCTCTGATGACAAATGTGGGAGGATCTTTGATAGGGACAAATTGGTGTTGGGGCTGTGATGGGGACCCATGTGTGAACTCCCTTGATAATAAAAAAAAAGGTGTCGGGGGGCCTTGATGGGCACGTGTGTGTGTGTGTGTGTGTGCTCGATGGGCACACACATGTGGGGCCCTGATAGGGGCAAAAATTTATGGGGAGACTCTGAAGTGGATCAATACCGCCTGTCAAATTCTATTCTATGGCTGTGGATTAATTTATAAATAACTGTTTTGGTTTTTTTTTTGGCCCATGAATGTGTATAAAATTATATGATTTGGCCCTCGAAGTGAAACGTTTGGAAAACCCTGGCCTAAAGGATAATTTAATTTACTGTAATTTGTGGACATTCCAAAGGCGTGCATAATTTTAAGCTTGACATGTTAGGTATCTACCATATTTATCAGCGTATAACATGCACCTTAAATTTTAAATCAAGACTTTTGAAGCAAAATAAGGATCAGTGCACATCTGCACCCTCGCTGTTGCCCATTAATGGAGCCTGATCAGTGCCCATCTGCAGCCCTGCCATTGCCCATCATTGCAGCCTGATCAGTGCCCATCTACAGCCTTGCCATTGTCCATCACTCCAGCCTAATCAGTGCCCATCTACGACCTTGTCCATCATTGCAGCCTATTTAGTGCCCATCTGCAGCCTTGCCCATCCTTCAAACCTGATCAGTGCCCATCTGCAGCCTTGCCCATCATTGCAACCTGATCAGTGCCCATCTGCAGCCTTGCTCATCATTGCAGCCTAATCATTGCCCATCTGCAGCCTTGCCCATCCTTGCAACCTGATCAGTGCTCATCTGCAGCCTTGCCCATCATTGCAGCCTTGATCAGTGCCCATCTGTAGCCTCGCTACTGCTTATCACTGTAGTCTGATCAGTGCCCATCTGCAGCCTTGCCTATCATTGCAGCCTAATCCCTGCCCATCTGCAGCCTTGTCCATAATTGCAGCCTAATCAGTGCCCATCTGCAGAGAGCCGGATCTTCTGTGTACTTGGTGCAGCTTGCAGTAACGCCCAGTCCCGCCACTTGGCTTGGCTCCTATGATGGACATAACACCGGTCTAATTCCTGGAAAATCAATACTAGAAGCTGTCCAGGGGGTTAGATTGGGCGTTAGATTGAGCCGAGCAGAGCACACAGAAGATCCTGCTCTGTCTATTTCGGCGGCGCTCGTCCCCTCCTTCCCCTGTGAGTTAGCTCTATATTGGCATATAACATGCACACACGATTTTCCCCCTATTTTAAAAGGGGGAAAAAGTGTGTTATATGCCCATAAATACGGTATTTAGTCAACATAATATGAATCTTTATATTTGACCAAAAAAAATGGGTAATGTATTGTGTTTGTGTGCACTAAAATGCAATAAAGTATTTTTCCTTAAAATTTGCCTTTGATAAACCGCTGAGCAAAAATTTGCCATTCTATTCTCCAGGGGCTTTGCTTTCAAAAGAATGTATTTTGTTCAAAGTACAACATTATTATTATTATTATTATTCAGGATTTATATAGCGCCAACAGTTTGCGCAGCACTTTCACTGTAATTTTCTACCAAACAAATGCAGATTTTTAAATGTATGAGGCTGGGTTCACAGTGGTGTGAACACAGACATCGCATGTAATGCGCACGCCATTGCTGTGCATTCGGACCAAAATGGTACAGGACCCTTTTTTTGGTCCACACTGGCATTAGATCGCATGGATGTTCACACCTATGGGATCCGATTACTGTACCATTTCAAAGTTCACACTGCAATCCAATCTGAGGGTGTCATTAACTTTACATTGACACCCGCCGGGGTTCACAGATGTCAGTGTGAAACGTCTACGATTCAGGAGCGAAACAGGAACCCGCACAGGGACGCAGGGTTTCCTGCATCGCACTAGTGTGAACCCAGCCTGAGAGAGATGTTGGAATTGTCCCAAACAGCAAGTGGCTAAAACAGGGGTGCCTTACCAGTGGCTCGCGACCTCCTTCTGTGGGATGGCAGATTGGCAAGTCCAGATCATAGGTTGCAGACCCGCCATCCCAGAGCATCTGTGTTAATGAAGCCGGAAAAACAAGCAGCTATGGAGCAGCTCTATAAGCTGATGCTTCCTGTATAGCACCGTTTCTTGCCACAGATGGAGTGATACCAAATGCACTCTGCCGGGGACAGCAATAGCAGGCGATACCTGAATGGAAGACTTATTAAAGGTCAGTTTATTACTAAAATTACAGTGTATATATGGGCATATCTGCGCAGTGGTTACAGAGCTGCTTTCAAACTGATCCGCAGGTTCAGTGCACCTTCAGGTTACCTGCACTGAGGCACAGACTTCTGTTATTACCTGTGGGTTTGGTGAGCTTTCAGAAAGTGCACCACACCTGCAGGATATAATAGAAGTCTATGGCAAAGTGTAACTAACCCACAGGAAAGACACAGGTGCACTGCATTATCGTGACAGGCCCCTTTCACACAATCGGTACAAATCAATCGAACCCTCCATTCACCTCTATGAAACGGCAGATGTAAACAGATTTGTGTCCTTTTACACCCGCCTACCTCCAATCTGATTTGCTAAAAAATTAAAAAAAAAAAAAAAAAAAAAAAAAACCCCGAAGGGGATCAATCCCCTTCCGTCAGGGCAGATTGGAGGACCCAAAAAGTAGAGTGGGCTATGTCCATGTCCACTCTGCACGGACCCGTCATCTGCCTGCTCTGGTCATTGTGGCCCGCAACCGGTTACCAGGTCACTTAATTGGCCCTCGCTCTTCAAAAGGTTTGGCACCCCTTGGTTAAAATGTCTCTTACTATGTTTTTAGGATTCTTTTTTGGCCCGTGCATACCCCCTATCCTCCACTAATCCACCTCATTCATACTAATGTAGCGCACGCAGTGCCATTATTTTTGGTCACATGCTCTGCTACAGTTCCCATACAGCTGAATTTACATGAAGATATGTAGCCCATCTTGGAGGAGAGCAGGAAAAGGCTAGCTATGTTCACATAGAGGGCCTAGGGTAGCCACCCTAGAACAGGAAGTCTGAGAACAGAAAAAAATCTTGTATTTGAGAGATAAAACAAAGATAAAAAAATACATTCTACTTATATTTAAACCCCAAAAAATGGTGTTAAAGTAAATGGTTGAGAATGAATGCACAGCTACAGTTGCTCAACCGAGGCCATAAAAGGTGATCTACCAGTAAAACCAGGTTTTATTGAATTGTTCCTCTTATTGTTTTAATGCAGCCATTAATTGTTCCGTCAGGTTAATTTAATTCATCACAGCTATGCACTGACCAATTGATGGGGTTCCGAGCATTTCCATTTTTGTGGTATACATATTTTAGTGACATTAAGAAGATGGATCAAGAAGGACTTCCTATATCTACGCCTGTCAGTCTAAAAAACAATTTTCGAACAGTGTCCCAGAAGGGGAGTATAAGGGGGCATGGACAAAATAAGCGTAATAGTGAACCATCCGGCTGTTGAGGGAACTAAAGGGTAAATCTTAGAACGTGAACACTATACCATTCAGGATCTTAAACCTCACCTCCTGGAACCTAATTTCAATTGAGGTGCAGTGCGCAAAATACGCTCTGTTTTTTTTTTTTTGAGAAGGCCCAGGCCAGGTCGGGTTGCCAATTCCGCAGATAGGGAGGTATAAAGCCTTCCTCTGGCTCAATCAGCATCATGTACATTAATGACAGAAGATGGCGAAGAGGTGCGAAAACTAGGCAGAGCCTCTCAAAGGCAGACAAGGAATGACTAGAGGAGAGCAAATATTTTGAGGAGAGAAAGTGTCTAATCTGTGTTGCTCGCCACCTATCCAGAGGGGGTGACAGCATTGCTTGAATTTCCTCAATAGTGCACCATAAACCGTCAAGAAGAAAGTCTTTGAGTCTAAACTGGTTGGTCAAGAGAAATTCCTTAAACCTTCTCCCCGACAAACTGGAAGGAAACTCTTGAGCACCAATAACAGGTGACAAAGGTGTGGGGATGGGAGGGAACTTGGCTATTACAAACAACACAGTCACTATCAATGGTTGGAATTTCGGAGATGCCAGTAGGTGAAAAGTCTGCCACAACAAAAGGGTGACATGGCCTGTTCATCCCCCTCCTCCGAAAAATGCTTGGTCCAGTCCAAGGCTCTGGTTAAATGGACCGTATAGTAATATTTAAACAGGTCAGGGAACCCTATACCCCCCCCCCCCCCCCCCGATCCTTTGATAAGGCCAAGATACAAGATGTGATGGGACAGTAGTTTTGATTTGTAACCCCAGAGGAATTTGGAGGAGGATACAGAGGAATCCAGGGCCACATTGATACGATTCAAGGCCCTATTCATGACCTCTTCTGTGGCTTCTCTGGTTAGGACGAACCCTACTTGGTCATAATGGACTAACTTGGGAACAAAAGAGATCAGATGGTTGGCTAGGATCTTGGTAAAGATCTTCAAGTCTGAGTTCAATAAAGATAATGGACGGTAATTTGCACAGTCTGTCACATCTCTACCTGCTTTAGGAATCAGAGCTGTGTGAGCCAATAAGGAATCCATAGAAAGTGGAGTCCCGTCCAAGCTTGCCTTGCATAAATTGAGGCACCAGATGAGCAGTGTATATATGTTAATAAAAGAGGGGAAACCCATCTGGGCCTGGCGTTTTTCACGTTTACATTCCTTGGATGGCCTTGAGAACTTCTCAGTAGGGCCTTCCATTTCTTCTCTTTCCTGAGGTGTCAACGTGGGGACACCTGAGGAGAGCAGGTAATTGTCTATTATAGAGGTATGGGCCAGAGAGGCTCTGTCCCCATAGGCACCAAGTTGTAAGTGAGGGGATATAGCATGGGTCTTCAAACTATGGCCCTCCAGTTGTTTAGGAACTACAATTCCCATCATGCCTAGTCATGTCTGTGAATGTCAGAGTTTTAAAATGCTTAATGGGATGTGTAGTTTCGCAACAGCTGGAGGGCCGTAGTTTGAGGATCCATGGGATATAGGAACATGCTTTGGTCTTCTGTAATGGACATGTCTGCCTGTTTTACCACCATGCTCATAGAATAGTCTCCGTGAATACATGAGTTTGGTTTCTGCTTTACAATTTTCAACGTTTAGCGTTGTCACACTTTGAATGAGAATTGTGCGGTCATGCAACACTGTAACCATATGGAATGTTTATTTTTTTCACACAAATTTTTTTTTTGGGGGGGGGTTAAAAAAAAAAAAAGTGTTTTTATTGGCTATAAAATTTTGCAAATATATAATCTGTGTTCATTAATTTGGACCAAACTGCATTCTACATTTCTTTACTAAAAATAACCTAAATCAATCTATATTATTTAGACTGTAGAAAAGTTAGAGTTCACAAACTATGATAATATATAATATATTTGTAATTTTTTTGTCACTTTTTTTTCTCTTACATAACGTCACCAGTGCAGTACATGGTCATCATATACAGTGGTGTGAAAAAGGGTTTGCCCCCTTCCTCATTTCCTGTTCCTTTGCATGTTTGTCACACTTAAGTGTTTTGGAACATCAAACCAATTTAAACAATAGTCAAGGACAACACAAGTAAACACAAAATGCAATTTGTAAATGAAGGTGTTTATTATTAAAGGTGAAAAAAAATCCAAACCATCATGGCCCTGTGTGAAAAAGTGATTGCCCCCTAAACCTAATAACTGGTTGGGCCACCCTTAGCAGCAACAACTGCAACCAAGCGTTTGCGATAACGTGCAATGAGGCTTTTACAGCGTCCTGGAGGAATTTTGGCCCACTCATCTTTGCAGAATTGTCCTAATTCAGTTACATTAGAGGGTTTTCGAGCATGAACAGCCTTTTTAAGGTCATACCACAACATCTCAATAGGATTCAGGTCAGGACTTTGGCTAGGCCACTCCAAAGTCTTCATTTTGTTTTTCTTCAGCCATTCGGTGGTGGACTTGCTGGTGTGTTTAGGATCATTGTCCTGCTGCAGAACCCAAGTTCGTTTCAGCTTGAGTACACGAACAGATGGTCGGACATTCTCCTTCAGGATCTCTTGGTAGACAGCAGAATTCATAGTTCCTTTTATCACGGCAAGTCTTCCAGGTCCTGAAGCAGCAAAACAGCCCCAGACCATCACACTACCACCACCATATTTTACTGTTGGTATAATGTTCTTTTTATGAAATGCAGTGTTCCTTCTACGCCAGATAAACTTGGACACACACCTTCCAAAGAGTTCCACTTTTGTCTCATCGGTCCACAGAATGTTGTCCCAAAAGTCTTGGGGATCATCAAGATGTGTTGTGGAGAAATTGAGACGAGCTTTGATGTTCTTTTTGGTCAGCAGTGGTTTTCTCCTTGGAACTCTGCCATGCAGGCCATTTTTGCCCAGTCTTTTCAAGTGAGGCATGCAGTTCCTTGGACGTTGTTGTGGGGTCTTTTGTGACCTCTTGGATGAGTCGTCGCTGCGCTCTTGGGGTAATTTTGGGCGGCCGGCCACTCCTGGGAAGGTTCACCACTGTTCCATGTCTTCGCCATTTGTGGATAATGGCTCTCACTGTGGTTCGCTGGATTCCCAAAGCTTTGGAAATGGCTTTATAACCCTTTCCAGACTGATAGATCTCAATTACTTTCTTTCTCAATTGTTCCTGAATTTCTTTGGGTCTTGGCATGATGTGTAGCTTTTAAGGATCTTCTGGTGGACCTTACTGTGTCAAGCAGCTCCTATTTAAGTGATGCCTTGATTGTGAACAGGTGTGGCAATAATCAGGCCTGGGTGTGGCTAGAGAAATTGAACTCAGGTGTGGACAACCACAGTTATAGTATGTTTTAACAAGGGGGGCAATCACTTTTTCACACAGGGCCATGATGGTTTGGATTTTTTTTCACCTTTAATAATAAACACCTTCATTTACAAATTGCATTTTGTGTTTACTTGTGTTGTCCTTGACTATTGTTTAAATTGGTTTGATGTTCCGAAACACTTAAGTGTGACAAACATGCAAAGGAACAGAAAATGAGGAAGGGAGCAAACACTTTTTCACACCACTGTAAATATGGTGTGGCGGTGATCAGGGACACCAACTGGTGACCGTATGAAAAAAGAAATAAAAATAAATAAATAATAGTTTTTTTTTAAATTCATTTTTAAGCACCTATGATGGACGTCACGCGTTCCGCGGTCCTGGAATTGGACCAGTGGGACGTCCATCATAGACGTGCAGGCTCCAGAAAGCTGGACCTGCTCTGGCACTCGGCCGCGCTCGGGATCAGATTGGTCCCGGCGCTCTAGGCTACCTTGTAGAGCTGACACTCGGGGCTTTAAGGGGGGGGGGTCACATTCAGGGCTTCAGCCCCCCCAGCCAGGGGCGTTGGAAGGGGGTGGCTGAACCCCCGAACGTGACCCCCTAAAGCCCCGACTGTCAGCTCTGCAGGGTAGCCCCGAGCGTCGGGACCATTCTGTTGGCTCCAGAAGGCGGGAATTACAAAGCGGCTGCCGCGCCACATACCCGCTTGGTGCTCGGGCGAGCCGCTCTCCTCTCCTCCTCCTCTGAGGACTGGCTGCTGTGACACCGCACACCACGGCTGAGACAGGTCAGTGTGTGTTAATATCAGTGTATGTTAAGTCAGTGTGTGTGTGTTAAGTCAGTGTGTGTGTGTGTTAAGTCAGTGTGTGTGTGTGTGTGTTAGGTCAGTGTGTGTGTGTTAGGTCAGTGTGTGTGTGTTAGGTCAGTGTGTGTGTGTTAGGTCAGTGTGTGTGTGTGTGTGTGTGTGTTAGGTCAGTGTGTGTGTATATGTCCAGTGTATGTAGGTCAGGCAGTGTAGGTAGGTCACTATTGTCAGTGTAGGTAGGTTAGTGTATGTAAGTCACTACCGTCAGTGTCAAGGCCCAGCCAAAAAAAACCTGCATCGTGTACAACACCGACCCAACACCCCCCCCCAGTTTCCGGCCTTGGACTCCGGGCTGAAGCCCCTGCCACCTAGCAACGTCCCTGCCTGGCAGCCTGTAAAACTCTATAAAAAAACTGAAAGCTGCTGCGGCTGGATGGTGCACCAAGTGGCACTAAAATTCAGGGCAGCATGTAGCCAAGGACGAATACCCGGAATGCAAGCAGTCCCAGTTCCGGCATTTATCCCTGGTCACATAATCCCATAAGCTTTAGTACAACTTGATGCTTGGTCCAGCTGCAAGAGCTTTCAGCTTTTTATAGAGTTTTCATGGACAAGTACCCCTGTGCATTCCACTGGCACCAAAACAATGGGAATAAATGCCTAATGTGTATGACTCCTAAGTGCCCATTTACATCTTGGTTGTGCATTAACATGTGTTGTGCTAAGGCAGCCAGTTATTTGAATAAGCTTTCTAATGCGCTCACAAAGGTGCATGCAATATTTGAGGCAATACAGCACGCCACAACACACTGCAATGTGCTATTTTGCATTCTGGTGCACTGCAACATGTTACCACAATGCAATTGTCTTTGTGCAATTAGCAGAAACACTTCATTGAGCATTGCTGTATTGAGCTATCAGCTCTATAGACATTTGACAGATGGCCACAGAAGCAAGCTCAGTGCACATAACTGACTCACTCAACTCCTTTAGGCTGCATTCACACTTGAGTTGAACATCTTTGACAAGTTTCCAGGCTTTTTTTTTTGTAGTTTGTAAAGCCACTTTTGAGTGAGTTTGCAGGCCCTGCAAGTGTTTGTTTCTTTTTTTTTTTTTTTAGGATTTTAATTCAAGTCAATGGAAAGCTAGTTGAATGATCGCTGCACATCTCACTGCTTGAAGCTCTGTATACCCTCCTCAATCCTACGGACCAGCTGAGTGCCAAAATCCAGGAGCCTCCTCACTCTCCACACCACTTGTTGAAAGTCTAACAAAAATGGGCCACACACCATTCGGATTTCATAGAAATTCAGATAGGTTTACTAACCAGACAGAACACTGCTGTACCATTCCACCTGAAGCCACTCCAACCCTTTTCACCCATTATAGGGCTTGATCAAAAAGAAGGCTGCAGTGTCTGTTTAAAGGGATAGTACCACAAAACTGCCTATGCAGATGAGGGACGTCTGTAGATAAAAACAAACTGTGCATAGGGTTGCCACCTGTCCAGGATTCACCCAGACAGTTCGGGTTTGGAATCATGTGTCCGGGTTTCAGGCAGTCTGAACATTATTTAGACTGGGCTATGGCTAAGCAGCAGGGTTGCTGCATGCAGTTGTCTAAGCTGAGAATGTCAGGGTTCTCAGGTCACCCCTTACATCCGAGTTCCCCTTTACACCAGAGGTCACATTGTTTCCCCTTACATCAGAGTCCTCTCCGTACATCAGAGTTCTCAGTGTTACCCCTTAAATCATGGTTCTCAGAGCATCCATTACTCCCCAGAGTTCTCCCTTACATCAGAGTCTGCAGAGTCTCTTTTACAGTGAAAGGGAACTCTGTGGTTTCAGATGTAAAAGGAGAACTCTGTGGACTCTGATGTAAAGGGGGACCCTTGTTATTAACTTCATATGATTAGAAATGTTATTTAATAGCAAAAATATATGTATAAAAACAAATTGCTGTGCGCTGCTAAAGTGTTCAGGTTTGACTTGAAGAAAAGGTGGCAACCCTAACTGTGCAGCTTTGACTAAGGTTGAATAATGCCCTTGCTATAGGTGTAGGCCATTTACATACCTTATGAAGTATGACTGGAATACTCCCAGGACGTTGCTAAGTGAGGCCTAGTCATCACTGCCCATCTCTACCCATCAAAGGAGTAGGCTCTCAAATTCTGAGCTCAGAGATACTGCATCAAGGGGGAGAAAAAGTATGTGAGGGGGTTTGAATCAGAGAAAGAGCTCACTTCTGTGATGGTGGAGGTGAGCAGTGACAACTAGGCCTCACTTAGCAATATCCTGGGAGTACTTAGCAATGTCCAAGGAGTGTTCAAGTCAGGCATTATAAAGCCATGTTAATGGCCGAAACCCATAGCAAGGGTATTATTAATTTTTAGTCAGAGCTGCACAGTTCGTTTTAATCTACAAGAATCGCTTACCTTCATAGGCAGGTTTTTTGTAAAGGTGAACTATCCTTTTAACCACTTTAGCCCCGGACCAATTTTCAGCCTAAGGACCAGAGGTCTTTTTACAATTTCGCATTGCACTGCTTTAACTGGTAATTGCGCTCCTCACTACCTATCACAGTTTCGAAGGCCATAAAATGCCAAAATAGCACACAACCCCTCCAAATGACCCCATTTTGGAAAGTAGACACCCTGGGGCGACGCAGACCCTGACCCTAAAACCTAATTGATATCACCCGCCGGGTGATCAGGGGGTTAAACCTTTATTGGGTAATAAATGGCGGGTGCCCTGATACTATAAAAAGCAAACTAACCAGAGTCACCCGTAACACTTATACGGTGATCACTGGTGAAAGGGTTAACTAGGGGCAATCAGGGGTTCAAATTTTTATTAGGTAGTATATGGGGGTCCCTGGCGCTATATAAAAACCTGACGGGGAACCTAAATAACTAACTGGCTAACCAGCGTCACCAGTGACACTTATACGGTGATCGCTGGTGAAGGGGTTAACTAGGGGCAATCAGGGGGTTAAATATTAATATATAATAATATAATATAATATATACTATTATTGGGTAGTATATGGGGGTACCTAGCGCTATAAAAACCTGGCGGTGAACCTAAAAAAATAACTAGCTACTTAGCGGCACCAGTGACACTAATGCAGCGATCAGAAAAAACGATCGCTTAGTGACACTGGCAAAAGGGGGTGAAAGGGTTAACTAGGGGCAATCAGGGGGTTAAAACCATTATTGGGTAATATATCGGGGTACCTAGCGCTATAAAAACCTGGTGGTGAACCTAAAAAAATAACTAGCTACCTAGCGACACTAATGCAGCGATCAGAAAAACGATCGCTTAGGGACACTGGCAAAAGGGGGTGAAAGGGTTAACTCTAAGGGCAATCAGGGGGCTAAACCTTTATTGGGGGGTGGTAGGGGGCTACCCTGGACCTAACACTAACTGCCCTGACACTTTTTACTTTTACAACTACTGATAACTGCATTCAGTGTCAAATGAATGATCACTGCAATCAGTGACACTGGGACTGGGGAGGGGGGGGTTTGTGTGCCTATGTGTGCCTACATGTCAGTGTAGTGTTGGTGCACACTTATTTTCAGTCTTCTTCTCGTAGTCCGGTCAAAAAGACCGCCCCGAGGAGAATGACATCGCTTCCTCCCTGCCTGTGTTTACTATACACAGCGGGAGGAAGCTTCTCATTCGCCAGGAACGATCGAGAGGGGATGGCCAGAAACCAACGGCCATCCCCTCATCCCGGATCGCTCCTGAAGTGAAACGGACCGCCGCATCCAGCGGGAGGGGGTCCGATCGGACCCCCCACCCGCTGGAAGGCAAGCACGTACATGTGCCTGTACATGCCATTGTGATGACGTACATTGGCATGCGGCGGTCCTTAAGTGGTTAAAGTGGAAGTTCAGTTAAACCGCATTATACTTAACTCTCATCCCACTCCTATTCTAAGCTTATTCTATTTACCCCGTGAAAGGAAAGACCTGTATACTTACCTATTCTGAGGGTGCACTGGTTTGTTCACATAATTGGGTCCCAGCGCTGGATTCCGTGAAGAGAAAAGGCAGCTAACAACAGATGCCCCATAGTAAGCCTGTGGGTGACGTGAATTGTCCAGGCTCTGCAGCCGTTGTCGGCTGTCCCTCCACTTCAGTGAAGCTGGCACTGGGACCTGATCACGTGACCGGACAGGAGCACCCTCAGCATAGGTAAGTAAACAGATTTTTCCATTACAGGGTAGATAGAATAGGCTTAGAATTGGAGTGGGAGTCTAAATATAGTCAGTGTTTGGATCTCTATCCTATCTGGATTTCTACAACGTCATTGGTATATGTGACTAGGAAAAAAATATGGTGGTCTGCGCACTTTCATGCGTTTTTCAGGTGCTCCTGAAGTGGTCTATTCGGATCAATAATGCTTGTAGGTCAACAGCAGATCATGTACTTTTTTTGAGGTACAAACTTGAAACGACACAAAAATTCAGGTGTGAATAGGCACAATTGAAAAACATGGGATTTTGGCTGTTGCTTTGGAGCTATAAAACACTCAAGTGTGAACGGGTCATTTTACAAAGTGCAAACTTTATTACTTTTGAGAAGGGGAAATAACCTTTGGTTTATTCATGTGTTCTCACAGCAGCTCTTACATAATGACACTTACTTGGATAAAAAGGATCTATATATACACACACACACACACACACACACACACACACACACACACACACACACACACACACACACACACACACACACACACACCAACTACTCCCCCTAATGGCTTCATTTTAAAATACAACCTAGAGCTGACTAATTTTGACATAGAAACCTAATATTTTAGGAATCATTTGTAATACAAGCAGTGGACACCTAGTCCTTTTACCAACAAAAGCCATCAGGATTTTTACCCTGGTTGCAGAGCTTAGGAAAGGATCCTAAGAAAGTAATGGGGGGCCACAGCTGGACAATCTGACCACTGATGTTATTTTTCTCTTTAGCATAGACAAAGGTCCTCTCCCAGTTTCACACTAGGTACCCAACCTGTAATCTACTAACACCACGTAACAAATGCACTTTCATTTCAGTGGTCCTACTTAAAGCAAATCTTTCCTGTGATCTTAAAAACTTGCAAGCAGGAAGAATTTTTATTGCAGAACAAACATACCATACTGTATCTCTTCTGCAGTAACGATTTCCTATGTTCCTCCTTGCAAAAATGTTTTAGAATTTACTCTGAGTTGCTCAGCCACAGCTAGCTAACATGCGTAAGAGTTACAGCATCCCTGCCCAGCCAATTAAGATGGCTGAAGACCCTGAGCCAAGAACAAGGAGCTGGGGAGAAGTCATTCTAAAGGTCAGCAACCAGCAGTGGAGGCTGGTGCGCAATTTTTTTGGGGGGGGGGGTGCAAACAAACTATATCCCATCAATTGCAGCCTCAATATACCCATCAAAAGTTGCCATTGTGATGCCCCCCCGCCCGCCATCTGCCCGGCACTTACCCCATCTCGGTGGCAGGTCAGGCAGCGGGTGACGGCGGCGAGCTGTGGGACCTTGCAGCAGCAAGCTGTGTCCTCCATGCATCTTCTTCCCTCCTCCTGAAAGGCATCCAATCGCAGCCCTTGTTCTTTCAGCCAAATCAGGGGGGATCAGACCCGTGCTACCTGATGGGTGGAGGCGTGGCACAGTGTTAGAAAAGCGAATGAATATTCACTTTTCTAAAACATCTGGGTCGACTGCGAGCACAATGCATGAATCTATTCATTATTCATAGATGGGGTGGCTGGAGAGAGGGGGCATTGCCCATGCGCAATTAATGGACGCCCCGCCACTGGCAGCCAGGTGACTGGAAGATCGCGGTCTATGCTGGCTGACCCGCCATCCCAGAGCATCAAACAGAGTGCAATTCAGAGGGGCTACTTCTAAAGTTGGAGCTGTGGTAGCGAGCAAGAGCCGCATAAGCCAACGTCTCCTCTGTAGTGCTGGCTCCTGTCCAATAAGAAGTGATACCAACTGCAGTTCATCTCTTATCCTGGCTAGCGGTCTGCAGAGTGGTGCTAGCAATAGCAAAGATGAGATCTTCAGGTCAGTGTGACACAATACACTGGGCATAATAGTATAGGGCTGCTTTCACACGGATGTAAATTTTATGGGTCAGATGGTAGATGCACCAACTAGAAATAAAGCGTTAATGGATATACTGATTACCCACAATACAGACATGATCACGGATGTGGAAATACGGGGCAATTTAGGTAACAGCATAAATCACACAAACGGGAAACATAAGGGGAATACAAAGACACTGAATTTCAAAAGAGCCAAATTCCCTAATCTACGAACTTTGCTATAAGGCATAAATTAGGATAAAATCATAGGAACAAAGAACATGGAGGAGAGATGGGTTTGCTTTAAGAGCATATTAAATTAGCCAATGCATCTTATTGGGTAATACATTTAAAAGAGCCCTGGATGGCTTAACTCCAATGTAAAAATGTATATAAATGCAAAGGATAAATTACATACAAGGTTGAGGGATCATCATCAGCATTCAGACTTTATAAAGAATGCAACAAGAAATGTAAGAGTGCAATAAGGACAGCTAAGATAGAACATGAAAGACAGATAGCGAAGGAGAGCAAAAAAAAATTATTCTTTAAGTATGTAAACAGTAAAAAAGGGAGGGCAGACCATATTGGCCACATAAAGAATGAGGAAGGACATCTGGTTACAAAGAATGGGGAGATGGCGAAGGTATTGAATTTATTCTTCTCCTCGGTCTTCATGAGGGAATCGGGATACTTCAGTAATCAAAACTGCAGTGTTTATGCCCATGACACATCACAGGAAGCACCTCCATGGTTAACAGAGGACAGAATTAAAATTAGACTTGGGAAACTTAACATTAATAAATCAATGAGACCAGATGGCTTGCACCCGAGAGTACTTAGGGAACTCAGTCAAGTAATTGCCAGACCATTGTTCCTAATTTTTACTGACAGTCTACTGACTGAAATGGTACCAGCTGATTGGAGAAAAGCCAATGTAGCAGCAATATTTAAAAAGGGCCCAAAATACATCCCTGGGAATTACAGACCCGTTAGCCCAACATCAATAGTATGTAAACCCTTGGAGGGTATGATAAGGGACTATATACAAGATTTTAGTAATGAGAACGGTATCAGCAGTAATCAGCATGGATTCATCGTTCTTGCCAAATCATTCTACTAACCTTCTATGAGGAGGGGAGTTGCCAGCTAGATAAAGGAAGGCCGTAGACGTGGTGTATCTGGATTTTGCAAAAGCATTTGACACAGTTCCCCATAAATGTTTAATAGTATAAAAAGAGAAAACTGCGCTATCCCAAAAAAAAATGAATAAGCTGCGGCTCAATATGTTATACAACACCTGCACAAATAAATATCAAAATGAGCTGCGCTAGAACATGACAGCACTTAACCAATTCAATGTAGTGCAAAAATTACCATAATAACATTGAAAATTAATATTACATGCAAATTATGTGAAAAGTTCTCTAAAAATATAAAGTGCAAAAAATTAATCGAATTACTAAAGTGCAAAAATTATAAATGAATACATTTACACAATAAATTGTATATTATATATATATATTGTATTTATCGGCGTATAACACGCGCCCCAAGTTTAGGAGGGAATTTTAAGGAAAAAAAACCTTACATTTAAATGCCCATCAATGCAGCCTTATCAGTGTCATTTGCAGCCTTGTCATTGCAGCCTGTCCATCATTGCAGCCTGTCCATCATTGCAGCCTTGTCATTGCAGCCTGTCCGTCATTGCAGCCTTGTCATTGCAGCCTGTCCTTCATTGCAGCCTTGTCCCCTCAGCTTTTGTTTTTAAAAATGGCGCAGCCGAGATGTCCTTCGTATCTCGGTGGCTTTCAGCCGCCTCGACCGTACTCGGAGGCTTTCGGCCACTCTCGAAAACCGAGAAGGGCCGAAGGTGGCTTAAAGCCGCCCAAAGCCCAAAAATCACAAGGGGATCGCGGCGGATCAGCGTATAACACGCACCCGCGATTTTCCACTGATTTTAAGGGGAAAAAAGTGCGTGTTATACGTGGTGTATCTGGATTTTGCAAAAGCATTTGACACAGTTCCCCATAAATGTTTAATAGTATAAAAAGAGAAAACTGCGCTATCCCAAAAAAAAATGAATAAGCTGCGGCTCAATATGTTATACAACACCTGCACAAATAAATATCAAAATGAGCTGCGCTAGAACATGACAGCACTTAACCAATTCAATGTAGTGCAAAAATTACCATAATAACATTGAAAATTAATATTACATGCAAATTATGTGAAAAGTTCTCTAAAAATATAAAGTGCAAAAAATTAATCGAATTACTAAAGTGCAAAAATTATAAATGAATAAATTTACACAATAAATTGTATATTATATATATATATTGTATTTATCGGCGTATAACACGCGCCCCAAGTTTAGGAGGGAATTTTAAGGAAAAAAAACCTTACATTTAAATGCCCATCAATGCAGCCTTATCAGTGTCATTTGCAGCCTTGTCATTGCAGCCTGTCCATCATTGCAGCCTGTCCATCATTGCAGCCTTGTCATTGCAGCCTGTCCGTCATTGCAGCCTTGTCATTGCAGCCTGTCCTTCATTGCAGCCTGTCCTTCATTGCAGCCTTGTCCCCTCAGCTTTTGTTTTTAAAAATGGCGCAGCCGAGATGTCCTTCGTATCTCGGTGGCTTTCAGCCGCCTCGACCGTACTCGGAGGCTTTCGGCCACTCTCGAAAACCGAGAAGGGCCGAAGGTGGCTTAAAGCCGCCCAAAGCCCAAAAATCACAAGGGGATCGCGGCGGATCAGCGTATAACACGCACCCGCGATTTTCCACTGATTTTAAGGGGAAAAAAGTGCGTGTTATACGCCGATAAATACGGTATATATAAATCAAATTCATAAATTAATAACACATAAATAACTAATATACAAGTGCAGTAAACGTGACCATGTCTAACTGTCACATAAATATTAATCCAAATTCAATCTGCTATATAACAGTCCTCGAATGTGTATTGAATATAAACAGCAACATGCAGATCCAACTTCCACCAAAAAATGTCTGAGCCACCTCCACCACAAATAAACTTAACTGCAATAAGGGACTTAATTGTCCCTTATTACGGGGGACCACACAGCCTGTTTGTAACCACAGCCGAAGGTAAGGATATGAACACAGCAGAACTCTTAAAGTTGGTTCAAAATATCCGCCACAAGGGGCCATACTTGCGTTCCAATGGTATATCAAAACTCCCATGTATTAATCCACAGTGAACGAAATATGCGGCCAAATTCCCAAACATGAAAAATAGACTCACATAGCATAAAACCTTTTATACTTTAATTCTCTAGTTTAAAAATGCGCACTTACATAAAAAGACAAATGTATCCAGAATAAACAATGGTTGGCTTGGACCATAGGTTGAGTGCATCGATTGAAAACTGGCTACAAGGGAGAGTTCAGAGGGTGTTGATAAATGGAGAGTACTCAGAATGGTCAGGGGTGGGTAGTGGGGTTCCCCAGGGTTCTGTGCTGGGACCAATCCTGTTTAATTTGTTCATAAACGACCTGGAGGATGGGGTAAACAGTTCAATCTCTGTATTTGCAGACGACACTAAGCTAAACAGGACAATAACTTCTCTGCAGTGGAAACCTTTCAAAAAGATATGAACAAATTAATGGGGTGAGCAACTACATGGCCAATGAGGTTCAATGTAGAAAAATGTAAAATAATGCATTTGGGTGGCAAAATATGAATGCAATATATACACTTGGGGGGGGGGAGAGAACTTCTGGGGGAATCTAGGATGGAAAAGGACCTAGGGGTCCTAGTAGATGATAGGCTCAGCAATAGCATGCAATGCCAAGCTGCTGCTAACAAAGCAAGCAGAATATTGGCATGCATTAAAAACTGGATTAGTTCCAGAGATAAAACGATAATTCTCCTGCTCTACAAGACCCTGGTCCAACCGCACCTAGAGTATGCTGTCCAGTTCTGGGCAACAGTCCTCAGGAAGAATGTACTGGAAATGGAGTGAGTACAAAGAAGGGCAACAAAGCTAATAAAGGGTCTGGAGAATATTAGTTACGAGGAAAGGTTGCAAGCCCTGAACTTATTGTGACCCCCACAATAGGAATAAAGCTTTTTTGCGGAAGGGAGTTTAACAAGACTCGTGGCCACTCATTAAAATTAGAAGAAAAGAGGTTTAACCTTAAACTATGTAGAGGGTTCGTTACTGTAAGAGCAGCAAGGATGTGGAATTCCCTTCCACAGGCGGTGGTCTCAGCAGGGAGCATCAATAATTTCAAGAAACTATTAGCTAAGCACCTGAATGACCACAACATACAGGGATATATAAGGTAATACTGACATATAATCACACACATAGGTTGGACTTTATGGACTTGTGTCTTTTTTCAACCTCACCTACTATAACTATGTAACTGTGTGCTGCAGTGTAACGACACCATGGGTTTTCTGCGGGATTGTTGCGCTTAGCCATATACTTCTATATCATCCTGCGGGTTTGGTGCACTTTTTGAATGCAGGAGTTTTGGTGAACTTTCATAAAGTGCACCACACCCTCAGGATATAATAGATGTATATGGCAAAGCGCAGTTTACCCAGGAAGGTACCCGTGGTTTAGGTAAACTACAGCACATCAGTGTGAAACCAGCCTTTTAGCGGGCTCAGAACAGTAAAGGTTAATTCACATTTTCAGTTATGGGGGGAGGGGGGTTGTAAAACCCCATGGTTAGGATGTGTTTTTGCCACCCCTGCTCCAACCACAACCCCTTTAGCTGCAGTGGCCAGTGTGTACACGTTGCAGCAAGAGTTATACACCCTGTCATTATTGGTGGGTGTAACACTTGCCAAGCATCACCCATTCAAGTGAATAAGGCCGCTCTGCAAATGCCCTGCAACCTTGTGCAACACAGCAAAGGGTTAAAGCAGGCAGGCTGTGTTGCTTTCTCACCACCAGCTTTAATCCATTAGACCCCTATTCATCAACCCTGTCCTCAGGGCCCACTAACAGGCCTGGTTTTATGTATTACCTTGGGGAGATGCAGACTAGAATACTGCAATCACTGAGCAGTAAATTATATCACCTGTGATGTATTTCAGTTATCTTGCCAACCTGGCCTGTTAGTGGGCCCTGAGGACAGGGTTGATGACCACTGCATTAGACCATTGTGGGGCACTTGCAGTGTGGTCCCATTTATTTGAACGGGTCGCGTTTGGCAGGAAGTAGTGCCCACTAAAACCAACAGGGAGTTTAATTCCTGCTGTGGCATGTGTACACCTTTGGCTGCTGCCTCAGAAACTAAAGGGGGCAGGGTGTGGTAAATCCATACCTCAACCACAGGGTTTTTACCCCCCAGTGCACACCTTTGGCGGCTGCAGCAAAAGCTAAAAGGAGGAAGGGTGTGGTAAATCCACAATTCAAGCACAGGGTTTTACCCCCCAGCCCCAAGTGCTCATTCACAAGTGCAGCAGGCCCTACTGCTACTCTGAAAAGTGATCAGAGTGTGTTTGACAGGTGGTGAATAGGCGATATATTGCCTCCTCACTACCTGATATAAGATCTTGGTATGCAAGGGTCTTTGGTAGCAGGTATCTCCACAAAGATGCACACTACTACACTTACATGTTAAGAGATGCAGTTCCTGTGATTACTTCTTATGATCTGCTCCATCAGTGATGCATAGAGAGGCTATCAATGAGAAGGGCCAAAAGCTGGGCATAGGAGGTGAACCTGCCTGAACCAGGCGCCATAGAAGCTGGTCATACAGATCAGAGAAACCCGATTTCATGTGAAATTGGGTGATTTAATAGGTAATCTTCCCCTGCCAGAAAATGCTTGCTAATCTAAACATATGCATTTATGAAAAAGATCTTTTTTCAAAAGCATCCAACCACCAATAATGTACATCGGTTGCTTAATGCAAAGCAGTCTCCTGCAGATTTGATCTGTGATTTGCTCACAGCAAGCCTCATCATAAAAATGTTGCGTTTACAGAGAAATGTGATTATTAAATATTTTCCAAACAGGAAGACTGAAGGAAATTGCACTGCACTGGATGCTTCTCCTTTCGCTTACTAAAAAGTTTAAAGCCTAAGTTTAGCGTACAAAAAAAATACATATACACACACACACACACACACACACACACACACACACACACATATATATATATATATATATATATATATATATATATATATATACACACACACACACACACACACACACACACACTCAGTTGTGCTCATAAGTTAACATACCCTGGCAGAATTTATGATTTCTTGACCATTTTTCAGAGAATATGAATGATAACAAACTTTTTTTTCACTTGTGGTTAGTGTTTGGCTAAAGCCATTTATTAATAATCACTCTTTGACCACTTTCCGACCGGCCTATAGCAGAATGATGCCCTGCAGGATAAAAGCCACTGTGCGCCCGTGAGGGTGCGCATCGCGGCGATCAGTGGTGCGGTGTGTCACTCTGACACACCACTACACCAATCTCGGTAAAGAGCCTCCATCGAAGGCTCTTTACGATGTGATCAGCTGTGTCCAATCACGGCTGATCATGATGTAAACAGGAAGAGCCGGTGATCGGCTTTTCCTCACTCATGTCTGACAGAGTAGAGGAGAGCTGATCAGGGGCTCTCCTGACGGGGGGGGGGGGGGGGGGGGGGTCTGCGCTGATTGTTGGGAAACCACCAGGGAAGGGGAAATACATGTGGATGGCCAGGTACATCCCCCATGGCCATCCACATGTGAAAATCAATGCCCAACATATGCCAATCAGTGCCCACAAATGGGCACTGACTGGAACCTCTATGGCACAATGAAAATTAGTGATGCCCAGCAATGCCACCGATCAGTGTCAGTGCCACCCAGTGTCCATCAGTGCCATCTATCAGTACCCATCAGTGCCACCTACGAGTGCCCATTGGTGCCACATACCAGTGCCACCTATCAGTGCTCAACAGTGCAGCCATATCAGTGCCCATCATTGAAGAAGAAAACTTACTTAATTTACAAAATATTTTAACAGAAACAAAGAAAAACTTTTTTTTCAAAATTTTTTATTTTTTTTATTTATTGCGCAAAAAAAAAAAAATTCACAGGAGGTGATCAAATACCACCAAAAGAAAGCTATTTGTAGGAACAAAATGATAAAAAAAATTGTTTCGGTACAGTGTAGCATGACCACGCAATTGTCAACGTGTGACAGCGCTGAAAGCCGAAAAGTAGCTTGGGCAGGAAGGTGTATAAGTGTCTGGTATTGAAGTGGTTAAAGCATAATGACAACAGAAACTACCCAAATGATCCTGATCAAAAGTTTACATACCCAGTTCTTAATACCGTGTATTGCCCCCTTTAACATGGCAGCTTGAAGTCTTTTGTGGTAATTGTAGATGAGGCTCTTCATCTTCTCAGATGATAAAGCTGCCCATTCCTCTTGGCAAAAAGCCTCCAGTTCCTGTAAATTTTTGGTCTGTTTTGCATGAACTGCACGTTTGAGATCTCCCCAGAGTGGTTCAATGATATTGAGGTCAGGAGACAGATGGCCACTTCAGAACCTTCACTTTGTTCTGCTGTAGCCAATGACAGGTTGACTTGGCCTTGTGTTTTGGATCATTGTCATGCTGGAATGTCCAAGTATGTCCCATTCGCAGCTTCCTGGCTGATGAATGCAAATGTTTCTCCAGTATTTTTTGATAACACACTGCATTCATCTTGCCATCAATTTTGACCAAATTTCCTGTGCCTTTGTAGCTCACACATCCCCAAAACATCAGCGATCCACCACGGTTTTACAGTAGGAATGATGTACCTTTCATCATAGGCCTTGTTGACTCCGCTCCAAATGTCGCGTTTATGGTTGTGGCCAAATGTTTTCAGAGAGTCCTGTATTTCACCTGAAGTTATTTGTGGGGTTTTCTTTGCATTCGAAACTATTTTCCTGGCAGCTGTGCCTGAAAATTTAGTTGGTCTACCCGACCGTGGTTTGGTTTCAGCAGAACCCCTCATGTTCTACTTCTTGATTAGAATTTGGCATTCTCAATTCCTTGGATATCTTTTTATATCCCATTTCTTTTTAATACAGTTCAACTACCTTTTCCTGCAGATCCTTTGACAATTCTTTTGCTTTCCCCATGACTCAGAATCCAGAAATGTCAGTGCAGCACTGGATAAAACATGCAAGGGTCTGTCAGGAGTCCAGAAACTCACTGACCTTTTATACACACCAGTGCTGGGACAAGGTCATCCAGCGCCCATGGCAAAGATGCCAAACTGTGCCCCCCTTTCCCTTAGGGTTAGGGTGCCCCCTACCCCCGCAATAAACCATTGCACCAGGGGCAGCCGTCCCTCCTGCCCACCCCTTGTCCCGGCCCTGATACACACACACTTATTACAAGCAAACAGATCACAAGTGAGAATGGTTACCTTTAATAGCCATTCAAACAACTTTGTGTCAACTTGTGTGCATGTTATCAGGCTAAAATCACCAGGATATGTAAACTTTTGATCAGGGTCATTTGGGTAGTTTCTGTTGCAATTATGATTTAAAAAGAGTAAACACAGCTGATTGATAATCAAATACTAGCCATGAGTGAAAGAAATGTTTTTGTGTCATTCATAGTCTCTGAAAAATGGCCAAGAAATCTAATTCTTCCAGGGTATGTAAACTTATGAGCACAACTATGCATGTATATATATATATATATATATATATATATATATATATATATATATATATATATATATATATATATATATATATATATATATATATATATATATATATATATATTTTTTTTTTTTTTTATTATTAGCACAAGGGACATTACTTACCATCAGTGTGATGTGTCCCTTGTGCTATCTGCCTGGTTTAGTAGAAGTCTTCCTCCTCCGATACCCCGCCGTTGCAGTCCTCTAGCCTTGCAGAGAGTGGCTGTGATAAATGATCTATGGAGGAGGCAGATCTTTAAACATCTACCTCACCTCCATTCATAGACCACTGTCCATTCATAGAGTGAAACGATCATGAAAGTCAATTAACACATCAACTCCTCATGAACAGGAACAGCCGCAGAGGAATTGAAATTCCTGCTGAACCGGATAAATTTTGATCCATGTTTGGCCAACCTAACACTTCCCACTCCCCAGACTTGCTGCTGTCCAAATATGTCTGCTTTACTACTTCTTCCAGAATGCAGATATCCCAATACAGGAAGGGTGTTAATGGCTAGATCAACAGCTAAAATAAAGATAAAAAAAAAAAAGCCTTAACAAAAAAACAAAAAAAAACAAAAACAAAAAAAAAACACTGATAGAGTTACCACATCTAAGGATTAGTAATTGGATTGTAATATATTACATATTTGGTTTTGGATGACCATTACCTCCAAATCATTTGACAGGCATACTTTAATTTAAATCTTGTAATCAGGAAACAAGTATCCCTTTAACCTTAACACATTCTAAAATTACACTTAAAGTGGAACGAAACCCTCTTATGCTTCATTTACAGCCAAGGAAGTGGCCATCTTGCTCCTGTTTGATGTGTAGTAGCAGGGTTGCCACCTCACCCCTTTAAACCCTACCACATTAATTACACAGGTTCTGTGAGTGATTAAGGTGGCAATTAAACTTGCTCTGTGCCTTATCTGCATTCCTTTAGCCGCAGAACCTGTGTAATTCAAATGTTTTTGGGTTTAAAGAGATGAGATGGCAACCCTATGCAGTAGGCATGATGCTGCACATGTGATCAGCCATGACACCAGCCATTTGCTGGCTTGACAGTGAGAGCAACTAGGACAGTTATTCATGGCATGCCTTGAATGTAAATGTTTTGGGAAACCAATAAATTCATGAGGACCTGAACTGTGGAAGCTGTGCACCAAAAAGACAAGCAGGTCACAAAACAGTTAAATCAGCTGTGGAGCTAATCACCCCCCGCAATTACCGACTTACCATGCCCTGTTCTGTGTGGAGATGGCTGTCTTGTTGGGGAGAAGGGTCTTGCTTTCTCATGTCAGAGCTGCCCCCCCTGATGAATAGTGCTCTGATGGAAAAATATTCAAAGAGGACGGAGAGATGAAGTCACAGATCCACAGAATAAATGAATGACTCGAAATCGGGAAGATCCTTACACCACAGGCCCTCAGGTACAGATTCCTCTCCAGCATAAAGAATATAAAGATAAATAGTGCAATAGTGACACCAAATCTCATGAGACCAACAGTACCTTAGATCAGGGTTTCTCAAGCGGAGTTCTGCGAGAGGTCCCCAGGGGTTCCACCCAAAGTTGTTTTCAGTGTTCCCAATGCACGCTGACAGCGAGTACTGTCAGCACTTATTGATACCCTATGCCTTCTCAGAGAACTCAGAGGGCAGAGTTGGGAACAATGCAGAGAGTGGGACTTCTGAATTCCAAGCATGGAGGGATGGAGCTGAGGAAGCCAAGAATGGAGGCAGGGAAGCGAGATTGGAGGCAGGGAGCAGAGAATGGAGGCATGGGGGGGCGGGGAGCCAAACGATGCAAGGAAGCCGAGAATGGAGGCAGGAAGCCGTGAAGGTAGCCGAGAAAGAAGATTGGAGGCAGGGAGCACCAGATCAAAAGGCAAGATCCTCTCCAATGCTGGATACACACTATACACATTTGTGTAGAATTTTTTCCTTTAGGATTTACCAAAACAATGTAATACGAGGTCAAACCTTAAGCATTTCAATTTGTATGCAATCCAGCAGGCCCTTGCACTACATGGTTTTGGTAAATCTAAAGAAAATCCGACAACAAAAGTTGTCTAGTGTGCATGGGGTCTAAATGGTAGCAGTGTCCTCCACCTCACAGTCGTGTATCTCATTCCCCAAACTGAGGGCTTTGAAATGTGCATTCTACGATCTGCATCTTGTGAAAGTTTGGAGGGTGCTGTTCCCCAAGTCTCATAACTAAAACCACTTCTCTCATGTACATCATACTTATAGTCACATAAACTACCTGTTGAGTAACCACAGCTGCCTGGATTGGTCTCCTGAATGCGACAGGCTTAATGGTCGGGTCTGACCACTCTCCTATACACCTGACATGCTCGCTCCCCTCCACTCAGATTAGAGAGTGGACACGGCGCTTCAACGATTCATTGCTTACAAATTCAGAATGTGTGACAAGGGATTCAGACACAATATCTAATTATTTTGTTGACCACGCTTCAGATACATCGTTGCCCATTCAATGTGAGGCCCAAAAAGCAGTTTTACGTGGAACCTTTATTCAATTGAGTACACACCTGGAAAAGGAATGTTCAGCCACCATAATGGCTGCAATTCAACGCTGGTGGACAATTCCAAGGGCCGATCACAACTCAAAACTATGCAAGATCTCAGCCCACACGTATGCAGATAAGGCCACTTTCCGGCAGTATAACTCTCCCGCTCAATTGTAAGGTTGCCCTTCTACCTTGGCGGAAGACCAATTAGCCTATGTTTCGGAAACTGCGCTCCCTACTGTGGATGGTGACACCATTAATGATCTGGAAACTCCTATCACAGAGGATGAAGTTGCCAAAGCCATTGCGGATACACCAAGTGGAAAGAGTCCAGGCCCTGATGGCTTTACTCCTACGTGTTATAAACTTTTTGCTCCCCTTCTCACGCTCTTCCTCCCTAAGATGTTCAACTCTTTGTCAGAGGGCTCAATGTTCCCTCCACAAACACTCAAGGCTCATATATCCCTCATCCCAAAGCCAGACAAAGACCCAACTTTATGGGCAAACTAGAGGCTGATATCTTTGATTGGTGTAGACTTAAAAGTCTTTGCTAAAATCCTGCCCAATAGGTTACAACCATTGTTACCTGGGTTAATCCACTTAGATCAGGTCAAATTTGTGAGTGGCCGTGAAGCTAGGGACAATACCCTGAAGACCCTTCTTCTAAATATGCCCGGACCTATGATATTCCATTATGCCTCTCAACATTGGATGCAGAGAAGGCATTCGACCCAGTGGACTGCCAGTTTCTTCGGTTATTACTGCAACAATTAGGTTTGGGAACTAATATGATAGCGAGGATAATGTCCCTTTACTTCTCTCCATCTGCTAGGATTAGACTAAATAGTTCTTTGTCTCCAGCCTTTTCTATCTCTAATGAGATGTGACAGGGGTGTCTCTTGTCCCCCCTCTATGTTCTTACTATGGAACATTTGGCTATCGCTTTACGTAACAATTCCACTTTCCAAGGTATAACAGTCGGACCCACTCATAAACTCACCCTCTTCTCAGTCGATCGTCTCCTGTTCGTGAGGCACCCACACATCCTTGCTCTCAGTATTACAGGAGTTCCAGAAATTTGAAGCAGTTAGTAATTTCAAAGGGAATTACAATAAATCGGAAATCCTCACCATATCCTGGCCTAAGTCGGACCTACAAAGACTCGACTACTTTCTCCTTCAAAACTTGTTCCACTTCCATCAGGTACCTCAGAATTCAATTACCGGCAGACGCATCCCTGTTAGTTTACCAGAACTTTACTAATACGATATAAAACATTATCCCTTCCAAAAGTTAGAGGGGAGGCTGGAACCCCGGACACCTCCTTATACCAAAAGGCAGCAGTGCTCACTCGCATAATAGATTGGTTTCACCAGTTTTCAACCAAGCTTTGGGTTCACCTGGAAAGCCATATGAACCCAATTGAATTCGGACCATGGCGAAAAGAAGATCATAGGAGACTTGCCCAAGTCCTTCGAGGACACCCCCCTTTTAAAGACAGATACCCCTTCCAGTTTGCCTTCTCGACACCCCATGCAGTGGCTTCAGAGACAACAGACTACTTCTTACATCCGGACTTTCCCATCCATTCCAGACATCCTAGCTGAACAGACAGGATTTGAGGAACTGCTCATGTAGACAGAACCAGAAACGCATGTGGTATCTCAACTTTACTCACTCTTCTCCTGACCTTCCACCATTTACAGAGGCCTAGGAGGCAGGACTATATCACCCTACTTTCCTATTGACCGTCAAAAATGCTTTATCCTGACACACAAGCTATACCTAGCCACCAGGATCCAGGAAAAATATTGAAACTGGTAACAAGATGGTACAGATGCCCTTTGACTATATACCATTTCAACTCGGCAGTACCAGATACCTGTTGGCTGTGACTTGACTCCCACATCCAGTGGGAATGCCCTCCTGTACAGGGATTTTTGCAGATCTTCAAACTATACTGTAAACTGATAGTGACTTCCATTCAACCGTCACCTGAGGTGGCTCTCTTATCTATACCCCCTGGCAAATTCAAATTCATTAAAAAAGATGTATTGCTACACTTTCTTGCAGCGGCCAGAGTAGTGATTCCCAGTAACTGGAGATCAACATCCATGCCTTCCCCGGGGGATTGGGCTACTGAAGTGGACCCCATTAGGGACCTTGAACGTCTGTTGGTGGAGCAATATGATAAAGACGAACAGTTTTCTCTCACTTGGACTTCATGGTTCATGTTCCGATAATCCACGGAGTTTATCTCATGGGCTGAGAGTGGGCTAGACGACGTCGCCTTGGAACTATGATGGAGTGCTTCTTGTCCCTAATCTTTCTGCCTGTATTCGTTTTCCTCTATGTCTAAATATAACCCTTACAAATCCATTGAGCAAATGTACCATGACTTTGACATATACATTGTTACCAATTCAGTACGTGACCCCTAAGACATATTATTTTTCATAAAGACAGGTTTTTCATAGAACCTTTCCTGATGCATTACATATGGGACAGCTATGATCACCTTTTCTGAAATGATGGTGAATGTTACTTTAACATATAATGTTTTCAGGGGTTGCTATCCCAGATGGTCTCTTGATGTGCCTTATAAACATGTTTTCATTCCATTTTTATGTAACCTTCATATGCATTTGTTCCAACGTAAATGATACTTATTGTTGTACCTCACCAAGGTTTGTAACGTTTACTTTTTTTTCTCTCTTGTTCTCCATATGAATAAAATAAGATCAAATTAAATGGTAACAGTGATGCACACTGTGGAGGGGGGAGCAGAGAAAAGGAGAACATGGCTGGATCGGGAGGTGAATGCAGGGTGTGGGGGGGGATGCAGAGAACAGGAGGTAACATCACCAGTGTATAACAGCCCTGAATGCCGACTGCAGAGGGGGGGGGGGGGAGGCAGAGAGTGGGGGGCAAACAGCTGGTTCAGGCTGAATGTAGCAGGATTGGGTGCTGCATCGTTTTGTTTTTCTTTGTTCCACCTATATCGTCCAGCTGTGGCTTCTGTCCAGCTGCACTGGGCTTAGACTTAGACTCCACACCACTGACTGGGACCCTTTTCTATCCACACATTGCCACATTTTAATGCTGTTGATATCTGTTGTTCATTGAATGAAGCAGGGGGTGAGATTGTAAAATCTTTAGGTTATGCCATAATTGTACATAATACACTTATGAGCTTAACTCCTGCTACCTTCAGTCTCATTCAACCACAGGCCCCTGTGCTCTGCTCCCCCTCTGCAGTCAGTCGCTACCATACACATTGCTGTCAGTGCACATTGAAAACAACATAGGTATTGTGTGTATTTTTTTTCTGCACAGAAATATGCAACATGTATGCTTTTTTTTCTGCTGAGGAGAATACTCAAATGACACCAATATTGTGGTGTGAACAGGGCACATAGAAATCAGTTATTTTCTTTATGTCCTTGCAGAGACCTACGTTAGGAAAATGCATGTCTCTGCATGATAGGAACAAGACCAACGTATTCTATGCAGGTCAAATCTGCAATTTTCCATCAATTCTTATGCATGTATGTTGTGATTTGTAAACAAGGGCTAACAGTTCCCATAGTCTGCTGTCCTATTTATGAATCACAACATTTGGGAGTTTTCCTCAAGTTCAGTAAGGCCTCATTCACAGCATATGTGCAAAAAAACCTGATGGAAAATAAGTGCAAATTTGACATGCTTAGAATGTTTTGGGCTTGTTCTAATATAGGTCTCAGCAATGACATAAACAAAACGATTGATTTCTAAGTGCCCTGTTTAAACCATAATGTTGGTGGCAGGCGAGTTCTAATATTTATTCTATTATGTAAACCAGGGAGAGGCAAACTTTTGAGCAGTGTGCCGAAAAATGTTTTCAAAGAAATTGAGAATGCCGATTTTATGACAAAAAAAATGTCAACTTCACACTTTCAATCACAAAAAGTTTTTTTTGTTTTTTTATATAAACGTAAATGCTGTAAACTACTTTAGTAGGGAGAAATTAACATCCTGCACTCCCACACCTCACGAGCCCCAATTCATGCACCTTCACACCTGCACCCCTCCTGCAAATCTGTTTCACCACTGTACCCACCTGCTCACCTTCCCCAGTCAGGGCCATCAAGGGGGTACAGGCAGTACTGAAGGGGCCTGAGCATGCCCCCCCCCCCCGGAATGTAAAGAAGAAGTGGAGAAAGGTATTACTTAGATCAAGCTACCCCACTCAGCAGGTGATAGCAGCCAGCTCTAGCTCCTTTTTCTTCTCTGCTGAGTCATTCCCATCCACACCCAGCACCATCCATCCCTGTCCACAATGCATCGCTACCCAGCACCATCCATCCCTCTCCACAATGCATCCCTATCCACACCCAGCACCATCCATCCATCTCCACAATGCATACCCATCCCCGCCCAGCACCATCCATCCATCTCCAGAATGCATACCCATCCCCCGCCCAGCACCATCTATCCCTCTTCACAATGCATTCCCATTCACACCCAGCACCATCCATCTCTCTCCACAATGCATTCCTATCCACACCCAGCACCATCCATCTCTCCACAATGCATCCACACCATGCCAATGTAATACACATATATTAAGTTGTAAGGGTTTTAAAATAAAAGTGGGAGCACCAAAGGACTCAGTGGGCAGGTTCAGTGGGACAGCCAGTGGACGGGCCCTGGGAAATGTTGGTGGTCAGGCTGTGTAAGGGACCCTAAAATGTCTGATGGCTGTCTGGCCCCACCACTGTACTCCCCTGCACATATGCCCAACCTCTGTACTCTCCTGCGCATCTGGCCAACCTCTCTACTCCCCTGCTCATCTGTCCCACCACTGTAAGCCCCTTTACATCTGCCCCACCAATGTTTCCCATTTGTCATCTGCCCCACCACTGAAACATCTTATCTGTCCTAACACTGAACCCATCTGCTGCACCACTGTAACCCACCCCACCAATGTACCTCCTGCATATCTGTCTCACCTCTGTACCCCCCTGCTACTCTGCCCCACCGCTGAACCCCCTTCTCATCTCTTCCACCACTGTACCCTCCTTTTCCACCTCTGAACCCCTCCTGCTCATTTCCCCCACTGCTGTACCCTCTTCTATGATGTGTGTGATATGCAGAGTGGTAAAAGGAAGCAGAAATATCTACCTGTCATGGCACACTCATCCTGCTGATACACCTCACGCATCCAGCCCACGTTTGTATGTGATGTCACATACAAGCATATGGATTGGATGTGCAATGATGAGCTCAGGTCAGGGGGTATTTTCTGAAAGCAGTGGGCCTGTATGCAGTATCATAATTTGGGCCCCCAAAGCTGAGAAAAAGTGGTTGGGTGCAATTTTCATAGCTCTGAATGCTGGCTGTGGTTTAAAGTGCAGGGGTTCAGTAGTAAGTAACGCAAAGGTTCGGGAATAATTTCAACAAAAGCTCCCACAAGCTCAACAGTAATTCCACAAACGGTCACCTGATTGAGAAAACCACAGTCACAGAGAAATCCCTTCTTTCTGAGATTTGTAGTGGCAACCAAGTGAGTCATCTTCCTCCAGATGGTGGTTGGGGGGGTTCCGGGGTGCTAGGACTGCGGTTGACTTTAGCAGGGGCCAGTCCTCCTTCAGGAAACAGGGCCCACTCCCCTCCCCAACAGAAATGCACCCAATAGCAGCTACAGCAAAGTTAGAGAACCAAACAAGGTTTCCCCATCTTTTACAACGTGTGGGAGCAGAGTGCCTCCGCCTCAGTGAGGCGTGGGGAATTCTGAAATTGGAACACATTAGTGTCTCACTGACACTTCCCTGCACTGCTCTGCTGATAGAGAGGAAGTTGAGTGTCGGCAAAAGAGGCTTTGTGTGCTGGTGGTTGCCTACCCCTTATGTAAACTTTACATAATAGAATGAATTGTAAAGATATTTCTACAACAACTTTGGTTATATCTACAGCTTACTGATCAGATCCAATGTTTCGTGAGCTGTAGATCTATTTAAAAAAAAAAAAAAAAAAAAAAAGGGTTCCCCCAAGATCAGAAATTTTGCCAAGGTTTCCCCCACGGTAAAAACGGCCTTTGATGATCTCACACTACAACCTCGAGCGTTGAGGCAAAAGTGCAATTGTATTTTTCAAGAAAGATAGATAGATAGTGTTGACAGAGGAAATCCTCCCTCAGAGCCATTAGGTTCTCTTGGCCGGCTATAACCGCCGCTAACAATCGCACGGAAAATCTGCCAGGCTGGTTGTACCCAAGTTGATCAATCAACTTGGGTACACTCAGCCTGCTCATACATGGTTTAAATCTTGCCTGGTTCCTGCTGAACCAGCCAAGATTTGAATCCATCTATGGCTGGCTTAAGGGAGGGTTTTAAACCCTGTCAGGTTTTTTTTTTCGCCTTCTGTGTCCCATTGGGGAGATTTACCTTGACTTTCTGTCCCATAGGCAAAACAGGAAGCGAGAGGGAATCCATCCAAAGTCAGGGAATCCTGATGGGTAACCAGGGTCACTAGAACTAGCCGTCCAATTAGAAGACCCCCCCCCCCCACCTCTATCCTTGTTCTGATGTCCATCCAAAATCTGGATTTTTTTTTTTTTTTTTTACTTACAACAGTAAACAGGACAAATTCCCCTAATGGGGGCACAGACAGATGTTGTAATCCCTCTCAACCCTATCCAAAAACATAGAAAAGAAATTCTACCTTTAGCCTAGGTTCACAATGACAGTGGGAATGAAAATGTGTGCGTTCAGCTGAACTTGCACAATTTAATTCCCGCATGTCAGTCCCGACTTTGGGGGCGATTTTTAGAGACATCTGTGCCGGTTTCCGCACAGATGTCTATTGAAATCGCACCCCGAAAGCACCAAAAGTAGTACAGAAACTACTTGTGGGAATCTGTGCCGCAAATGTGCACCGATTCGGATGGTACCATTGCTGGCAATAGCCACCGTTTTGACATGTCAAATTGCATGCCAAAGCTCCGCAATGTGAATCAGGGCCATGACAATTTATTATTATTATTTTTTTTTATCAAGAGCTTTTAGTGACACTAACATATCTAGATGTTCCTATAACACAGCAATTCTTAACTCAGTTCAGTTCCACTTTAATATAGGAGATGTTCATTGTTGAAATGTCATATTTCTTTACAGTAACATAACATTTTTAACAATTATAACAGGTACTCAAATGTATTTTATATAAATTACATGGATTTGGTTACATCCAGTTAATCCATTGGACAGAGGTTATTCCCATTTCTGACATTCCAGTTGAAGTTTGACCTTTCATTACAACACATTCATAAAGGTTGTCCTTGCTCTATTCACATCTCTTTCAAAGAAACTCCTTGTTACTAATGCCTAATTTTTTATAAAAAAATTTTTTTTTAACAGCAAACCAACAATGTTTTAAAGTATCATTTTGATAGTAAGGGAGGGTTATAACCTGTCAGATTTTTTTGCCATCTGTGTCTCATTGTGGAGATATCCCTTCACTTCCTGTTCCACCACCAAGATAAGAAGTGAGAGGCAATCCACTGCAAAATGAAAGAATCTCTAGCCCCCTCCCCAAAGCACTAGAACTAGGGTCCCCATTGGAAGATGTCACCTCTATTATGGTCCTAGACAACCCTAATGGGCGAGTAGGGAATGGTGAAAACCACTATTTTTTTTCCCATCTGTGTAACATTGGGGGGACTCCCCTTCACTCCCTGTGTGGTAGACTCAACAGGAATTGGGAAGTTATCTTTTCAATGTGAAGGGAAATCCCTTTTTAGAAAGTGGTCAGAAGAACAAGTGTCCCTGTTAGAATATTTCTCCTCTATTACTGTTTGTGATTCCTCAAAATTTTGGATTTACCCTTACTGTTATCCCCAGTGAGATTGGTGATCAGGACAATTAAAAGAAAATTAATCTTCCTAATAATGAAACATACAGAATAAAACCCTGACATTGTTCTAACCCCTTACCAGTCGATCCAAATCTAAAGGTTTTGTTATTTGTCATTATTTTTTAAACTAGAAGGATGAAAATAATAACTAAGAGATAGTTTCCCTATACTGTATTGGTTTATACATTAGGGCACATCAAACACAGATCAGCAGATTCTTATTTACTTCCATAGTGCAGTGTGAATGGCAGTTCCGAGGCCAAGTTAGACCTGCTTTGCACTTCTCTGAATGCAGATGTGTTTGCATTGCAAGCAAAGTCGGTCAAATTCAGCCTTTTGCATTCAAAAATCCCAACACAATATTAGTGTACAGGCAATTAGACTTTACAAACCAGTTATACCACTTTCTAGGCCAGATATTGAGTGGGGTTAAAAAACAGCAACAAGCCACACAATGCTCAAACTTGGTCATAGAACTTCCTTTATCTTCTCTATATGATGAAACCGAGTTCTGCAATTTAGAAATTAACTGTAAACCTGGCTGTAGAAATGCTTTGTCCTGGCATTCTTGAAGAGTCATCCCTTTAGGTGCAGGAGCAATATAAGGCACGTTAATTATGGCCCTTATTGCTTTGGCTTGGTCCATACAGTGCATAAGAATGTTCAGCGATTCAGAAGTTTCTTTGGTCTTCGTGTTTATTATCTGCAGTTGGTCAGCTTTCCCCAGGGCTGTCAGCAGGCAACACAGATGCATAGCCATGGGTTGACTGTCGTGTGAAAAACGATGCAGCTCTTTTGGGCTTCACTCGTTTAATTTCAGTGCCTGGGGAAAAAAAAAAAAAAATTGTTATACATAAAGAAATTACACAAAGCAACGTTTATGCCCACTTGATCAATAGCATACAAGACTTGGAAGTGTTTAGGTTGCTGGTTCCAGTAACTCCCAAGGCTTCACATCCTCAAACACATTTATAGCTCAATTGAATGTTTGTGTTAACATGGCATATGACAGTTAAAGGCTGACTCCACTTTTAGAAACAGATTTGAGGTTACACCTATATTTAAGGAGTAACATGCAACATGTTGAGAAGCATCCCCCATTTCCACCCCCTTTGACAGCACGCAGGGGGGTTCTTCTCCCCCACAGGCATGGTCACTTTTAAATTGTCGAACTGCCTTTTATTCACAGAGAACTGTGAACGAATAAATAAACTACAAGTCCCTTCTTCCACTGTGGAACAATTAGTACACTGAGTCCATTGACACCTTCTAACTGAAAGCCCATACAGTGGTACAGGCAGAGAGCTGTAAAAAGGGTCTGCATGAACCCAACATTGCACCTGCAATCTTCTGATTGTGTGTACAATGCTTGCAGGCTCCTTTGTAAAAAAAAAAAAAAAAAAAAAAAAAAAAAAAAGCTAATTTCCCCCCCCCTGCAAACATATATTGATTTAGAGTGGTCTGACCATTTAATAAAACGTTAGAAGCTATGTACATGTTCCTGCATGTATGCTTTTTTCTTTAATACAGGACATTAGATTTAACAAGTAGACAGCCTTTAAAAAACACATCACAAACCCCATATACGATCAAAGCATTTAACCAGACCACTATACTAAATATCTTACCATCATCAACGTAATCGATAGTGGTGAGATGCTTGATGCGGTTACACAGAACACTTTCCTGTCTTCGTAGTTTGCTCCGTTTCTCAGTGACTGGTGTGCTCCCAGAAACAGAGTCTGGAGAATGCAAATCTCCACCTTGATTAAGTTCTATGCAATACTCAATTAAACCGCTCATCAGCTCAGCCTGAAAAGAAAAGAAAAAAAAAAAAAAAAAAAAGGAAGGCCTTAATGGTAAAGTCTAAAACTTTAGCAGCATTTCCCCTTTTTCCTTAAAGTGGATGTAAAACCTTACATCTACCCCAGTGAAGTGAACAGCCTCAGATGATACAAATCTCTCTGCATTTAGCATGTATTCTTCATCTTTATATACTGTTTAGAAAGTGCACATTATGTTAGGAGATTTTCCTCTTCCTGGTTAAGACTGCAGTGAAGCCTGGGCATACAACCAGGACAGCTGATTGGAGGAAAGGCACACACCCCCTCTCCTCATTAGGTAGAGACTTTCAGCTCTCCCTTGAATCATCCAAAGCTCTCCCAATCCATTTATATCTATTAAAAAAAGGAAAAAATGTGAGACTTTGTATCTCATATAAAGTCCACATTTCCCCTTTTCCTTTTCTCCTCAATAATCTATTTATAACATCCTCCCCAACACAAAACTCAGATGGCTTTTATCATGTGTGTCAGAAGAACTTTTCAGGAGTTATCAGGCTGGATAACAGAAGAACGGAGCAGGGGATAGCTATGGGACATAGTGCTTTGAAGAGAGATAACACTGCAGATATATGTGTCTAGTTCAAATTTCATGAATCTTGAACTGCAATTGATCTCCAGAAAACATTGCCACCAACACAGTTAGAATATCCTCTCATTTAACTGAAACTGCAATTGTGATGTGTGAAATACAAAGAATGCCATACCTGGCAATTGACAATTTTAGGTGCCTGGCTCTAAGTTACAGACTCAGAACCAGCATGAAGCAAATAAAAGTCAAGACAAAATATTATATCTCTATATTTGCTTCAGGTCACTGACTAAGAAAGCAGTAAGGGCCAAACCACACTTTTGTGATGCGTTACAGCATTACACATAAAAACAAGTTACGTGCGTCAGCATTAATTTGAAGTGGTACCCCAAAGCACTGAAGCAATGCAGTTTGTGGTATGCCATGTACAAAAAACATGCAATATGTTTGTATTTTTCCCTGTGGTGGTGAGTTGGCAGCCCTTTCATTTGAATAGGCGTAAGTAAGGTCAGTAAGGTGTGTTAACGCAACAAACGTGCATATAGTTGCTGAAATGACACTGCTATGACAGAAGTACAGTATGGAGGCTGCCATTTGAGTCTCCTAAAGAAAATATGATTTGCCTGGCTACCCTCTGGCTTAAAAGTAACAAGGTAAAAAAATAAAATATATGATGCAGACTATTGCTAACATTATCCACCATTTGGCCATTAACTATAACAGACCAAACTCTCCAGCAAAAGATATTCCATCTCCACTGCTAAATGCCAGATTAGCTGTTAAATCAACCAGTAGGGGGGCCCATTTACAGCAGCCAACAGGGTGAAAGGTGAAGGAGATCACAGTCATGGAGAACTGGAAGCCGGCAATCATGCAGTGAAAGAAGGTCTCAAAAAGAACAAAAGCTGGTAGGATCAACTGGTACTTCTGAAACCTTTACGCATACAAATATAAACAAAACTTGCACAATGACAACCAGAAAGGGAGACATTTATACAACTTCTGCAATTGGGATTACATAACTCCTTAAGTACTTTTGAGTCACAGACCCAGAACAATCTGCTGAACATTATGGTTGAAAAGTGTTATGCCCTGTACACACGGTCAGACTTTCTGACAGAAAATGTGCGATCGGACTCTGTCGTCGGAAATTCTGATGTGTGGGCTCCCTCTGACTTTTTCCCATCACAATTTCCGACACACAAATTTTGAGATCTTGTTCTAAAATTTTCCAACAACAAAATTCGATCATTTAAATTCTGACGCACAAAGTGCCATGCATACTCATTATAAAATATGAGACAAAAGCTATTGGCTACTGTCCTCTTTATAGTCCCGTCATACGTCACCTCGTTCTGAACAATCAGATTTTTCGACAACTTTGTGTGACCGTGTGTATGACCCTAAACATACAGCCAATCTGACATCCAATCTGACAGAGCTTGAGCTATTTTGCAAAGAAGAATGAGCAAAACTGTCACTTTCTAGATGTGCAAAGCTGGTAGAGACATCCCCAAAAAGACTTGCAGCTATAATTGCAGCAAAAGGTGGTTCTACAAAAGTATTGACTCAGGGGGGCTGAATACAAATGTACGCCACACTTGTCATATATTTGTAAAAGATTTTGAAAACCATTTACCATTTTCCTTCCACTTCATATTTACGTACCACTTTGTGTTGGTCTATCACATAAAATATATTTACATTTTTGGTTGTAAAATGACAAAATGTGGAAAATTGTAAAAGGGCTATAAATACTTGTTCAAGGCACTCTAGCAAAGAAAGTACTTTAAACAAGTTGGCTTCTTTTTTCACATGTTAAACCAACACAACTTGGCAAATAAATTGTCCCTGTATGTATTTGCAGGTTACATTTTCCTGAAAGACACCTTTAAAAAGTTTTTTTTTACTTTGGCTACAACATATATTTTCAGGAGAAGCAACAGATTCAGAAGTCTTCTGTGACAATTGCATAGTATATGTGAAATGGCATAAGCATTTCAAGCCTGGTTGGAGATTTCCAACAATGATAAGAATCTATTGCAAATAAAAACGATCACTCGCTCTACTTTTGAAACAGGAAACAAACATGAACTACATACACTGAACCCTTAGCCCACGTACACACGGTCGGAGATTTTGCCAACCAAATCCGTCGGATTTTGCCCGTCGGATTCAGTCCGACGGATTGTGTCCGAAACTGTTGCATACACACGGTCGGGCCAAGTTGGCGAAAAATCCGATCTTTCAGAACGTGATGACGTAATTTCGTTACGATCAAAATTCTCTACACATGATCGGATTAGGTCCGTCCGGCCCAGTTGGTCGGGAAATATTTCCAACATGTTGGAAAATTGGGTTGGACGGAGATTCGGACGGAATCAGTCCGATGCATACCACACACAGTCGGATTATCTGACGACACGGTCTGATAAGACTCATTCCGACAGATTCTCCGACCGTGTGTACAAGGGCTTAAAAAGGTTCTGTCTGATGCCTGTAGGGGGCATAGGCAACCTTCTGTTGTGGGTAATGTGAGTATGCTGTATACAGTATATAAACGGGCAGGTGGCTCTCCTCTGTTTATTATCTGGCAATGTTTTTTGATGTACAGTATTTGCATTAAAAACGTACTTCAGTTTCTTCCTCTGAAAATGTATTACATGCTTTTATATTGATCACTTCTGGATAGCTTAACAAGGAATACACAATATAAATGACTAAATTGTTGCTGGAATGTCACCTGCTTGGAGTATATTTTTAGCAACTTGTTAACCGGTGTTCCTTCGTTATCGCCATCAAACTCCAGCCATAAAATATGCTCTTCCCTATCTGGATATGTGTGATCCCAGGACAGCTCTGAAAACTTCAAACTTATTAAGACATGCTGTGAAAAGAAAACAAATAGGAAGAGGTTTTGTGAAATGGATCAAATCAAAAATAAAGCAATAACAGACGTTTGAAATTGAATGCACATAATGTATGAATAGAAATAAAAGTTATTTAAATCGAATAACCACAATGGTTATTATGCTTGATAAAAAAGGGTCTGTGTATTACTGTTACACATATGAATCACTGGTTATTTCATCAAAATTCGCAGCGCTCATAGCGCCATAATAAAAGTGCACCCAATATGGATTTCAGTTAGATGCACACATGCTGAATCATCTAACAGCTTCATATACCTTTCAGGAGGGACATTAGGGGAGCAATCGCTATCCATAAAGTTCCACCCATCAGCTGTGGTATATATATATATATATATATATATATATATATATTAAAGACACCAGTCCATCCAGTTCAACCTGAGTGTGTGTCTACAATTGTCCCTATCCCTGTACATTGCACACTCACATTGGTCCCTACCCTCAAGGCGCCCACAATCCAAGGTCCCCATTTATATACTAGGGCCAATTTTGGACAGAAGCCAATTAACCTACCTGCATGTCTTTGGAGTGTGGGAGGAAACCGGAGTACCCGGAGGAAATCCACGCAGGCACAGGGAGAACATGCAAACTCCAGGCAGGTAGTGTCATGGTTGGGATTCAAACCAGCGACCCCTTTTTATAATATAATAATTATATATATATATATATATTAGTGTAGTGGTTAGCATGCGCTCGTGGAATGGAGCCAAACGTTGGTATTTAAAAATCCCCATAGGCGATGCTTTAAATTTTTTTACTGGTTACATGTTTTGGGTTACAGAGGAGGTCTAGGGCTAGAATTATTGCTCTCGCTCTAACGTTCGCGGCGATACCTCATGTGTGGTTTGAACACCGTTTTCATATGTGGGCGGGACTTACGTATGCGTTCGCTTCTGCGTACAAGCTCACGGGGACAGGGGCGCTTTAAGTTTATTTATTTTTTTATTGTTAATTTTATTTCTAATTTCTTTAGTTTGACACTTTAATTTTTTTTTTAAATAAATTGATTACTTTTATTCCTATTACAAGGAATGTAAACATCCCTTGTAATAGGAATATGGCACGATCGGACCTATTTACAGTGAGATATGGGGGTCAGTAAGACCCCCATATCTCACCTCTAGGCTGGGAAACCTAAAATAATAAAAAAAAAACAAAAAAAAAACAAAAAAAAAAAAACGCGATTCTGGCTTCCCAACCAAAACGGCGCCGTTAATTTGAATGCAGAGGCTGGGCATGACGTCATAACATCACGCCGGCCTCCAAACGATCATAGAGACTCCGGGGACGATCTGGTCCACCGGAAATCTCTATGGTATCATCCGGGGTCGGCGGATCCTGTGACCAACTCACCGATGGAAGCGGTGAGTCGGTACAAGCACCAGAGGGCGTCTCCTCCCACCGCCCGTAAGAACGATCAAGCGGCGGAACAGCCGCTATGATCATTGTTATGGTGCAGGGAATCGCCGGCTGAAAATTACGATATCTGAATGATGTCTGTGGCCTCAGGCATCATTCAGATATACCGCCACAAAGCCCATGACGTCATGACGTAGTGTGGGTGCCAAGTGGTTAAAGATAACCATCCTCACCTGTGATCTGTTTGTTTGTAATTAGTGTTTGTGTATAAAAGGTCAATGAGTTTCTGGACTCCTGACAGACCCTTACATCTTTCATCCAGTGCTGCACTGACATTTCTGGATTCTAAATCATGGGGAAAGCAAAAGAATTGTCAAAGGATCTGCCGGAAGGGGGAGTTGAACTGTATAAAAACAGGAACGGGATATAAAACTATATCCAAGGAATTGAAAATGCCAATCGGCAGTGTTGAAACTTTAATCTAGAAGTGGAAAATGAGGGGGTTCTGTTAAAAACAAAACCACGGTCAGGTAGACCAACTAACATTTCAGCTACAACTTCCAGGAAAAATGTTTGGAATGAAAAAAAATAAAATAAAAAAAACTTCAGGCGAAATACAAGACTCTCTGTAAACATGTGGTGTGGCTGTAATATAAATGTGGTGCTGATACCACCATGTTTATATTATCCCCTAGCACGGGTGTATACATTTTTACTTTTTATTATATATTGTTTTTGCTCGAATAGTCTTTTGTAGTACGGCCATGGTGGCTTATACCCCTGGTCTCGCCTTATTTTAATAAATAAGCCAATTTTTCAAACGGTAGGTTCACGATTGGAGCCCGTTCCCCCCCCCCCTCCCCCTTCACTTGTGGCCTGGGGGCCCGAGTGTTTGTGTTTTATCACAGGTTAGCAAGCAAGGACTCAGAATTTTTGGACACTATTACCGACACGTGGTGTTTTATTTGCTTATAATTGATTTCACAAGTCAAATTTGTTTCTTTTGAGGACTATTATACAAGGATATATTTAGTAATTAAGGAGGACTTTTGATTAATTTCTTATGCATTTTTTTCATCTTTTGGATTACCAATATGCAAGTTTAAAATGTAATTCATATTACTATTTTTTGGTGAATGATAATCCTGTTCACTATGATTATCTAATAACACTTGTGCACTTTATTTCTATATATTTTTACCTTTATTCAACACGGTCCATTTGTTGGAACATTGGGATCACGTGGGAAGTTTGTGTAGTTAAAGAGCGCGGTTCTCTTTTTGGTTTTAAATTTTTTATATATAATTTTTTGGGTTATATAATAGAACTGCAGCATTTCACAGGATTTAAAATTTTCTTGCATTTATAGTTTGTAGCGCGATTTTTTCTATTATCACAGGTTCGCCCATTGAGGAGCCTCTGTGCATAGCCCCATATCGGAAAGCGATTCAATCGGTGACAGGAAGCTGTCGGAAAGTTGGAAACCGGGAGAGATTGGTCGGCTAACCTGCCCATCCTCTCAGTACGATCAGAGATGAAGTGAGGAGGATCAGCTTTTTCCGGAAGGTATCGGCCACGTTCGGGAATTTCCGAGCTGTTCGCACACGAGGACGGTCGGCTTGAGGGACCGTGGCGGAGTGCACACCTGGGAGAGACACGCTGATCCCTGCAGAGGGTTATTTCTGCCGGCGTTACCGACTCCGTATATTAGGAGTCCATCAGCTGCGGTAAGAGTCCAACCTATTTGTGTTACCGGGAAGCCATAACGGTTCAGGATTTGGAAACACTATTTAACCCAGAGAGAAAGATTGAACATTTTTTTTGGACTTTTTGCACATTTGTATTTTTTGTATCACTTAATTTGTCCTTTCTGAATAATTTATATGAGCCTACTTTTCAATTTATAGTGTGATTTCAGCACGGGATAGTTCACATTTTTTTCATAGGATTTACGCACACTCATCTTTTTAGAATAATTTTTAATTTTGATTGCATCACAGCATTCACATATATTTAGCGCAACATTATATATTTTTTAATCTTGATTCCATATTGATATTTGATGGTGTTTTAGTTGCAGCTTTTTTCTTTTTTTTTTCTAGCGCGATATTGTTTTATTTTATTTTATATGTGTTAAATTTGGTGTTATCGCTCTCACTCTCTCATACTGGTCACTAGAAGTTTAACATGGCACCTCATGGCAAAGAACTCTGAGGATCTGAAAAAAAAAAAAAAAAAAAAAGAATTGTTGCTCTACATAAAGATGGCATAGGCTATAAGATGATTGCAAACACCCTGAAATTGAGCTGCAGCACAGTGGCCAAGACCATACAGTGGTTTAACAGGACAGGTTCCACTTTCCACTCAGAACAGACCTCGCCATGGTCAACCGAAGAAGTTGAGAGCAAGTGCTCAGCGTCATATCCAGAGGTTGTCTTTGGGGAAATAGACGTATGAGTGCTGCCAGCATTGCTGCAGGGGTTGAAGGGGTCAGCCTGTCAGTGCTCAGACCATACGGCGCACACTGCATCAAATTGGTCTGCATGGCTGTCATCCCAGAAGGAAGCCACTTCTAAAGATGATGCACAAGAAAGCCCGCAAACAGTTTGCTGAAGACAGGCAGACTAAGGGCATGGATTACTGGAACCATGTCTTGTGGTCTGAGGAGTCCAAGATAAACTTATTTTGTTCAAATGGTGTCAAGCGTGTGTGAGGGCAACCAGGTGAGGCGTACAAAGACAAGCGTGTCTTGCCTACAGTCAAGCATGGTGGTGGGAGTGTCATGGTCTGGGGCTACACGAGTGCTGCCGGCACTGTTCATTGAGGGAACCACAAACGCTAACATGGACTGTGACATACTGAAGCAGAGCATGATCCCCTCCCTATTAAGACTGGGGCACAGGGCAGTATTCCAACATAACCCCAAACACGCCTCCAAGACGACCACTGACTTGCTAAAGAAGCTGAGGGTAAAGTGATGGACTGGCCAAGCATGTCTCCAGACCTAAAAACTATTGAGCATCTGTGGAGCAAGGTGGAGGAGATGTCATCATGGAGGATTGGAAGAGGACCCCAGTGGCAACCTGTGAAGCTCTGGTGAACTCATGCTCAAGTGAGTTAAGGCAGTGCTGGAAAATAATGGTGGCCACACAAAATATTGGCACTTTGGGCCCAATTTGAACATGTTCACTTAGGGGTGTACAGACTTTTGCTGCCAGCGGTTTAGACACTAAAGGCTGTGTGTTGTGTTATTTTGAGGGGACAGAAAATTTACACTGTTATACAATATGTACACTCACTACTTTACATTGTAGCAAAGTGCCATTTCTTCAGTGTTGCCACATAAAAAGATAGTAAAATATATTTACAAAAATGTGTGGGGTGTACTCACTTTGAGAGATACTAAAAATATATACAAAGTCCATCTAGTTCAACCAATAAAAAAGGGGAAAACAAAAAAGGTCTAGTGTGTGGGCTGGTTAATGGAGATTAGTTGACCTTTTAGTTCAAATTAGCATTAGATGATTGTTTTATTTTTGCTCAATGTGCTTACAGTTAACTCAACGGACCATTCAAGCATAAGGTGTATGTACAGGAGGAGCACACTGCTACAGGATACAGTGAGAGGAACTATCACATCGCAGCAGTTTCTGTACTGGCCTATATTCAACACAAGGGTGTGGGGAGAGAATGTCAGTAACAAAAGAAGGGGGATCGGGAGGAGTAGGGCCTGCTCCAATGCGCGTTTGTACAAAACGAAAAGAAGGATTTCATATACTGTATGTCAATTTTAAAATTACTTAACAGTGCATTAAATGAAATAAGGGAAAAATAAAAGCATGGTGTGTGTGTGTGTGTGTGTGTGTGTGTGTGTGTGTGTGTGTGTGTGTGTGTATTAAATATATTTTACACACACACACTGCTTGGGATTTCCAAACCTTGTATCAAAATGTTGTGAAATGCCAGGGGGCAATTCAGCAGAAAAAATTTGTATTTTTGGTTTACCTGTAAAATTATTTTCTCAATCATATCACAGGACACGGAGGACTACATGGGATGTCCCATAGCATGGAATATGAGGGGGTGTGTAAAACAGTAACAAGACCAACATGCCCACAACCAGAACAGAGGGAAACCCTACTACAAAGCCAGCAGCAAAACCTTCTGCACAAAAAGGTCATTTGCAGAGGGCAGCAGCCTTACAAATGTGAAAAGAAGCTTGATTCTGACACATTTAAAACGCCTTGACTGAGAAAGGAGGAACTTGCCCTTGACACCATATAACTGAGAACAGATGAATCCACATAGAAATAATGGATCCTTCTTTGTTTAAAAAATAAAAAATAAACAAAAATAAGGAAATTGTGGATCCAGAAGTAGCCTGACCCTTACAAAGACCCTCAGGCAGAACATCAGCCAAGTAATCAGACTCTAAAACAAAGCTTTAAACTGCAGGTAAACTAGAACAGCTAGAACAACAGCCAAAAGAGTGAAGCACCTTCTACTTGGGTTGTTTAGGATTAGGACAATAGGCATCAAGTCAACACCCCCTTATCCAAGTGAAGGACCAGGAAAGGATCCTTGCAGGAAAGTGCAGCCAACTCAAAGACCCTGTGAGCTGAGAAGACTGCAAAAACAGAAAAGACAAAGTTAAAATGTCCCACAGAGACATGGAGGGCTACACAGGCAGAGAACTCCATTTGCCACCCTGCGCAAAAGCTTTTACCAAGGAATGAGACACAATAGGTCTCCGAAACAGAACACGCCAGGCTGAGATATATCCCTTAAATCAGTGGTCATCAACCCTGTCCTCAGGGCCCACTAACAGGCCAGGTTTTATGCATTACCTTGAGGAGATGCAACTTATAATTTGCTGCTCAGTGATTGCAGTATTCTATCACCTGTGATGTATTTCAGTTATCTTGCAAACCTGGCCTGTTAGTGGGCCCTGAGAACAGGGTTGATGACCACTGCCTTAAATGATACCTAAAGTTAGAGGTATCTCCACACTGGGCCGGAGAAAAGACAGAACGTGTTATATGATACATCAGCGATGCACCAGGCGACAAGGGTTTCCATGTGCAGCGCTACACCATCCTGGAAGTTGACTTTGTGTGGAGGTGGGTAGGGATTACAGAGTCAGAAACATCCCTGTCCCTCAAGAATTGGGTTTCAATAGCCACTCCATAAGTTAGCGACAGTAAAGCAAAATGGAAGATCAGACCCTGCAACATTAAATCTAGCCAATCTGGAAGAGTCCATGGTTCATCTGCCACAAGATTTACAATATTTGCATTTTACAATCTTCTTGGCCAAGCAGGTGCTGTTGGAATCATCAAAATGTCCACCTTTATCCTGCACAACAGGCAAGGGATGGCATACATCAGGGAAAACTGGTCCCAAGGGATCACCAGAGCATCTACTGCAAACGTCTGAGGATCTCATGTTCAGGATACAAACCTGTCTAGTTTGTTGTTGCATCTGGATACCAGGGGATCCACATCTTGGGTCACCCACTGCAAAAAAAAAAATCTGACCACTACTGGGTGAAGGGATTCATATGTGCGGTGTCTACAGCCCAAAGGACGTTTCTATTGGAAGATTGGTCTTGGCTGGACAGGAAATCTATCCTGTAGTGATTTGTAAGGGTACTGAAGCTCAATCAGGTTGCCACCTGGCAGATTTGGTCTGGCGTAGCTTCTGCTTTCTCCACATAAAAGATGACCAAGCCCTGGTAGAATGGGCTGCGATTCCCTTGGGTGGTACCCGTTTGAGATTGGTAGATGCAAGTCCAATATAACCGCCAGCTTTGTGGAGCTATTGAGGTGAACCCCTTCCCTCTGCCCATTTGTGAAATGACCTCTGACTCCACTGAGAGATTCTACATATAAATATGAAGAGAAGCAGGGAACCCCTAAATTAAATCAGTTTTAGGAATCGTACTGAAATCAATTCATCTGTGGGCTATGGGAATAATGCTCCAAACACAAAGACAGTAGGAATCAAAACCCCCTACAGCAGTGATCAGACTGCCTCCCTGGACAGTGGCCACAAAAAAAACACAAAAAAAAACAAACAAACAAACCATTGTTGCAGTGCTGCTTGGCAAGTGATATACAATGTAATAAACGTAATATAAGCAATATATGTGAGGACAAATCATACAGTACATTCTTGTATACGCAATATAACTGTCCCCTCATCTAAATGCAAACGTCAGGTGTTCTTCCTGTGTATTAAGCCTGAGTCCCCCCCAAGGACTCTGGTGCTAGTGATACTGCTGTGAGTAGAGTTAGGTAGATTGCTGCTTAAAGATACTGAATCTGTAGCCATAACAGGATAAACCATTCATGTTGACTGTTGCACCACGTTCTGTTAAAGTGAAACTTTAGTCAGAAACCAAGTCCTGCCAGATCACTGCAGGCATAGCTGTGCAAAATCAAGTCCATTTTGTGCATTTTATGGCACAAACGAGTTTGTAGTCCAATCTGCTGACAGCCCTAAAGCAGAATTGAACCCTATTATCCTTTACAGCCAAGGAAGCTTCTTTTGTCTGATCTGCAACTGCCATGGTGCTGTACATGTGATCAGTCATGTCACCAGCCATTTGATGTTTGGTTGATGCAGCAAGCAAATGTGGCAGTAATTCAGGCATTCCAGGAATGTAACTTTTTTAGAAAAAAAACTTAAAAATCGATAGGATTAGTTCCCCTTTATGATTCACTTCTGCTCAGGGGCAATACACAAAGATAGATATTGATTATGTTTGAATATAGTGCTATAACAACCCAAGCCAGTTATAAGGTCCGAGTGATGGCAATGACGGAAGCCTGAAACACTGCCTATAAACTCTGCACATAAAATGTGCTGCAGAGTATTATGCTTTTGAGGTGATAGGAGATATACCATATTTCCTTGATTCTAGAGGACTGGAATTATATCCTATAAAGCTACCAGTGTCAGGCCCAAGGAGTATGTCTGGTAATGTCTGAATGTGTGGATTTGATTGCGTTAGATCAGTGGTTCTCAACCCTGTCCTCAAGTACCCTCCTCAACAGGCTATGTTTTGGGAATTTCTCTTCGATAAAATAGCTGTGCAAAATACCAAGACATTAACTCTGATTTAAAGCACCTGTGCAAGATAAAAAGGAAAACCTGCAAACATGGCCTGTTGGAGGTACTAGAGGACAGGGTTGAGACCCACTGTGCTAGATGAAGCATCAGGTGGTAGGTCTCCTGGGCAATCCATATACAACTGGATTATAATCAAAGAGATACATGTATAAAGACCCGACTAGTGCTCCATGATGTAGCACCTTATGCAACAAAGCCTATTTCCTACAGAAGGCATTTAGAAATTTTACCAATATATAGAGTACCTGGTTGTGGGAAAAAAAATAAAAATATATAAGTAAAAAGTACATTGGACAGGCTCCTGCCCAGATGTCTGATACCCAAACCATGCGTGCGTGTGCACACACGCACACACACACACACACACACACGTATATGTATAAAGACAGCCGTATTGCATATAGTCTGAGTTAAAACAGTAGGCATATATAATATTAAACATGCCATAAAATTATCCCCTATTTTTTAAATGCTATGACTTTTGCGCAACCCAATCAATAACCGCTTATTGCAATCTTTTTTACCAAAAATATGTAGAAGAATATGCATCAGTCTAAACTGAGGAAAAAAAATTGTTTTTTTATATATTTTTGGGAGATATTATAGCAAAAAATGCATTTTTTTGAAAATTGTCGCTCTTTTTTTGTTTATATCGCAAACAATAAAAACCGCAGGGGTGATCAAATACCACCAAAAGAAAGCTCTATTTGTGGGGGGGAGGACAATTTTGTTTGGGAGCCATGTCGCACGACCGCGCAATCGTCCGTTAAAGCGACACAGTGCCGAATTGCAAAAAGTGCTCTGGTCAGGAATGGGGTAAATTCTTCCAGGGCTGAAGTGGTTAAAGAAGTCAGCAGCTTTGTTATTTTGTGACTTTTTTCCATGCACTTTTTTTTTTAAAGCTGCATTGGCGACCGCACTATTTGAGATCAGAAGTTTCTACACTTTAGAAGTAACAGAATCTTCTCCAAAAATCATAAACCATACAAAGTACAGAGTTCAAATACCTTTTCCTTACGGTCAATAACAGACACTCCTTCCATATTAATAGCAACTGACACGGTCTTGCGTCCAGCTCTGTTCAGAAAGCCTTGTGCTGGTTTGTCAATCTCTCCCATGAAAAAAGCACACCTGGAGAGTCACATAATAGGTTACACTGAATTCAAAAAAAGAATTAAATAAAATACACATACATACACCTTTCAGTTTTTGGGGAGCTCTTGCAACATGCAAGCATTCTTTGAGTGTGAGGAGGGCAAAGATAGCGCTCAGTGAAAAGATGATATTTAGGAAAATTTAAATCAAAAGTGCTGTTGGTGGGAAGTGCTATGTGCAATGTACATTTAACTCTGGGACACGTTTTTCTTAAAAAGAGGAGTGTCGTCTATGCGGGATACATAAAAATAAAACACAGTATATTCTCATCTCTGTGTTGCAGCACCTGTGTGATACTGCAGATGTCCCATGTTGGCGCTAAAGCCCCATACACACACTATCAGATTTACTAAAACCATGTAGTTCAAGGGCCTGTCTGATTGCATACAAATGGTTTGACCTCATATTATATGGTTTTGGTAAATCTGAAGGGAAAGAAAAAAATAAAAAATCAGGCGAAAATCTGATAGTGTGTATGGAGCTTCAGAACTGAAAGATCACATGAGTGCTGTTCATTCAGTTATTGATCTGGTCAGCTCAGAGAGCAGTGACTGTCAGTCAGCACTCATTGGAGCACTACGCAGGAGATGAGAAGGGTGCAGCTGGCGTTGGTTCTCACCTGGAGCCAGTTGTCAATCAGGTAGGTGGGTGGACTATATTGTCGGGATCCTTACAGAGCCTGGAGCCGCTCTGCCACGTCAGCTGACAATAGCCCGCTATTAGCTGACCCTGGGGGCGACAAGTGCAAGAGTGAGTGCACTCATGTGACTCACAGCAGGAGTCTGGTGCATCCTCGTTCACCATTTAAGTCTGAATTTTTGGCTTAATATGGATAAGAAAATGGACCAAAAGACGCACAGGGTTCCTGTGCAAATAACACCATAGCCTCTGTGGAGATAAGTGAACCAGCTCCATAGAGAAAATTGCTTTGCTTGGGTGTGAATGCAGCCTTAGAGGTAGAATCCATTGGGATGGATTTTTAGCCTAAAAACTTAAATAACGAAATGTTCCTGGCTCTGTTCCCTCTCCCCGTTGGTTGTTTAAGGCTGGGTTCACACTAGTGCGAATTGGAGGTGGATTTCCCCATCTCCTTCTGTGCAGTGCTTTAGAGAGCTCTCAGCAGGCATCAGGAAATGTGTGAAACATTTACCCTTTTCACATCTTTTTTGAGTAGAGCCTTAAAGCAGAACTTCAAGTAGGGGGTCCCTGGTGGGATTTATCACCAAAGAGAAGGCGAGTATTGCAGCAAAGATTGTATTTTAGTAACTGCGGGCGAAAAAATTGATTGAGGCTGTCATTGAAATATTATTGCAAAGTGTCATTCTTGCTTTTTCCTCAGTTTTAGGCGTGGCAAAATGCATGAGCACGGAGCTACAGGATGTCAGCAAGTACAGCAGGAAGGAAACATACTTGTATGTGAAAACCATGCTGGCGTTGTTCCTTAAGGGGGAGTAAGCGTAAGGAGTAAGGCGGAAGAGTGGCTCTCCTGTGCCGGATCATGCATCTAATACATGATCCAGCACTTCTGGATAAGGGACACATGCCCGTCACGCTGTCTGTGCTGTGATTAGTCACAGCACAAGCTGATCAGTGAGTGGACAGTGCCGTGCAGGAGGTTCATTCCAGGACGCCGTCAAATGATGTGCACCTGGAACAACGAAAGTCCCGCTTGGCCGTCAAACTGCTATAGGCCAGGCGGGAACTGGATAGAGGGCAAGGTGCTCTTATATATAATACTAAGGTGAGCGTTTAGTGCAATTGGTGATACACTGGCTGTACACGACAACAATCTTGAATTTTGATCCCGAAGGACACTTTTTGGACACTGAGCACATTTTAAGCATATGAATTTAAATGCCTGTTTGACATCAGAACACATTAAATGCACTTTTATACATGCATTATATTGTAGTTTTCTGTTGATGTGTCACGATTTTTGATGCACAGCTACGCACGTCATTTGCACATTGAAATTCAAGGTTTTTTTTTTCGTTAAAAAGCCTGTTTAAATATTGTGATTTTTAATTGCTGGGATTGCATATTAACACATGATAGAGGAGCAGGCTTGATTTACTTTTGATTGCACTGCACTCTTTTAGGAATATTACCACTTCTACTCATGCTGCTAGTCTTAGCCTTTGGAGTGGTGGGTTTTTGATCTTGCAATACTTTCTAGGTGAAAAGTCCCCCCCCCCTTTTGTGGCTTTGAAATTGCTACTTCAGCGTGATTTCAAACCCACAAATCAGAGCAATTTGCACTACCGATTTCATTGCAGCATGCGACTTCACTTAACAGAAATCTATGCAACTCGCAATGAAATCCCTTAAAAGTAGTGGAGGAAACTTTCATAATCGCTGCCACAAGTCGTGGCGATATGAACAGTTCCATTACCGGCAATGGGGTTCGACTTGTCATGCGATTTAATAATGTCAACTCGCACGAAGAGTCACACTGGTGTGAACAGGGGCTCAAAGTAGAAAGTCTATTTAAGAGGATACATATACTTTCTTTTCCGGTCTTTCCCCTTTTTACCAAACAGTTTGAATATAAAAAAATACAAACCCATAATAGGGAAGTTCATGGCACTTCTTCAGATACTCTTTGTAGTTTGTGGCTTCTCCCTCTTCACAAGTATTATTTTCCGTAACTTCTTTGTAGGAGTTAAGCAAAGTCTGTTCAAAACCTGCTTGGCGACTCCCTTTATTAATAAAAGCATTCAATAATCCATTCCTTTTTTTACACATATAAGGAGGAAGGAAGCACTCCAGCTTGGGTCTAAAAAAGAATAAATATGTCACAATTGAAATTTCAGCATCTTGGATATCAAATTTTTAGCACTGATACAAATAGATATCTATGCAGCTGTGATAGTAACTAAAATAGGTCTCTTGAAAGAGCACATTGCAAATAGATCTGTATTAAGGCAGATGAAGATTGTAAAACCAAACTGTCAACAAAAAGGACGAGATGAATGCCTGAGATTGTCAGCATACCATTAGGACCCCCTGGGGTATTTACTCCCAAACCTGTTCAGTATTGCAGTATGCTTGCTGGGGGCAGGATTATTATGAACGTCCTGTGTAATATGCTCAAAAACTCCAGTCTCAACCTGGGTCAGGAATGAAGTTTTGTGACCTCTGGTACAAGATTGTCAATGCTGGATTAAGAATACAAATTCGATGGGACCAGACTGAGGGAGAGTCCCAAAACGGGACAAGAAGCCCTGCTGTGAATGATTCAGACAGAACAAGTGAGCCTAGAGAGAACCCCTTTTCTTCCCTCTACATTTTCCTGTTACTTACCCACTTTCCCCAATTTGAAACTATAATGTCTGATGTAGTGTATATCTTTGTAATTAGAAATTATGTATATCCATTTGTAACTAAACTCTACCCTTGTTTTAAAGTCTAGTGGTTCTTCATCAGATTCAAGGCACCCCAAAACAAAGCACAATCTACCAAAACATACAATCACTCTGAAGAAAATACCAATATGGTGTCTATATGTGGCAAGAGTCAAGTTTGCCATTAGTACATTACATTTTTGTTTGCACAAAATTATTTTAAAATGCCCCCCCATTTTAAAAACTATATTCTACCTATCAGATTTTTTTTTTTTTTTTAAAACCAATGTGTAGCACTAACCCCCAAAAGGAGCTGCCGTTTATTTTTGGGCCTACTGTTACCTTTCGTTCTCCTTGCAACCACGTCCGTGGTAGATGGCCCAGTAACTTGAGACTGACAATAGATCCAATTGAATGGATTTTATTTGCAAACGTCAACCATTGAACAGTCTTTTAACTTGGGATCAGAGGGTTGTAAAGGAAAACTCAGGTACTCAAATGTCAAAGTCTGTAAACGTTAAAGAACTTGCCTACTTTGATATAATATTGTGCCGGGGGGGTGTCTATAGTATGCCTGTAAAGTGGCGCATTTTTCCTGTGTTTAGAACAGTACCACAGTAAAATTACATTGCTAAAAGGAAAAATTGTCATTTAAAACTGATCGCAGCTGTAATGAATTGTCGGGTCTCCGCAATATAGATAAAACTCTTTGGAAGAAGAAAAGAAACAAAAAAAAATAAAAAAATAAAAAAGAAGGGGGGAGGAGAAGAGCATGCCCCCCCCCCCCCCGGTCCATTACCAGGCCCTTTCGGCCTGGTATGAATATTAAGGAGAACCCTGAACCAAAATTACAAAAAAATTGAGTGGGGGTCCTCCTAAAATCCATACCAGGCCCTTCAGGTCTGGTATGAATTTTAAGGGGGACCTTGTGGCAAAATTGAAAGGCGTAGGGGTCCCCCTCAAAATCAATACCAGACCCTTATCAGAGCATGCAACCTGGCAGGCTGCAGGAAAAGAGGGGGGGGGGGGGGGGGAGAAGAGAGATGAGAGTGCCCCCCTCGCCTAAATTGTACCAGGCCACATGCCCTCAACATGGGGAGAGTGCTTTGGGCTAGCCCCCAAAATAGGGAAGTCCCCGTGGTGTGGGGCCACCCAGGTATGCCTCCAGGTGGCCCCGCCCTCAGTTATACAAGAACTCATCAGCAAAGAACCATCACACGGCGGGAGTCTCCCATTGAGGCAGATTGATCTCTGCTTTTTTTTTTTGTTTGGTCTGTCGTGGGGAGATAGATGAATGGACATTGTGGGACATTTTTTTTAAAAAGGACTTGTCCCCAAGCTGCGTTTTGTTGTTTTTAACACTTTTGTGAAATGCTAGGGGGTACATTTGTACCGGTACCATTTCACACGGGGGGGGGGGATTGGGGGCTAGGAACTGGGGGTCCCCTTGTTAAACGGGGCTTCCAGGTTTCGATAATACCCCCACAACCATCAGCATGGGGACAAGGTGCTTTGGTGGGCTACCCAAAAGAACCCTAGCCATGTTGAGGACATGTGGTCTGGTACGGTTCAGGAGGGAGCACTCTCTCGCCCCCCCCCCTTTCTTGCGGCCTGCATGCTCGGTTAAGGGTCTGGTATGGATTTTGAGGGGGACCCCTACACCAATTTTTTTTTTAATTTTGGCGCAGTGTTCCCCTTAATTTCCGTATCATACCCGAAGGGCCTGGTATGGATTTTAAGGGGAGCCCCCTCACACAATTTATTTATTTTTTGGGTCAGGGTTCTCCTCAATATTAATATCAGACCCAAAGGGCCTGGTAATGGACTGGGGTGGGGGATCCCATGCTCTTTTTCAATGAGTTTTTATTTATATTGCTAAGACCCGACAATTCATTACAGCCGCGAGCAGTTTTAAAATGACAATTTTTCCTTTAGAAATGTCATTTTGCTGTGGTACGGTTCTAAACATGGGAAAATGTGCCAATGTACAGGCATACTATAGACACCCCCCCCCCCCCCAGGCACAATATTTAAAAAGGAATATTTTTATGGTTTCACTTCAAAAAAACACTGCTCCCGAAAAAACACGTTTTTAAAAAATTGTCCCCTGGGGCAGGACCCCAAACACTTTATGACAATAACTTGCATATAAGCCTTTAAAATTAGCACTTTTGATTATTCATGTTCGTGTCCCATAGAGATTTTTTCCTGCTCGGTTCATCCCTAGTCACCATACTGCTGTGCAGAGACAAGAATGAAGTTCATTCACACCTCACTGTGGCTCATTGCAGTCTTAATTTCTTAGAACCTGAATTATGTAAGATGCAAATTTTAGGAAAGGGGACACTGAGAAATACTCCTGTTGCATCCCGCGATGCAATGTGCAAACTTAGTATCATACAGAGAACTTCCCTGTATTGCATTGTAGTATACATTAGAATCACACAATATACAAGTTCCATGACCAGATATTTTTGCGCCATTTTAATACTTTTTTTTTTTTTTTTTTTTTTTTTTTTTTACAAAAGAACTTTTATTATTAACGTAATCGCATGTCGGTAACAGAAAATAGTTGCATGGTATACATTAAACTGTGCAAGGGGAGACCATTCATATACATCTAACAGAGTAGACTACTTATTTGAAGCATCTGATAAAGGTCAGGATCACATCATCACCTGAACCAGTGGGTCCTGTACAGACAGAGGGTCTCGTATTGGGGGGGGGGCCCAAGGGAATGGACGGTAGAGACAGGGTGGTGATAAAAGGGGGGGGGGGGGGGGAGAGAGAATTAAAAGGAACCGAGGATAAAGGAGGAGAACACTAAAAGGGAAGTGGGGGGGACCGTAATCATGCCGGGGGAGACCCAGTCAGGTAGCATGTTCAATTCTATGGGTCCGACTCTGGGCTAGGTGGAGAAATCTCCATTTGCAGGGAGCCCCGAGAGTCTATCCAGGAGGAACAGATCTTGTCAAATTCACTCGGACAGTTCCTATTAATGTACATAAATTCTATACAGTACAAAACGTAGAACATTATTCAGGGTATTACTCCAGGAGACAACGGAGGGTGGCAGTGCAGCCTTCCATTTCAGCAAAATCTCTCTATGGGCATAGTATCTAGCTTATATTATGAATAGTTTTGTATATTTACACACAGTTGGGTCTGTGATTACATTCAGCAATGTGACCTCGGGTTAGTGCAAGGGTAATTCCTGCAGCCTTATTAATATCCGCAAGGGCCTTCTCCCAAAACTCCAGCAAAAAGGGGGCATGACCAAATCATATGTAGAAAAAGGAGGCTCCATGTTCCCACAGCGGGGACACGATGAGGACCTATCATTGTAAATAGCAGCTAGTCTCTAAGGCATATTGAATAAAGCAATCTCGTGCAGAGATCAAATTTGTGACAAAGGAAGAGACAGACCTCCCAGCCCTCCTCCGTTAGGAAGGGATATCTTGCTGCCACTTCAAAAGGACCTTGATCAGTTTAGAGGACGGAGCTATCGTGAGGTGGAAGTACAGTGAGGACAAGGGGGCATGCAGAACTTTTGACGACAGAAGGTGTTCTACTGGCTCCTCTGACTCGAGCGTGACTCCACCAGGAAACTGGTGTTAAAATGCGTGCCTCACCTGCAGGTACCCAAAGAACATCCAACTGGGAAGGTTATTAGCTATCTTGAGCTCTGGAAAAGTATACCTCCGTCACCAAGTGTTTCAGCCCCACCACCCCTCTGGAGGCCCACACTTGAGAGTCAGGCATGCTCCGCAGGTGAGGGAGGTTGGGGTTGCCCCACAGGGGCACATGAGGGAAGCATGTCCACTAATGGACCGTCTCCAGGACTGCGGCCCAATAATACCGTTGGAAGTTCAGGAGAGCAAGTCTACCCTGGCTTACGGGTAGCTGGCTTACAGATAGAGGAAATAACAAAAGATTTTAGTTTAATAAAGGACAAAGCCAGAAGCAAAACTAGGCAATTTCTCAAGAAATAAAAGAAACTTGGGGAGGAAGATCATTTTAAATTCACCCCAACCAACTGGGTTAAGAGGGAGTGACTTCCAGCCTGCACACCGCTGCAAAAACTAGGTCAGCAGGTTCAGGTCGAAGTACGAGGTAACTGGTCCGCCCAGGCGTAACCCTAAATATTTAAAGCCGTCAACCCATACCAGCGGGGTCTGCATGGCTAGCCTAGGATATGAGAGTAAGAGATAGATCAGGGATTTGTCCCAGTTGACCTTGACTCCAGATATGATCCAAAGTCGTTGATTATCTGTAGGGCTGCTGGGAGGGAGGGAAGACACATCCGTTAAAAACAGGTTATTTTCCACCACCCCCACTTAGATCCTCCGGACAGCGGACACAGCTCGTACCGAGGCCAGGTGCTCCACAGCTAGCACAAACAACCCCGGCGAGAGTGGCCCACCCTGCCAGGGAGAAAGCCGGCAAGAGAGAGTTGTTGGTGCGCACCCAAGCGCTGGAGAAGCATACAGACGCAGCCATTTGATAAATACAGGTCCAAACCCAAAATTTTTGAAGGACAGCCCAGAGGTACTCCCACTTCACCGAGTCAAATACTTTCTCTGCGTCCAGGGATACCACCGCCCACGGGGCTGTCCTCCGTAGCCCTATCTACATGCATCAGCAATTTGCAAATGTTTATGTCGATTCGTCTGCCCGGCATAAACCCAGATTAGTGAGGGTGTATAAGGGTAGTAATTACAGAGTTTAAGCAGCCAGCCAGAACTTTAGCAAGAAATTTTAGATCTACATTCAGGAGTGATATCGGTATGAGGATCATAGTTCAGGGTCCTTGCCAGGCTTGGGAAGGACCACCAATATTGCCTCAGACAGACAGGGGCAAGGAGCCCTCCTCCAAGGCCTTCAGAAGTATCTCACGATATTTGGGGAGCAGGTCGTCTGCATTATGTTTAAAGAATTCCGCCAGGGACCCAGCTTCCAAGCTTGCAGAGATGTGACTGCTAGTTAAATTTCCTTAGGGTAAGTGGACTATCTAGCCTCTCCCTAGTCGAGTCTGTAAGACATGGCAGGTCAGCTAAAGTCAGGTATGTATGCAGTTCTCCAGTGTACGTCACTCAGGAGCTATAGAGCTCCTGATAATAGGAGGCAAACCAAGCATTAATCTGTGAGGGATCTACCATAGCTACCCCAGTAGGGTATTGAATATGGGACATGGACACTGGGTGGAGTTTCCCACGACAACCAGGCCAACAGTCTTCAACTACTCTCCTTGTTAAAAGATCCTTTGACTCTGATGGAGCAGGCAAATTTTGGTGGCAGATAAACGAATAAGGGAGACATCCCACAGAGCTGCCTGGAGAGAGGAATACACCAGAGGGTCCCTATCCCTAGAATAAATAGTCTTCAGGAGCATAGCTTTATTTTTCACATCCAGTACCTCCTTTTGGGCACCCCTACATGCCCTCCCAATAGGGTCCCGGAATCTACCCCTTGTGCAGGCCTTAAATGCATCCCAAGTAATAGGGATAGAAACTGTGATTCTGTGAGTTCCAAAAATTGATCACATCAGTCTTGCAAGTGATTTCAACCCTCGAGTCAGATAGCCAGAACCTAGACAAACGCAACAAGCCTTCTGCCAAAGGACACGTCAAACTGAACTGCAGGGAAATAGGAGAATGATCAGAGATACTTCTGGGGGGGGGTAAATGATGACATCACGAACCCTGGAAAGGACAGACCCGAGGCATACACCAGGTCAATGCTAGAGAAGGTTCTGCAAGATGTAGAATGACAGGTATACATGAAAGTTAGGGTGTCTCCACCTCCAGACATCTGTAAAATTGGAGGTTTCCGCCCAAAACACCAGGTCCGTGGTAGAGCCAGATGTCTGCGTTTGTCTGCCCATCCCAGGATCTGGCACAATATTAAAGTCCCCAAATATCATAATGTTATCAATAGCATAAACCAACAGTTTGGATGCCAATTGGTAAAGTAAATGCACAGAGGCTGGAGGGGGCAGATACAAAACCACTATGACCATCTCCAATGCAGTAGTTATTGCATGTAATATACCTATCCCCTGGGTCAACATCTAGTGCAGGAAGGCTGAGATTTGCGTACCAGTACACTAACACCACGTGAGAGATTGGAATAAGTGGAATGGTATAAATGACCAACCCTGGGCCTCCTAAAGCTTAAGAGCTTACCACCAATCTTCACCTTGGAGTTCAGACCCCTGGTATTCCAGGACACCAGTTTACATATAGACATAAGGTCCTAACATCCAGTCTACAACAGGAATGGTCACGTTTAGCTCTTGTAGCAAAGGTCCAGGGCTGGTCACTCACCCCAGTACCATACAAACAGAATATTTAGCAACCCCAAGACAGAACAGTAGACATGCAATACAGAAAACAAACTGACACATATAGGCACGTAGCTAACAAAACATAAGTAAACCTCCAATTCCATCCGCCTCCCCGCACCACAACCAGAGGAGGCCCAACACCCAAAACTGAGAAGGGCATCAAGCCCATGTGGGGGCACAATGTGCAAAAAAGGCAACGATGACCGTCTGCTGGAGTACAGTACATAAGCCAGAAGTGCCTGCTATTGCATAGTGCCCAGGATGAACTGTGCATGTGCCGTATGTGATACCACAACAGCCGATTTTACGATCAGCTGTTGTGTTGGCGAGACGGTGCCTGCACACAATAGCCGACTGAATAAATGTTTCGGTCAGATTTTGCCGAGGTACGTTCAAGTAGGTGAGGGGCGGAATTTAACATGAAGGGGACTGATGTTTTCAAGGATGGCCACTGCTGCAGAGACAGGGGCAGAATTTTAAATGTTTACCTAGCTAAATAGGCCCTCCCCTGCAGGAAGAATAGAGATTCTATATAGATTCGATAAAGATTTGTTTAGCAGATTTGTTTTGGCTTCGTTAAAAAAATTTGCAGCATCATCTTTGCAGCACTGGTCATCATTGAAAATGTCCGCACCCTTCACGTTAAATTCTGCCCCTCACCTACATGAACACTCCGACAGAACGAGGCACAATCTGACTGAAAACTGTCCTCAGTCAGCGTCTGTGCTATTACGTACAGCGCATGCGCAGTTCGTCCCGGGCACTATTCAATAGCGGGCACTTCGACAGAACACCGGCCCCGAATCTAGGGTCCTGCTGCCACCTCAGGGCAGAAGATTGTGGCATTCTTGGGGTGCCCTGTCACTAGGCCTGTGATGAAGCCAGGACCTGACAGGAAGAGAGGACTCGGGAGGCAGAAGATCAGGCCACCATCTGACTGCCAGGAGAGGTAAGTGAGTCATCACACAGAGGCTGAGAAGAGTCCTTAGTTGCGTGACTGGGGTTGAAATTTGTGAAGAGGTGGTATTTGTGGAGTGTAGGGGGTAATGCTGGGGGTTAACAGTACGTCCGCCGACACCGATGCTGGGGGTTAATAGTGCGTCCACCGACACCAATTCTGAGGGAAAGGAAAGTTTGCATGTAACCCCCATTGGATGTGAAAACTTGACCTGTGGCCCCTCAGGTAATTTGAATTTGCGACCCCTGATCTAGAGTCTACTTTTTCTAAATCATCTATTATTGGGGATGTGGCACCCTCTTATATCTGCATCCACAGTACCATCCTGTTGGGATGCCCCTTCTTTTTCCAAGGAAACTTCCCTGTCTCCCTGTTTAGAAACAAATTGCTTTGTAACAATAATTTGATACAATTGATCTAAAAAATAAATAAAATAATAATGAAATCTCCCTCCAGAGCCCTGAACCCTGTTCTGTAAGGTTCCTAAATTGTGAATCTCCCTTATAATGCATATTTGCTGCCCCAGGATGCTGCCGCCCTACCCCCTCAACCCTCCCAATCTTATTCTCCTTCCTGTCTCATTTCAACAAGATTGTTCCTATGAAGTCATTGCTATACGCTGTTGCGTCCATAAATTAAAATATATAAAAACTCTTTGGTATATGTTGCTATACATACTACTCTATACACTCATCCTTTCTTATGTTTAAATCGAGCATGAGGATTTCCTCAGTGTTACAAGAAGCCCTCTCCAGTACTCGTGTGCCCCTTGTGGCTGTGCTTCACTCTATGCTGGTCTCGCTGGTTGCTCACTGCTGTTTCCATCTGGAGGCCTCTGGATGCGCCAATTGGATGGTTGTTGGGACATGTACTTGCATTTGTTTTGCTAACATGCAAGTGTTCCTCTATATTCTCATATACCTGTACTACGATAGGTTTTTGAACAACTAATGACTGTATATTCGGCATACATGTATATACTGTACGTCATTTATTACCATTTTTTGTCAGTTTTTAAAGATTGAATCAAAATTGGCCTACACATCCCTGAAGGAGTTTCTTCAAACGTGTCAGGCATGGTCCGTGCGACTTGCTGTGGTGACCCATACACGGTAGTCCCTGGACCTCTCTAGAGTTTTGTTCTTCCGTATTTTTTTCCATATCTATGCAATTCAGATGTCTATAGCCACCTATTGATTCAAATTTTAATTGTTTATCAATAAATCATCTATTTGGGCCATTCAAGTCCCGTAAGGGGGAGTTCCTTCTCCGCTCTTATGTTCAGTAGCCTAGTTAAAAAAATTGTTTAGCATTCCAATGCAAAATAATATTTTAAAAACCTTAAATGAATAAAAATACACAAATCTAGAGAATAGGCCTTAAAACTGCATATGAAGTAATGGAACAATACTTTTTAAGCCAGGTACATTTTACAAACATCAGTCAGCAGGGGAGCACTGTCGAGTGGCAGGTCTTGTCAATTGTGATTGACAAGGACAAGGATCCACTGGATTTATATCGACGACACAGTTACGCGGTAACAGAAGTAACAGAGGATGGGCATTGTAAGTGTGCTTAACAATACCCCATAAGATGCAAGCAAGGCAAGACAGGTTAATTACTGTACATGTGATAGGCCGGCCACAGCTCACACCTTAGGTCTTTTATGAGATTACTCCTGACCCTGATTGTATAGTCTTCCTTAGGCTGCTTTCACACTGGGGCGTTGATGGTAAAGCACTACTATTTTTAGTGGCGATTTACCATAGTTTTTGGCGGAGGTTTTCGCCCGCTAGCAGGGTGCTTTTAACCCTGCAGTAGCGCTTTGCCGGCACTGCCCATTCATTTCAATGGGCAGGGGTGGTTTAGGAGCAGTGTATACACCGCTGCAAAGATGCTGCTTGCAGGAGTTTTTTTTGTAACGTTCTGCCAGTGCATTGCCTCAGTGTGAAAGCACTCTGGCTTTCACACTGAGACTGATGGGAGACGTTTTTCAGGCGCTATTTTTAGCCCAAAAGCACCTGAAAAACGCCCCAGAGTGAAAAGGGGTCTTAGGATGGCCATAGACAGAGCAAATTTCTTTCATGCAATGTGTTGACGGGGGGAATCCCTCCCATGGAGCCATTGTGTTCTCCCTGCGGGGGGGGGGGGGGGGGATCCCTGCCAGGAGAACACAGTGATTATTGCTAGCAGCTGTACCACTTACTAGCGATAACCACACGTTAAAACCAGGTGGTTGGTTTTACCCAAGAGGATACATTGGGTACATTCAGCCTGCCCATACATGATTCGAATCTCGGGTAGATCTAATTCGGCCAGCTGAGATTCAAACCATTTATGGCCGGCCTTAGATTTAAACACAATCATGTAAAGAGAAGGCCTACCTAAACTACCCAATTAAGATCTTTGCGCTATGTAGTTTTGGGTAGATCAAAAAAATAGGATTTTTATAACAGCTTACTTGTAAAAATCCTTTTCTTGGAGTACATCGTAGGACACAGAGCCTTTACTATTTACTTAGTGGGTTATAGCTACCTTCAGGTGTTGACACTGGCACACCCAATACAGGAAGTTGACTCCCTTATATAACCCCCTCCTCCTTCCAGGAGTACATAAAAGAAGAGGGGCGGGACCTCTGTGTCCTATGATGTACTCCAAAAAAAGGATTTTACAGGTAAGCTGCTTTAAATTTCCTATTTTCTTTCTCATACATCATAGGACACAGAGCCTTAAGTATTTACTTAGTGGGACGTCCCATAGCAATGCTACTTGAGGGGAGGGAGACAACCCGTAGGGAGGGAGGGAGGGAGGGAGACAACCCCAGACCTTGAGGGCTTATACTGCTGCCTGCAGCACACTGCACCTGAAGGCAATATCCTCATTCCTTCTTATATCCACTTGGTAAAATTTTGTGAATGTATGGACCGAAGACAAAGTTGCGGCCTTGCAGATCTGAGCAAAGGGAGGCCTGGTGACGCACTGCCCAAGAAGCACTAACCGCTCTGGTAGAGTGCACCTTAACTTGAATAGGGGGAATCTTACCCCTTAAATCATATGTTTGAATTATAACTTGTGGAATCCACTTAACAGTGGATTTCAACACCACCTGTCTTTTTAGGACCCTCTGGCAGAATAAATAAGACATCAGTCTTACGAATCTGAGCAGTTTTCTTTAAATAGATTTTCACTGCTCTCACTACATCAAGACAATGTAGTGTCTTTTCTTCCCTGGAACATGGCTTTGGGAAAAACAATGGCAGGACAATATCTTCATTCAGAAGAAAGCCTGAAACCACTTTTGGCAAAAAGCCTGGATGAGGGCGCAACACCACTCTGTCCTCATGAACAATCAAATATGGCTCTTTACAAGAAAGAGCAGCCAATTCTAAAACCATCCTTGCTGAGGATATAGCAACCAAAAATATCAGCTTCCTAGTCAGAAGGACTAAGGGAACATGCTGTAATGGTTCAAATGGGGTTTTTTGTAACACTGACAAAACGAAATTCAAGTCCCAAGGGGTTAAAAGGTGACTTAACTGGCGGATTAATCCGCATCACCCCTTGCATAAAACCCCGGACTATATAATTCTCCATTGATATATTTAAGAGAGAATGATTTTTTTCCACCTGGCAAAAAGGAATGTGGAGGGAATTGGATAAAAGCGGAAAATGTTCAGCTTAGACACATAATACACGGAGGGAAAATAGCACAGGAAAAGTTAGAGAGTGAAAAAGAAATGTTTGAATTTAAATGAGTGGTGGTATCTCCAACTCAGACATTAGGCCCCGGCCCTACCGGGCCCTCTGACAGGCGGAGAAGAACTGACAGCCTTGGAGCGTATGTGTGATGGAAGAACGGTGCGAATAGGAACCTCTTAGATATATAAGATTTTGACGCGGGAGGATGAGCTGGAGGTACCGCCATATAATAATAAAAAAAAAATTATATTATATATAATATAGGGAAATAGGTCCACGAAATGAGAAACAAGAGATAGGGAAAATACTGAAACTGGCTCTTAGCTCCTCAGTCAACATAGGAATGATGGAAACAAACTATAAGTGTTTAGTGAGATGGTACAGAACACCAGACATTGTAGCAAAATATCAAAGTGGGCAGTCTGGTGAGTGTTGGAGGGGGTGTGGACAGATAGGATCTATGGCCCACTTGTGGTGGAACTGTCCAAAGATTAAAAAATATTGGGAGGAAATATTAAAATATATGGAAAAGATAACGAATGTCCAAGTTCGAAAAAACCCATGGGTATGCCTGTTCCATGAGACAGAATTATCCTTAAAAGAACATAAAAAGTCCCTGCTACCCCAACTATTAAATATAGCTAAGAGTATGATCCCAAAGAAATGGAGAGAAGTGGAAGAGCCTATGATAAAAGAATGGTTTGAGAAAATAGATATCTTTAGGATGGAATATTTTGATAGGGAGGAAGAAGGGGGATAGAGAACCCCAGAGAATATGGAAAACATTGAAATCAATGAGGATATATAAACGAGGTATATGGGTTATAGGGATACTTTTAAAAGGGAGGGGGACGGGGACATGCCAGAAGTTCTCCGCCTTGTAGGATGGAGACCACGGACCTGATCGACACCATTCAAAAAGAGTGAATTTTTAGGAACCAATTTCGATTTTTTAGATCCAGAATGGGCCTGACATCTCCATTCGGTTTTGGTACCATAAACAGGTTTGAACAGAAACCTAAACCTTGTTCTTCTGTAGGGATCTGTACGATTACCCCTTGAGTCAATAATCGCTCTAATGCTTGAAACGGGGATGGTCTTTTCCCTGGATCCTTGGGAAGGTTTGATCTCAGAATGTGAAACGGTGGAAACTCCCAAAATTCTAGTTTGTATCCTAGAGTCACTGTGGAGCGAGCCCATCTGTCCTGAGTGTCCCTCTGCCAGACTTCTGCAAAACGCAGACGTCTTCCCTCCCCCTTGGTGAAGGGAGACACCTCTTCATGAAGAGGTCTTGGTATTCTGCTTTGTAGTCTTGTGGCTCCAGGTCTTCCTTTAAGCCTGGGCCTGACCCTGCAATTTTCCTCTGGAATCTGACGGTGGAAGCCATCGCCACTGCCTAGAGGCGGATGCGCTTGGCGCAGGAGAAAAAGTCAGTTTAATTGAAGGACGTTTATACTTTCTTTTGACTGGCAAGAGTACTTTTTCCACTGGAAATTGTCTGGATGTATTTATCCAAATGATCTGCAAATAGTCACTCCCCATGAAATGGGGAACTAGTCAGCAGGTTTTTGCAGGGTGCTTCGGCACACCAACCCTTTAGTCAAAGGGTTCTACGCATGTGTACTAGCACAAGTGCAAGGAAAGACGCCTGGTGAATACAAACCTTTATAGCATCTATGGCAAAACATAATGCTTTTGGTAAATCGGCCAACTCACCGGCCTGTTGTGCAGGGAGCTTGTTAAGGGCCTCTGTGAACTGGTCTTTTAAGGACTGACAGGTGCCTTTAGCTGCAATTGCAGGCTGAGCAACAGTACCTGCTAAAGAAAAAGGATTTTAACAGGAATTACAACTTTTTATCTGCTGGATCCTTTAGCATTTGTGCATTATCCACTGGATAAGTTAAACTTTTATTCACATGGGAAATCGCAGCATCTATGGCTGGAACGTTCCATTTTTTTTGTGAATTTTTCCCTTCATAGGATAGAGAACTGAGAATCTCTTTGGAAGGAGAAAATGCTTATCCAGATGATCCCATTCAGTATAAATAAGCCTCTCTAGTAATGTGTGGACTCGAAGCGCATGCACTGGTTGTGAAGGTTTCAAGGAACCCAACTGTTAGGGGTAGCATGAAAGTGGAGCAAACCATGTCCGTAAGGATTTGTACCCTCAGATTGTGAAGCTGAAACTTCAACTGTTGTTTCCTCCTCAGAAGAGTATTTGGTCTGTTTTTCCCAATCGTTTTAGGGCAATACCTCATCCTGTCCCCACTGTTCCCCGGGTAAGGGGTTTGGAGTGGGAGAGAGGGATCTAGCACGCTTCTTATCCCCTTTAATGGAGCATGCGATTAAAGCTGCTAATCTTTCTTCTAAGCCCTGCTGCAGGGCAGAGGAAAATGCATCTTCAGGCACGTATACAGGGGCTGAAGTGTGAGAAGAAGTTGCAGCACCAATTGCTTCCAATGACTCACCCTGGCTAGCCAGATCAGGTATCTCTGGAGAGGATGACAATGTCTGGAGTTCCCAGTGCCTGGGGGTGGTTTTGGTGCCTTAGTAGTAAGCCTTGAAGCCATAGTGCAAAGCACAAAAAGCAAAAGGTACTCTAAGTACTGTTCTATTTGAACAATAGTAGGAAAAAGAGTGGTAGCATAGAATGAGTTAATGCTAAATAATAAGTTTTTTCCTGTACTGCAAATGCCTGTGTAGACCCCCTCACATGCATCAGCGATTCTGTGTCCTGTGGCAGCCTTGCTTCAGCTGCTCCGATAGACACTGTCTGTTTCCCAGAGTATCAGCTTTAAGCTTTTTCAGGTGTGAGCCTGATTGTCTATGCGCCACGCCTTTTAGCAAGAGGGGAGGTGGGGAGGGGGGATTTACAAAGCCTTTCAAATTTATGCTCGTTTAAACATGTATTCCTATCCACTCAGTTTCCCCATTTAGGGGGAGGAGACCCCCCCCCCCCCCCCCCCCAGCTGCTGAGACACACGCTGTATTAGTACAGATTTAAACGGGGTCTATATACTATTACTCCCTCTAGAGGAGTTTTTAAGGCAATATAATTGAAAGAAAAAAGTCATAGGTGGATTTTGCAGTTCCTATGCTTTCCTCTTACCTTTTCCTCGCTGCAGGATACTGCTGTAAAACAGACAGATCCAAACTTCACCCATCATGGCGGGCAGCGTGGTTAAACCTTCAAAGACTGGGGCCCTTTTAATAGGGGTTCCACTCCTTTGGACCATGTATAGCACCCCTCAGGACAGCTTTAGGTAATGTAGCAAGACCAAAAAGAGTCCTGGTTCCTAGGGTCCAGCCCCCAAAGTGGAGCGTTACAGGCAAAACCTCGTTCTTCTATTCGAGGCCCGGGTACCATCCTGGTGCCGCAGTGACTGGATGGATCTGGTTGTGGAGGCTTTTTAAATCCAGCATGGATCCCTCCTGGAGTTACGTAGAGCACCTTCACTCGTGCCAACACCTTTAGATACTGGGGAAAAAAACGGAGGTACTCTTGGAAGGAGGGGATATATAGGGGAGTCAACTTCCTGTATTGGGTGTGCCAGTGTCAACATCTGAAGGTAGATATAACCCACTAAGTAAATACTTAAGGCTCTGTGTCCTATGATGTACGATAAAGAAAAGAGGATTGTACAAACAGTGCGATCACTTTAAGAAAACTGAAAACTTCTTGCGATACCACAGTTAGCATCTTATGTTAGTCTAATAAGATAGGCAACATTTTTCAAGTGATGTGGTGAATGGTGCTATTGAGTGCAAAAAACGCCAACTATTAAAATGTCATCAATACTGAAGACGTACAGTATGAATAAATTATATATGTGCGTATCAGGGGGGAGAAGTAACCCAATATTTGCAAGGATATAAATGCCAACTCATACATGAGAAATCTAACTGCAGTGAGGAAACAAAAAGGTACCGTATATACTCGAGTATAGGCCGACCCGAATATAAGCCGAGGCCCCCAATTTACCCCCAAAAAAACTGGCAAACTTATTGACTCGTGTATAAGCCGAGGGTGAGACATGCCTGTCCATCCCTGTGTGTGTGTCCGTCCATCCCTGTGTGTCCGTCCATCCCTGTGTGTCCGTCCATCCATCCCTGTGTGTGTGTGTGTCCATCCATCCATCCATCCCTGTGTGTGTGTGTCTCCATCCATCCATCCCTGTGTGTGTGTGTCTCCATCCATCCACCCATCCCTGTGTGTGTCTCCATCCATCCACCCATCCCTGTGTGTGTGTGTGTGTGTGTGTGTGTGTGTGTGTGTGTGTGTGTGTGTGTGTGTGTCCAGCCTACCTTTGTCCCGAGCCTCCGTCCCGTGCCTTGCCTCCTTGCCTCCGTTCCGTCCCGTGCCGTGCCTTGCCGTCGTGTCGTGCCTTGCCTTGCCTCCGTCCCGTCCCGTCCCGTCCCGTGCCGTGCCTTGCCTTGCCTCCGTCCCGTGCCCTCTTCGGCGGCCATTGTAAAATTCAAAAGCCGCGCCTCCTCCTTCGCCTGTGATAGGCGGAACACTGAATTTCCCAGCAGCCTGTGTTCCGCCTATCACTGCCTTCGTATCATCCTCGTCCGTAGTACGAGGATGATACGATGTCCGTGATAGGCGGAACACAGGCTGCTGGGAAATTCAGTGTTCCGCCTATCACAGGCGAAGGCGGAGCCGGAGGCGCGGCTTTTGAATAGAATGGCCGCTGTCTGTCTGCTCGACACGCTGATCGAGCGGGCAGACAGCGATGACTCGAGTATAAGCCGAGGGGGGCACTTTCAGCCTCAAAAAAGAGGCTGAAAATCTCGGCTTATACTCGAGTATATACGGTAATCCAAGAAACATATCCACTGGTATGTACTGGAGTGGGAAAAGAATGTGAGTTTTGTAATGTAGTGCTGTGGGAAAAGAATGTGGGTTTTGTAAAAGTCTTGACAAGCCATAAACTCTTTAACCCTTCACTTCTGAGGCAGGATTCACACCTATGCACTTTAAGTACTTTTTTCATTTTGCAGATTTTTACTACAGAATGTGTTCCATAGGAAACCATTTTAAATGGACTGTAGTGTAAATCTGCAAAATCCAAAAGTGCCAAAAATGCATGTGTGTGAATCCAGCCTTATTCCTATTCTTTAGGTCATTAAGAACTCGGATCTAAACATTTTTTACTATGTTGCCAGCTTCAGTAAGATAAAAGGGGTCTTCACCTGGCAAGCTCTAGTTCCAGAGGCCCCGATTTAGCAAAACAAAAGAAAAATACAAATTTAAACAATATGTAGGGGAGCACAAAAAAAGAAAGAAAAAAGTGTAATTTGGTACAAAGTCTAATATTTGGGAATAAGGAAAACCTTTTAAAAAATGGCCATGCACCTTACAATTAAATCAAGATTTACTTACAACCATGTAGTGCAAGGGGCTATCAATTACATTTAAAACTAGGATCAGCAAAGCCAAAAGCAATGCCGCTCTAGGCGAGTGACTAACTCTCACATGTTGCGAGCTGGAACCCAGGGTGCTGCACAGTTGGTCTCCAAGGCTTAGACCCCTTTCACACTGGGGGCATTTTGCAGGTGCTATAGCGTTAAAAATAGCACCTGCAAACCACCCTAAAACAGCTGCTCCATTCACTCCAGCGTGACAGCCCAAGGGCTAAAAATAGAGCGCCGCTTTACCGCTGACGCCCTAGGTGGCACAGTGTGAGAGGGCTCTTAGTAATATGCACAAATGCAGAATATTGCTGCACTCTCTGGTATCTTTATTGAAGCATTAAAATTACATCACAGGAACAATAAAAAGGCAAAATGTGTTGAGCTAAATTCAGCGCTTACTCAAATCTCATATACATACATATACCAAGGAGTGCAGCAAGGACAAGCCTCGTTAGATAACATACAGCGAGAATCTCCAGTTTACTCAACGGCCTCTTTAATACGAAGCTCTGCCTCCAGGAGACAGGACTACGTATTACAGCCGTCTCCCAACAAACGAGAGATTCCCGCTGTATGTAATCTGATGGAGTTTATCCCGCCCCCTTCCCAGCAGCCCAAATGGAAGTATCGGCATATAACACTCAAACATTATTTGCACCCAATTTTCAGGGTGAAAAAGTGCGTGGTATACGCCAGTTCATTAAAAATAAAAAGTTTGGTCAAAGCTTTTTTTGGACATACTTCTCTGGGTCACAGGATTGCACTTATTCTTGCTCTCCTATTACTCCTGAGCAGCTGGTGGTGAGCTAAAGCCCACTATCAACGAGCCACTCCAAGCACTGGAGGAGCAGAGCCTAGAAAGGTGGTTATTGTAAAAGCATTTACAATAACTTTTACTCATGTGCTTCCTTTTGGCCTAACTATACCATTTAAAAGCTTTAAGAGGTTGGGTTCACATCCCTCTGCTTCTGCTGTCATGCATTTTTCCTTGTGCGTTATGTTTTCTAACACAGAGTACGGCAGATCACACAGCTTTTTTTTTTTCTTAAATAAACTGAGATGTCACAAAAGACATCTAATAAACTTTAATTGCTGGCTGCACTGTACTTTTTTTTCAGTCTACTGTACCCGCACATCATCGCGCTGCAGTGGTGTGAATCAAACAAATAGGACAAGGCATTTTTCCTTGTCCATGCGGTGGGACTGCATTGGAATAGCCGCAGATGTGAACAGCCTTTTTGGAATCAATGTATATTCATGACATATGCGTTTTTAATGCACTGTAAAACACACATATAGGAGCAAAGGTGTGACCCAGGCCCAATAGCGAGTTGTGGAATACATGCAACACATCCAGTGTTGTGTTTTCAATTATTTTTAAAATCCCTAAACTTCTTAGTTCTGAGCTTTCCTAATGGGAGGATATTGCTAACCAGTGCTCAACACAGTTAAAGTATAACAAAATATCTGGAAATCTATCTTTGCATATCGCAGCTTACCAATCATTAGATGTGGTGGCTGGATCAGTTCTCTTTTCTTAGGCCCCCCCCCCCCTTGTTTTCACCTGGTAATCTTGCCAAACACACACCTCCTGTATTCTGGATGAGTGAGCACAGGTAGCATATTTGGACAGCAACATTGTCTGGGGGAGTGGGGTTTTATATGCATTAGATTTAAATACACTAACAAAAACGGAAGCCAAAAACTTCAACTAATACTTTAAGCAGTTACAGAAAACGTTTTTTGTTTTTTTGGGATAAAGCCATTACATAATTTTTTTTTTTTTTTTTAACTGATCATTGCAAGCACCCCTGCTAGTGTTAAATGGTTTATCCCATCTTTTTTATGAATTCTGCTGGAGAGCCTGTTCTTTTGAAAAACAGGCTTACTGGCCAGATCACCAGATGAAAATAAAAGGGAAATACTAAAAAGGGAAATGAATGCACTCATCACATCTAAGAATTGGTAAGATGCAATTATAATAAAATGTTTGCTTTGGATTTAATACTGCTTTGAGGGTATGTTTTTACAGAAAAGCAGTAATCAAGTAGTCTTTACTACAAAAAAAAATAAAATAAATAAATAATAATGTGAGTGAGGAAAAGTATTGATGTACAGATATTTGTATATTAATGACCACTCCCAATGAGAAAGAATAAAAAAATATATATATATATGAATATATAAGCATGGAAAGGTATACTCATACCTTAATGTAGAAGGTGTATGCTGTTGTTGGTTATAAGGACCCAGTTCTAAGCGACAAGCTAGGCCACCCAGCAGTTCACAGTCTTCTATGTCACAAGGGTACCTGCCCTCTAGGACATTAGATTTGGCCTCTTCATATAGCAGACGCAAAACTTCCTCATTAGCGATCTAAACGCAAAATCAACATATCCAGCTCATAAAATGGGCAATTTCGTTTTCTCTATGCCTAAACCACCTGAAATCTAACAATAATGAAGTGTTGCAAAGCAAAAATAGCCGCCATTGACACTCTTGTATTCAAATTATAATGCAACTGTGCTGCGGTTTGTACCGTGTAATTTGTAAAGTGCTATAAAAACCATTGGTGCTATATAAATCCTGTATAATAATAGTACAGGATAATAGCAGGATTAACTTCTACTTTGGCACTAGAAGGCGTTTTCAATAGGACTGCAGCAAGTACATTCGACTGTAAGCACCTTTGGGAGCTTTCTATGTAGGTAGAACTACATAGAACTGTGATAGAAGCCTTGATACTGCCCTGTTGTGTTTAATTTTTTATGAGAACTAAAGAACTCTATGCAATAAAGTGAAAACATAGCATAGTTCTACTACTTTAGAAGGACCACAATCCGCTCTATCATAAAAACGAAATTTTCCGGTCTTTCTATACATCTACTGTAGCGGTCAGGAAATGTGGAGCGGTTTTACTTTTCTTCCTGTGTATGTGGTCGTTTCTCTTATCTAGATTATTTCTAAAGAAAAAAAAAAGCAGCAAAGGAAGGAGCGAAATAGAATACGGAGTGTCACTTGAGTGACAGCTTTTAGTTTGCTGACATAACTTCCAAGATGGCAGACCCTAGCGGCAGCCTCTAAGCATGGGAGTCTTTTGCGGGTAAATAACATGCAAAAAAAATACACATATAATCCTGTGGGAAGAGTTTTGATGAAAAAAAATTAAAAATAAAATAAAAAAAGGTCTGGAAACAGGGTCTCCAACTATTAAGAACTAGCCCTAAATTTTATTAGGATGGATTTATCTTAAAAAAAGAAGAATCCGCACAAGGGACACATCATACCAACCGTAAGTTATATCTCTTGTGCTGATTTTTATGTACCGGTATTTGGTTTCAGCTGAACTTAAAGCTTTAAAGACACTTAAACAGCATTTAGATTAGGTCAGACTGAGTGGACCTTCTGAAACTGGCACATTCGCAATATTCATTAGCATCTCAGATTTTTTTTTTTTTTTTGTGTGCTATCCAGTTACTTATCAAAAGGATAAAATGTACTTTAAAAAGCACATTAGCTCTTTAACTACTTCTCACCAGAAGGGTGTACACGGACGCCCTCCTGTTTCAGTGCTTATACCGGGTTGATGCCTGAACCCATTAGGCATCAACCTGGTATTGTTCTTTTCAGCCGGCGATTACCTGCACCGTAAGAACAATCAATCATAGAGGCAGTTCAGCCGCTTGCTTGTTCTTACAGGCGGCGGGCATGCCTCACCCTCCTCTGGTGCTTCTAACGGCTCGCTCGTGCACTCTGCGTGCCATTGTCCTGTCAGAATACCACCATCAAAAAATGTAACAGAAGTGACTTTTGAGCAACAAATGCTTACTGTGTATGCGCCCCAACATGGCCGTTATGCGTTCCAATAGGTTTCCTAATCTGACAGAACACAAAGCCAGCAGCGGACAGCTATTCTTACACCCAGGCAAGCAGGCAGAAGAAGGTGGTGAAGGCCATCTTGGTACACCCCTCAGTGGAAAACAGATTATATTCTGAAATAACTCGCTTTATATCCTGAAATAGGCTATAAAGCGAGTTAACTACTAAGATAGTGTGAAATTGAAGACTTGCCTGGGTGTAAGATGTCCTCTGTCACACCAGGAAACTTATTGAAACCCATAGCAGTCATGCTGGAATACATAGTGCATGCACAATAAGCAATTTTGCTTGCAACGTCAATTCCATTGCATGTTCTGATGGGTAGCGGTAATCTGATCTGATGAACATCGGAGAAGGAATCCACTGGCACCGGAAGTTGACCATAGAGATTTCCGAAGAACAGATGGTCCCCGGTCATCTCTATGACCCTTGGAGACCTAGGCGCGATGTTAACGTCACACCTGGCCCGGCAGTTGTAAATACTCGCATGTACTCAGCTGGAAAGCCAAGATCATCCCATTTTTTTTCCCTTTTTCCTCAGGCTTTTTTAAGTACCAAAGTTTGGTGTCAATCCACGAGTGTGCGCAATTTTCAAGCATGACTTGTTAGGTATCCATTTACTGGGCGTAAAATCATCTTTCACATTATACAAAAAAATTGGGCTAACTTACTTTATTTATGAAACTGCCCTCCCACAAAAAAAAAAAAAAAAAAAAAAGAAAAAAAAAAAGCTGCGCAAATACCATGTGACAAATAGTTGCAACGACCGGCATTTTGTTCCCTAGGGTCTCTGCTATAAAGAAAAAAAATAAACATATATAATATTTGGGGATTCTGAGTAATTTGCTAGCAAAATAAAAATGATTTTTACATGTAGGTATGAAGTGCCAGAATTGGCCCGGATGGGAAGCTGTTAATATATGGGACCACATAAAAAAAAAAAAAAAAAAAAAAAACACACACCCACGTACAGATCACTTTACTAACACATCCAATTTTTGTATGGCAATCTACTCGCTAAGCTACTGTGGTCTGACATGGGGACCACCACCCCAGCCAGAGCACAGTGATCAGCGCTTGCAGCCATTGGCCATACTTTAGGGGGCATCTATGGCCCTCAGACTACTCCAACTGTAATCATACACATTTGACCTGGCTCTTTGTGATCCAAAATACATTGGGGTTGATTTTCTAAAGCTGGAGAGTGCAAAATCTGGCACAGCTGTGCTTGGTAGCCAGTGTCTAACTTCAGCTTGTTCTAATAAGCTTAGACAATAAAACCCAGAAGCCAATTGGTTTCTATGCAGAGCTGCGCCAGATTTTGCACGCTCCAGTTTTAGTAAATCAACCCACTGTGTGCCACTAAAATACTTTAGTAAACATTGAAACCAATACACTGTTCCCATTATAGAGCCAAACACAAAACACAAACAGTTCTACTTGATCTTGTTTTATGATTTCAAGACCCTTTAATAAGGCTGTGAAGAGGATTTCAGTTGTCAAGTTATACAGATCATAAACTATCTCACCTGAAGTTCTCGACATTTAGGAAAGAAAATATTTCTGCGGAACTGCAGACAAGGTTCATCTATGTAAAAAGCACACAGGAAGCAAACAATTAAGTTATGCCATGCCTTATAGTAATAATTAAATATTGTCCAACCACACCCCAAATAAAACACAACATGATCACAGCATATAAAAAAGGTAGGAGGGGACAAGCAAAAATGATAGAGATATATTCGAATAAAAAAAATATATAATTGCACACACACACACACACACACCACAGAGTATCTTCGCACATTTTTGTAAATATTTTATCATATATTTTCATGTGACAACACTGACGAAATAACACTTTGCTACAATGTGAAGTTTAGAGTGTACAGCTTATATAACAATGTAAAATTCCTGTCCCCTCAAAGTAACTCAACACACAGCCATTCATGTTTAAACCACTGGCAACAAAAGTGAGTACACCCCTAAGTGTTAATGTCCAAATTGGGCCCAATTAGCCATTTTTCCTCCCGCTGTCATGTGACTCCTTAGTGTTGCAAGGTCTCAGGAGTGAATGGGGAGCATGTGTGTTAAATTTTGTGCCAACTCTCTCATACTGGTCACTGGAAGTTCAACATGACACCTCATGGCAAATAACTCTCCGAGGATAATAACCTGGAAAAAAAAAAAAAAAGAATTGTTGCTCTAAATAAAGATGGCCTAGGCCAGTGGTCCTCAGGATCCAATAACAGGCCAGATTTTAAGTATTACCTTGGGGAGATGCAGACTAGAATACTGCAATCACTGAGCAGCAAATGATATCACCTGGCCTGTTAGTGGGTGCTGAGGACAGTAGTTGGGAACCATTAGCTTAGGCAATAAGGATTGCCAAGACCCTGAAACTGAGCTGCAGTATGGTGGCCAAGACCATACAGCGGTTTAACAGGACAGGTTCTCCTCAGAACAGGGCCCACAATGGTCAACCAAAGAAGTTGGTGCTCGAAGTACAGAGTTCGAAGGGTGGGGGTCAGCCTGTCAGTGCTCAGACAATACGCTGCACACTGCATCAAATTGGTCTGCATGGCCATCATCCCAGAAGGATGCCTCTTCTAAAGATGATGCACATCCCGCCTCCCCTCCCCCGGCTGCTGGCGCTGTGGAACAATACCGGGTGATTTCACTCATATATTTTCTGGCCCTTCCCAGCCATTGCCAAATACTGAAAAGAGATATTACAGATCATCACGCAGATCACCATTTCACTCCAACCCTCCATGGCAATATGTATGCTGGGCCTGATAGAACAGATAATTCCCACTGTGGCAAGCTGCACTCTGGCCGGTCTACTTCTCTTTTATGCCCGCAAAGCCATAGCCCTTAGTTGGTGTAAGCCCACTCCTCCTCCTCTCTCTCTGGAAACACCTGGTCAATCATAGTCTGCCTCTATACAAGGATGGTTATGCCAAAAGGGGTTGCCCTCAAAAATATGATAAAGTTTGGTCCAAATGGTTGGCAGATTCCTCCACAGCCTCAGACTCGACTCCTTCTTAACCCAGTATTTCCTGTTAATAAATAGGAGTCTGCAACTGTGAAAGCACTATATGCTTCTGGAACACATGCTTTAGCCCAGGGGTGTCCAAACTTTTTTCAAAGAGGGCCAGATTCGATGAAGTGAACATGTGTGAGGGCCGACCATTTTGCCTGACATTCTTTGAACCATTAAAATTCGGTCATTCGAGCACTCATACCTGGCCCAACAAAAATTCTCGTGCCTTTGTTGCGCTCGTTTGCCCGACACACAGACGAATGCTCTGTTCTTTAGGGGTACCGTTAAGTCTTAATGGTACCCCACACATTGGAAACATGGGGTGCTTTTGGTGCAGCGCAATAAAAAAAAAAAAAAAGCTCTGGGACTTCTTTCCCTGCATTTTTGTGGGTATGGAAGCCCATTGAAATGCATGGGCTGCCCTACACACAGCATGCAGCCATGCAGATGTGAACCAAGGGCTTATTGGAGGGGCAGTAAAACTACATGGTTAAGCTGTTTTTACCACCCCCAACTTCTCCCCCTTTAGCTGCAGAGGGAGCAGCTGGGGGTGTACACATGTTGTGGCTGCAGCTGGAGGTATGCTCAGGGTGAATGGGCCTGCACTGCAACTACCCTGCAACTGTGTAGACTGCACAGTTGCGGTATAGTGATGCTACATTTACGGGCTTAAAACAGGTGGTGAGGAGGCAACATAATGCCTCTTTACCACCTTTCAAATGCCTCTGAAAAGCGATCTGTATATGGATTGCTTTTCAGAGGAGCAGCAATCCTGGCTGCTATCACACACACAAGCACCACAAAAGCAGTTCTGATGGTACAAGAATGGGGGGGAGGGGGGTCTGGATTAAAAGTAACACACATGCATACACATACACACAGACATACACACATACAGACACATGCATACACACACACATACAGACACATGCACACACGTACATACATACAGGCACATACATACATACAGACATACACGCACATACATACACACACACACACACACACACACACACATACATACAGACACACATGCACATACGCATACATACAGACATACATGGACACACACACACACACATGCAATCATACATGCACAGACACACATGCACATACACACACACACACACACATACATACAGACAGACATGCACACACACACACATATAGACACACATGCACACACATACATACAGACATGCACACACATGCACACACGTACATACATACATACATACATACATACAGGCACATACATACAGACATACACGCACATACATACACACACACACACACACATGCACACAGATACATACAGACACACATACATGCACACACATACAGACACACATGGACACACACACACACACACACATGCAATCATACATGCACAGACACACATGCACATACAGACACACATACACACACACATACATACAGACATGCACACACATGCACAGACACACATACATACAGACACACATGCACACACACACACACACACACAGACATGCACACACACACACATACAGACAGACATGCATGCACACACACACACACACACACACACACACACACAGACACACATGCACACACACACACACACACAGACACACATGCACACACACACACACACACACACACACATACAGACACACATGCACACATATACATACAGACACACATGCACACATATACATACAGACACACATGCACACATACAGACACACAAATAAAGCCTTTTTAAAACGAATCTAGCTTGTAGTACAGTACCTTTCCATTCCATTTCCTCATTCAGCCGGGTACTGCACTGTAGGGGGAAGCAGAGAGCACAGCACACTCCTCTGCACTTTACTTTCACTTTTGAAGCCGACGGAGCTTCTCACAGTGACGGGGATCGGCTCATTTGACAGCCCTGATCCCGCAGCACACCAGGCGGGCCGTTCAAAACCGGACTGCGGGCCGCGATTGGCCCGCGGGCCGGACTTTGGACATGCCTGCTTTAGCCCCACGGTGTCCTCCTACCCATGAAGGTAAACCTGCTGAGACCATTGTGAAGTTTTGAGCTCCCTGCTGTATTTTGTAAAATTGTTTGCCTTATAGTACTCCTCTGTGGGTACCCGAGTAAGTCTACTCTTGTCATGACCAGTGTATGTTTTTTTCTGTTGAATGTTATTAAATTTAATAAACAGATTTAAAAAAATAAAAATAATAGAGGATGCACATGAGAGAGAGAGAAGTAACAGCACACAGATCTTCCCATTGAAAGGCTGTGCATGGAAAACATGTCAGAACAAGGCTGATCATTGGAGAGCAGGCCCAGTTTTCTAGCATAGCTGGGAAACTGGCCACAGTGTACTGTCCTGCTTAGTGTGGTCAGTTTTTAATAGGAAAGTAGAGACTTGCAGGATCATCAGGGATTTCACACAAAAGGAAGCAATACAAAGAGAACAGGATACGTTTTTCATGCAAGTACATGGTATAGCAGGCACTTATCAGGAATATAAAAAAAAACTTGGGGTTATAAATGCTAACTTTTTCAATGGCACGACAAACTGCGGTCACAGACAGTGATTTGTGGAAGTAAACTGAGCCCATACAGTGACTTATCACAGAATCATGCCTGTTTTTAATGAAGTGCTATCTGAGGGCCCAAATATCAAGGGCATCCTATATTTCGTTTTGGTCTTGTCCCTTCTGCACAGAGCTTTTCTCTAGATTCTTGGAATCTTTTGCCATTATTTACTGTAGAGGATAATGCAGTATATTTAAAGTCCTTGCAATTTAAACATTGAGGAACATTATAAATATAAATGATAAAAATATGGTTTTATGAGATTTACAAACTATTGCATCCTGATTTTATGTCAATTTTACACAATATCCTAACTTGATTGGAATTGGGGCTGTATAATAGTTGATTTAGTTAATTTGCCTGTGAGCTGGCTTTGTTTGCTATTCACCAATGTCAGTAAAGTACTGCTTAGATAAAAAGGATGGGAAGATATCCTTTCCACTCCCCATTTTCTAGCACAGTGGTCATCAACCCAGTCCTCAGGGCCCACTAACAGGCCAGGTTTTATGTATTACCTTGGGGAAATGCAGACTAGAATACTGCAATCACTGAGCAGCAAATTATATCACCTGTGATGTATTTCAGTTATCTTGCAAACCTGGCCTGTTAGTGGACCCTGAGGACAGGGCTGATGACCACTGCTCTAGCAGACACTTGCTCAGTTGCTTCCCGAATATTAAAGCAGAACTAAAGTTTTAAACCTGTCCAATGGTCCTGCACTGGCATCTACTTCTGGGTGCCAGTCTTCGGCCTCTTCATTGGCCAGGAGGGGATGACATCAGATCTGTGCGCATGTGCAGGTGGCCCTCCTCCCAGCTGCAGAGCTCAGTTTACAGCACCCAAGTAGACCATAAGTAGGCAGTGGCTTTCCTGATGACGCACTTCCTGTGAAATGCATTGAGGTTGCTCAGTCGCCACAGGCAACATCACATCTGGTGGTGTACCCGCATAATTTCCAACCAGTGGAGCGCACACCGGCTTGGCAGAGCTGCAGTTCTCGATTACAGAAAGGCTATATGTGTTGGTGATTACCTAAAGCACCTTTAAATGTAAGTGCAAAACTTAGATTTTTTTTTTTTTTCATAGTACACTGTATCTCTTTGCCATTTACTCATTGAATATGGGGTGGAAGAATCTCTTAGCCCACTAGCTGTAAAAGAGTGATGAAAGGAGACATCTCTGGAGTATACAAAGAGCGAAGGAAGCCTTTCATATCCATTTGGAGTTGGGGAGTGCAAATTTTTGCCCCCACTGTGGTGGTGCACAATATAAAAGTGAAACTATTAAAGCACATTACCCATTTGAGGCATGGTGATGGAAGAAACCTGAAGGGCTACCCTACTTGAGGACCAATTTTTTATGACCTTCCATAGTAGCAGCATTCCTTTATATGTATATGATGTTTTTGAGGTGATTTGTTCACTTTAATGGGGCAGCTGCTGTTTCTACACGCAATTATTTTGTTTCACATTTTTATAGGAGGTGATACATGGAATTTATAACATTTTTACTTAATAGGGGCATTTTATTTCAGAAGAGACACTGCATGTCTCTTCTGCAATAAAAGCCTGCCTGCTTTCTGTTTCTAAAGGCCCGTACACACGGTCGGACTTTTTGACAACAAACATGCAAATTAGCTGTTTTGGAGCAACATCCGACTGTGTGTACGCTCCATCGGACAAACTTTTTCTGTTTTCATCGGACTTTTGTTGGCTGTGCGAACAGACAAACTTTCTGGCAACAAAAGTCCGATGGAGCAAAGTCCGACCGTGTGTACGCAAAAGCATCGGACTTTTGTACAAGGTACAAACACGCATGCTCAGAACCAATGCAAAAGATCAGACTACAATACAGAAGTTGACCAAAGGTGGCGCTGGAGTCATTGAACATCCTCTTTTGAAGTGGCGTCAGTACGTTGTGACGTCACTACGTTCATGTTTGTTGTCAAAAAGTCCCGACCGTGTGTATGCAATACAAACTTGTGGACCACGCCCTTTGTACAAAAGTCCACGGAAAAGTTTGTACAAAGTCCGACCGTGTGTATGAGGCTTTACAGTGGAACGCCTTGTCATCTGCATCTCTGACTTTACATTCAGAAAGATAAAATAAAGACCATTTGTTTACCTTGATGAATGTCTTCAGTCGAACAATTCGTGAACCGCGCCAACAGATCACGCCATTGTCTGCAGACTTTGTAAGGTTGATGTTTTGGTTTCAGTTGCACCTCTATATAAAAAAAAAAAAAAAAAATTATATGAGGGAGCTATTTCACTATGTTTGTATAGATGTGCAATGTGAAATGCCCATGTTTATTACCCAAAAATGGAGAGACAAGCCATAGAGCAAAGACTTCTTGAGCAATGTCAGGGAGCAAAAGGACTTCGCGGATTATTCGGTGCAACTCATGTGCCATCATGCCGGAAAGGCCATCCACTGTCAGCGGAACTGCCTCATCGTTCACAAAATACACAATCACATCCATTGCTAAGGAGAGAAAAAGTAAGAAAAAAAATGGTAACAGATGAAAAGATGGAATTTTAAATAGACGAATATAGCATTCTACTAATCTGTTTATTCTGTGATGGCTCACTATTGGGTTTGTCCTGTTAAAAAAAAAAAAAAAAAAAAAAAAACCACCACACAAACCGTAAAAGGAGCCAACCAACCTGATTAAAAAATGTAGGTAGTGTTAAAATGTATTAGAAGATTTAGATACACGAACTAAACTAAAGTCAAACTCCAGCGCACATTTTATAAATCAGTTAGTTGTTGTTGTTTTTTTCCCCCTGCTAGCAGTAAGTGGTTTGTCTAACTTCTGGAGAGCTTGTGAAAAAAACAGACTTGCTGGCAGGTTCACTAGATGAAAAATAGAAGAAATCCTAAAAAGGAAACCAAATACAGCCAACATATCTAAGAATTGGTAAGCTGCAATATAATAAAATGTTTGCGGTTCTTCCTTCTGCCTCTCCTTATCCTAAAAAGCTTTAGTAGGTATAATGATGCAGGCTTTTGGTGCCCTCAGCTAATGATTTTTTTTTATTTTTTTTTAGGTTTACTCTAAGGCTTGCCATACATTATACAATTTTCTTTTAGATTTACCAAAACCATATCAATATGGAGGTCAAACCTAAACACTTTCAGTTTGTTTGCAATCAGGCAGGCCCTTGCACTACTTGGTTGAAGGTACATCTAAAAAGGAAATTGAATAAGAACATTGTACAATGTATGGCTAAAGTTTTCTTATGTTTGTTGGAATGACTGAAAGTGGGATTCCACCCTAAAGTGGAACCTCCGCTGATCGGATCCCTCCCCCCCTCCGGTGTCACAATTGACACCTTTCAGGGGGGGGTGGAGATACCTGTCAAAGACAGGTATTTTCACCCACTTCCGGGCATAGACTCCCGTGGGAGTCTACGCCATTTCCTGCCCCGCCGCGCTGTCTGCTGGGACACACACTTGTCCCAGTGACAGAGCGGAGATTTCCTATTGCGCGGCGCAGCTCGCGCATGCGCAGTAGGGAACCGGGAAGTGAAGCCGATTCACTTCACTTCCTGATTCCCTCACCTAGAATGGTGACTGCAGCAGCCGAGGGCCGAGCGATCGATCGGCCTCGGCATCGCTGGAACCCGGGACAGGTGAGTGTCCATTTATTAAAAGTCAGCAGCTGTAGTATTTATAGCTGCTGGCTTTTAATATATTTTTTTTTTGGTGGAATCCCTCTTGAAGAACCTTTCCAACTACTGGGCACCACATGATTAGGAGGCTATCAACAGCTGTTCCAAGCCTGATCATTGTACTGACTGTGGTTCATTTTTATATGTTCTTGTACTTTTCCCTATGAGACCCTTAAGGGTTAGGTTATATAATGTTGTTTTCTTATTTTGTATTGGTGTAAAATACAATAAACACATTGAAATATAATTGTTTGCTTTTGGGTTTATTACTGCTTTAATTAGATAATAAACAGACCCACGCCCCTTTTAATACATACATCGTGTTCCTGAAGAGGAGACACTGCCTCGCAGCATATATTCATTCATTAATGATGGCGGTGATGTTCCACTTCCATCCATCTACACACAAAAAAACAAAACATAACAAAACAAAAAAAACTTTTAAACTAAATATTAAAAAGGGAAACAAACATTGGTAAAAAAAAGTAGGGAATGGTTGTAGTAAATAGGTAACAAACACTTCAAGCAAAAGGTCAAACACCAGGCTACCCAACATTATACAAAGGTGATTCTTTAAAAGCCTTTACAGCTCATTAGATAGCTGCCCCTTAGAAGTCATGACTTGTACATCAAAGAGCAGAGGTTGACAAAGATTACCAACAGAAGCTCACAGCAATCGTTGCACGTTTTAACCCTTTGACCGACAGGAAAAAACACACCTTTCACTAGTTGTTCTCCCAACCACCCTTCTCTAAATACTTACTGCCGTTCTGTATTGATCCACTACTTTGCTGTCCGCACCAGGGCAGGTTCTCTCTCTCTCTCCCTCCTCTCACAGCCATTGGCTCCTGCCTTTCAAATGTAGGGAGGGGGGTGTGTGTGTGTGTGTGTGTGTGTCTAAAGATACACAGCTCGGCTTAAGAGCAAGCGCACAGGTGTACCACCATAGATAGAGATCTCCTATGGCAGCAAACGGAGAAGAGGAGGAGCCAAGAGTGCTGGTGGGGGACCCCAGAGGACACACACACACACACACACACACACACACATATATACATACATACATACATACATACACACACACACTTTAAAAATTGTGGTTAGAATTCATCAATGATTATCTGATCACTTGTCACATTCAAAAGACATATACACATATATATATACACATACATTATATATATATATATATATATATATATATATATATATATATATATAAATAAAATGGACCCTATAGAGTCCAGGGAGGTTTAATAATGATAATAATAATAAAAAAGTGGTGAGAGAGATAAAACTAAAGATCTTTATACCTGTGTGTAATCTTTTGGAGTGGAGCCTTCTGGCTTTAAAGACGTGGCCTCTGGAGTTATTATCCTAATCTTGGCTTCACTACGTGGTGAGTCACTGAACACACAGAGCACAGCCATGACTTTTTTAGCATGTGTGGTTATGTGGAGGAGGGAGGGCACTGGCTCCTTCCTGTGATGATGGGGTGAGGGGAGATATACCATCCATACTGACTTATATGCAGCACTGTGCTTTGGTGGAAGCCCAGAGGCAGGTCATTTATACAAATCTGTGCACACTACCACACAATGTGTAAACTCCTGGGGCCCCCTGGCTGCACTGCACTGTACAAAGGTGAACAAACCCTTTAAATCTGATAAATACAATTCTTCCAAAAGCCCAATCATGACAGGTTCTCTGGCAGTGAAGTTGTGTGGATTGTGTACAGACACATCCATGGCCGCCTTTAGACTGCCCCAGACTCCCAACTCACACACAAAGTGTACAAATATCATTCAAACCCCAAAGCTGTACAACTCACCCCAAAAGAGACGATTACACCAGCTGTCTACTCTGCTCGCTCTCGGCTCTGCCACAACCAGGAAACTGACTCTCCTCCCCATGAAAACTATTGTCCAATAACATCATCAGATCTGCGTTCCACGCCTCGCTCTGGCTGTACGACCAGCTAGAGTCTAACCAATTACGTCGCTGTCACTTCCTATTTTCCGACTGGCGTCCAATTGCGTTCTGGAATGCGCGGTCTGTTTGGATACCAAAGTTTGCGGAGGAGCCGTCGATGACGTCAGGCTGAGCTCAACTTCTGTGGACTGAGCGAGTGTTTTTCCAGGCGCTTTCCCGCCTTGGCTGACGGGAATGTGGAAGTCTTCCAGGAGGATGAGACCGAGAGGAAAATATGACGAGAGCCACGGACAGGTCGTGCTTAGTTTATAGCGGAACGGCTTCATTTAAAGGGGCATGCACTACAAATAAAAACCAACAAAAAAAAAGACCAAAAATGTTTTTATTTTTTTTATGCTGAAAATAAACAAATCTGCATTTGCAGTGCTGCCCTAAGGGTTAATTGCCCCTTAGCCACTATAGCTCTGGAAGGTTTCAACCCCTTCATGGCTGGAGCATTTTTTGCTACTAAGTGGTAATTGGACAATAGACGGTCATGCAACGCTGTACTCAAATGACATTTCTATCATTGCTGTCACACAACTAGAGCTTTCTTTTATTGGTACTTGATCAACACTGCATTTTTATTTATTTTGTCCAATATATAGGAAAACCTTGGTTTGAGAGTGTTTTGCAAGACAAGCACAATTTTCTAATATGTTTTTATTTGATATACAAGCGATGCCTTGATATAAGAGTAGCATCATGTCACAACTGAGTATAAAAGAGAAGAGAGGCGACTCTAAGTGTAGCAATATGGTTACATTTAATGACGGTATGACATTTAGCAACTCACATGGCTGATGATTAAAACTGGCACATCAAATTATGCAGGCTGGCGTCCGTGTAAAGTTGTCCACATAAACCATCCTCTGCACCACCATCAATGTCATCCCTTCCACCACGAGTGCTTCAAGCCTCGCTTTCAGATTGCTCTACTGCAGGGTAGTCTTCCCAATCATGGTTGCAGACTGACAGCAGTGTGGAGGAATGTCTATGTGGACAACTTTACCCCAGATGCTTGCATATGTAGATGTGCCTCCTTTAATCATCATCATCATCATCATCCATGTGAGTATCTAAATGTTGGACCTTGATAAAATGTTACCATATTGCTACACTTGGAGCCGCCTCTCTTCTCTTTTATACTCTGTAGTTTCTACTGTATTTTGCTTCTAATCCCCTTCTAGAGGCTGCCATTTGTGAATGGACATTTTATGGGTACACAATTTATCACTATAATCTTTTTATATAGATTATAAATAGAAGGACTTATGATTACATGGCTGCTGAACAAATCATCAGAGATTCCATTATTTCCTATGGGGAAATTCGCTTTGATATAAGAGTGCTTTTGGATTACAAGCATGTTTCCGGAACGAATTATGCTCGCAATCCAAGTTTTTACTGTGGGGGGGAAAAAAAATGAAAGTGTGTGTGTGTGTGTGTGTGTGTGTGTGTGTGTGTGTGTATATATATATATATATATATATATATATATATATATGTGTATGTATGTGTGTGTGTGTGTGTGTTTTTTTTCTTTGTGCTATAAAACACATCCAATAGAAATGGCCAAAATGTAATCTGCTACATGATTTTGATAAAAAAATAAAATAAAAAAATCTCTAAGTATATATTGATTGGTTTGCATGGAAGTTAAAGCGCCTACAAACTATGGAATATATACTGGAATCATTTTTTCACATTTTTTATACTAATGATGGTGATAGTGTGGCGGTCAATCTGACACTAAGTGACGCTGAGGTAAACTAACTGCCACCGACATCACCACTGATATTAAAGTCTTGTGTTTTTTTTTTTTTTTTTTTTTTTGGTTAAAAATAGGAAATCTATTATACTTGCTCTGTGCAGTGGTTTTACAAAGTTGCCCCAGATCTCTTCTCGGGTCCCACAGTGGCGATCCTGGCCGTTATTCCCCCTCCCCCGTGTCCATTCCATTCCATTCACACACAAAGTTGCAGCTCGGGCCCCACCCCTCTCCTCATTAGCTCACTGACCTTGATTGCAGTAGGAGCCAATGGTGCCTGCTGCTGTGTCTCAGCCAATCAGGCGGAGTCTGAGACGAGTCCTGGGCAGCCGAGTCTCTCATGCAACATCGCTGGGTAGAGAGGGGGTTCAGTTAAGTATTAGTGGGGCTGCTGCACAAATGAGTTTAATGCATTAAGATAAAAAACCTTCTGCTTTTAGAACCACTTTACATTTAGTGATAATACTATACACTGTCGCTGTACTAATGACACTGGCAGGGAAGGGGTTAACATCTAGGGTGATTAAAGGGTTAAATGTCTGCCTATCTATGGGTCATATGTGTAAAGTGTGCCGCTTTTACCAGGAGATTTCTCCGTTTCTCATCCTTGCTTTGCAGGGGTGAGAAACGGACTGTTCCCTGTGTACAGAGCTCTGCGTTGTTTAGCAGAGATCTGGACTGTGATTGTACACAGCCGATCAGCAGGTCTTGGCCATGAATGGGCTGTCAGTCCTCACATACATGGTAGGATTATTGGTTTGGCATTGCATGTGATGATCCCAGCATGTGTGTCTACTGGCCAGAGTGTTTTGAAGCTATGTTCACATTTGGACAACTTCTGAAAAGGGTGGATCCTTCCACTTCATGGATGACATTTTTTTTTTTTTTTTGTTTGTTTTTCTTTTGCTGAATGACAATGGGACTAACGCACTGCAAGCTGTGGCACAGCCTCTTTGATTTAAAGTGGTAGTAAAGTCTGAATTTTTAAAATCTTCTGACAGACAGGGTTTTCACAACAGAACAAACTACAGTGGTCTCTTCTGTCATAAATGTCCTCCCTGCCTGTCAGTGATAATTTGGTGTGAGCCATACATGTGTAGCTCAGATCACATTTACGGCCAGCTCTGTGTGCCGCTGTGTTGTGACTCCCATGTGCATGGGAGTGACGTCACCGTAGCCCGGCCAGTCAAGTGGCCAAATATAGGAAGACCGGTCAAAGATGGATGCACCAAGGACAAGAGGGAGCTGTGACAGCCCAGCACTGAAGGGCTCAGTTTTCAGGTAAGACTGTTATAATGTACTAGTATGCGGTGAATACTAGTACATTATAACTAAAGAAAAACTCCATCTTTCCACACACTTTATACACGCACCAAGCTGGCCCAAATAAACTATGTCCCTCACTAACCTGTGAGGCCACTGGATGTGTTGTCAATGCTGTATGTAGCTGCAACCTCATACAGCACTGTGTTCCTTGTGCGAGCCGAGACTTCCTGTCTCATACCTGGAACAGAGTTTAACACAGGGTCGCTCAGCTATTCAGTAAAAGCAATGTATTCTATCAATGAATCCGAAGCTTTCTCTGATTGACTGAGTCAGAGGTTGTGACATCATCAGCCTGACTCTCTGCCAATCAGAGGAAGTTTTGTAATCATTGATAGAATACATAGCTTGCTGTGAGCAGCTGATCGCCGCTGTGGTAGACTCTTCTGTGGGTATGAGACAGGAAGGTCTCGCCTCGCACCCAGAACACAGTGCTGTATGTAGCCGCGGCTACATATAGTTTATACCATATATCTAGCGTACTCACAGGTTAGGGAGGGACATGGTTCATTTGGGCCAGCTTTGCCCAAACAAACTATGTAAAGTGTGTGTGGAAAGCTGCAGATTTTCTTTAAAGACTTTACTACCGCTTTGACAGGTGGTGTCTATTAACTGGACAAGCTGCATTAATTATTATTATTAATAATGCAGCTTGTCCAGTTAACAGACGACACCACCTGTCAAAGCGGTAGTAAAGTCTGAGCAAGCCACAAGTGGTTTACCGGGGTTATGGCTGAAACTACCAGCCATAACCTAAGTATTTTTTTGCAGCTAGTGATTCTCTTTCTCACAAAAGCGATCTGAGTGGCAGATTAGCCATTGGAACACTTTTAGAAGCAGCGGGAGAGGTCATACTCCTCTCACTGATCACTGGCCTTTCTCAGGCTTACTGTCCTTACCAGCAAGCCCAGGAAATGGTCCAACCATTCACATGGCTGGCCATAGAGGTGAAGAGAGACCAGATTGTCTCTGATCACATCTATGATCTAGAAGGACTGGAGCGACATCATGACACTTCAGGTCTAGGGCAGATATAAACAATGTTTTCCCTTTTTTTATATTCATTATTTTTTTTAAGGCATCAGATCAATGTTTTTTTGAAATGGTGTTCGCACCACACATACAGTGCATGTAAAAAGTCTACACACCCCTGTTAAAAAGTCAGGTTTCTGTGATGTAAAAAAAAAATGAAACAAAGATACCGTATTTATCGGCTTATAGCACGCACTTTTTCCCCCTTAAAATCGGGGGAAAGTCATGGGTGCGTGTTATACACCGATTCCCCACTGTCTGCGAGTCAAAAATAAAGAGCGCGGCCGAAAAATATCGAGCCAATTGCTCGGCTCCGCTCGTAGTCCCGCCTCCCTGCTGTTTCTCTAGCGAGCGCTGCCGAAAAAGACCGAGCCGACTGTACTGTGTACTCGGCTCGGCTTGCAGTCCTACCCATACTGGGCGGGACTGCGAGCGGAGCCCAGCCGAATACACAGTACAGACGGCTCGGTCTTTTTTGGCAGCGCTCGCTAGAGAAACAGCAGGGAGGCGGGACTACGAGCGGAGCCGAGCAAGTCGGCTCGGTCTTTTTTGGCGGCGGGAAATTTAAACATGGCCAAGCTGCAAATGACACTGCAAAGCTGCAAACAGCGTGGGGCAAGCTGCAAATGACACTGATCATTCTGCAATGATGGACAAGGCTGCAGATGCACACTGATAAGGCTGTATTGACTGGCATTTAAATGTAAGTTTTTTTTTTTTTTTTTTTTTTTCTAAAAATGCCCTCCTAAACTTGGGGTGCGTGTTATACCCCGGTAAATGATTTCAGAACTTTTTCCAACTCGCCTTTTAACCACTTCCCGACCGCCGCACGACGATGTACGTCGACAGAATGGCACGGGCAGGCATATGGGCGTACATGTACGTCCCTGCCTTCCCGCGGCGGTCGGTATTCGTTCGGGAGCGATCCCGGACGAGGGGACGGCCATTCATTCATGGCCACCCCCTCGCGATCGCTCCCGACGAATAGAAAGTCTTCGTGACATCACTTCCTCTCCTGTAATGTAAACACAGGAGAGGAAGTGATGTAATCTCTCCTCCGTGTCGGTATTTTTCGTTCCGACACCGAGGAGAGAGGATCGGTGAGTTGCACCAACACGACACTACACAGTAGAACATGCCAGGTACACTCTCACACCCCCCCGATCACCCCCCCAATTACCCCTGCCCCCCAGTCACAGTGACACCAATGTCATTTTTTTTTTTTTTGCATTGGTGTCATTTGTGACTGTAATAACTGTTAAGGCAGTTAGGGTTAGCCCCCTTTAGTTCTAATGTACCCCCCTAACCCCCCCAATAAAGGTTTAACCCCGTGATCACCCCCCGTCGCCAGTGTCACTAAGGCTGGGTTCACATTGCAGCGGTTTATGAGAACGAATGTGATTCGCACCGCACTGCAGTGCAAATCACATCCGATCTCTGTGCGATTCGAGTTCAGCCATTCGCCGCACCCGCCGCAAATTCGCACGGGACCCTTTTTTTGGTCCGCAGCAGAATCGGATCACATGGGTGTTCACACCATGCGATCCGAGTTTGCAGATCGCACTGCGATATGCGAACTGATCTGGGGGTGTCATTAACATTTCACTGACCCTCCCAGCAGTTCGCATAGGGCAGTGGGAACTGCCGCCGGGAGGCATGTGATGCGGGAACCCGCCGCGCATTCGTGGCGTTCCCACATCGCTCCAGTGTGAACCCAGCCTAATAAGCGATCATTTTTCTGATCGCTCTATTAGTGTCACAGGTGACGCTAGTTAGGCAGGTAGGTATTTAGGTTCGCCGCAGCTTTTTATAGCGCCAGGGACCCCCATATACTACCGCATAAAGCCCCCTGATTGCCCCCTAGTTAACCCTTTCACCAGTGATCACCATATAACTGTTACAGGTGACGCTGGTTGGTTAGTTATTTTTTTATAGTTTCAGGGCACCCGCCATTTATTACCTAGTCTCACTAGTGTACCCCTAAATTTAGGGGTGTCTACTTTCCAAAATGGGGTCATTTGGGGGAGGGGTTTGTGCCATCTTGGCATTTTATGGCCTTCAAAACTGTAACGCCCTTAGAAAGCCTGAAGGCGGTGCTTGGTTTTCGGGGCCCCGTACGCGGCTAGGCTCCCAAAAAGTCCTACATATGTGGTATCCCCGTACTCAGGAGAAGCAGCAGAATTTATTTTGGGGTGTCATTTCACATATGCCCATGGCATGCGTGAGCAATATATCATTTAGTGACAACTTTGTGAAAAAAAAAAAAAAAAAGTTTGTAATTTTTCCGCAACTTGTGGCAAAATATAAAATATTCCATGGACTCAACATGCCTCTCGGCAAATAGCTTGGGGTGTCTACTTTCTAAAATGGGGTCATTTGTGGGGGTTTTGTGCCATCTTGGCATTTTATGGCCTTCAAAACTGTAATAGGTAGTGAGAAGTGAAATCAAAAATTTACGCCCTTAGAAAGCCTGAAGGCGGTGCTTGGTTTTCGGGGCCCCGTACGCGGCTAGGCTCCCAAAAAGTCCCACATATGTGGTATCCCCGTACTCAGGAGAAGCAGCAGAATTTATTTTGGGGTGTCATTTCACATATGCCCATAGCATGCGTGAGCAATATATCATTTAGTGACAACTTTGTGTAAAAAAAAAAAAAAAAAAGATTTTTTTTTTTGTCATTATTCAATCGCTTGAGGCAAAAAAATAAAATATTCAATGGGCTCAACATGCCACTTATCAATTTCCTTAGGGGGTCTACTTTCCAAAATGGGGTAATTTGGGGGGGTTTTGTACTGCCCTGCCATTTTAGCACCTCAAGAAATGAGATAGGCAGTCGTAAACTAAAAGCTGCGTAAATTCCAGAAAACGTACCTTAGTTTGTAGATGTGACAACTTTTGCGCAAACCAATAAATATACAATTATTGACTTTTTTTTACCAAAGACATGTGGCTGAATACATTTTGGCCTAAATGTATGACTAAAATTGAGTTTATTGGATTTTTCTAATAACAAAATTAGAAAATATCATTTTTTTTTTCAAAATTTGCGGTCTTTTTACGTTTATATCGCAAAAAATAAAAATCGCAGAGGCAATCAAATACCATCAAAAGAAAGCTCTATTTGTGGGAAGAAAAGGACGCAAATTTTGTTTGGGTACAACATTGCATGACCGCGCAATTACCAGTTAAAGCAGCGCAGTGCCAAATTGTAAAAAGACCTCTGGTCATTTACCAGCAAAATGGTCCGGTTTGAAAGTGGTTAATGTGACCTATAAACTGTACAACTCAATTGAAAAACAAACTGGAATCTTTTAGATGGGGGGGGGGGAGTAAAAAATAAAATAACATGGTTGTATAAGTGTGCAAACTCTTATAACTGGGGATGTAGCTGTGTTCAGAATTAAGCAATCACATTCAAACTAATGTTAAATAGGAGTCCGTACACAACTGTCATCATTTAAAGTGCCTCTGATTAACCCCAAATAGTAGGTCTTTCATGACATTTTCTTCATCCTACTGCAAAAGCCATGGTCCGCAGAGAGCTTCTAAAGCAGGGGTATGCAATTAGCGGACCTCCAGCTGTTGCAAAACTACAAGTCCCATCATGCCTCTTCCTCTGGGTGTCATGCTTGTGGCTGTCAGAGTCTCGCTATGCCTCATGGGAATTGTAGTTCTGCAACAGCTGGAGGTCCGCTAATTGCATATCCCTGTTCTAAAGCATCAGAGGGATCTCATTGTTAAAATATATCAGTCAGGAGAAGAGTACAAAATAATTTCAGAGGCATTAGATATACCAGTGATGGCGAACCTTGACACCCAAGATGTTTTGAAACTACATTTCCCATGATGCTCTGTGTAGTTCCAAAACATCTGGGGTGCCAAGGTTTGCTATCACTGAGATAAACAATGGAACACAGTGATGACAGTCATCATCAAGTGAAGAAAACATGGCACAACAGTGACATTGCCAAGAAGTGGATGTCCCTCTAAAATTGATGAACATATGAGAAGAAAACTGGTCAGGGAGGCTGCCAAGAGGCCTACAGCAACATTAAAGGAGCTGCAGGAATATCTGGCAAGTAGTGGCTGTGTGGTACATGTGAGAACAATCTCCCGTATTCTTCATATGTCTGCGCTCTGGGGCAGAATGGCAAGATGGAAGCCTTTTCTGTTTCAATGGTTTTTATTAAATGTTTACGTAGAATGTTAAAGAATAATCAGTAGAACAGCGAACAGTACTCGCTTGCTCCATGTGTATCAGATAAACTATTGAACATGAAGGCAAACAGCCAAGCATGAAAACAGACAAACAAACAATTGAATGCTAGGCTTAAGACAGACAAATGTAGACCCAACTCGCAGGTTAGGTCCTTTTTTTGCAGCCCCCTCAACTAAAATGGGAGGCAGGACTGTGTCTATTGCTGGAATACTGGCAGAATTCGGATTGCATTGCAGTCGTTCTATCAGACACCCCGTGTTTTATGTGTATGTGGGACAACTTGGTCTCTGTTAAACATCATTACTAGGGTAAAATCACCGCAAAATAATCTGGGTGGCTTAATAACGTAATGGGTAAGATTCATTCAGCACTTATTTAACATAACTGTCCCCCATAGGGGACCCTATACACAACAATATACCTAGGAGAGTCTGGGTTAACCAAGGCGAAGGAAAGTGAGAATCGTGGAAGCACAATGCCAGAGGTAAGCATGAAATAAAGCTATAGAAGAAGAGAAGAGGGATAGGTGAGTTCACACTGGGAATCTGTGGTCGATCGTCCGAGTGATAGCCTTATGTCTTGTGGGCCTGTAGGTAAGTGAGCCGGGGGGACCATGTTTTCCCCGAAAAGAGAATTTGTTTTTCATGTAGAATGCTCACTATTTTCTTGTACAACATGATCTAATTTAGTTTTGCGTTTCATCAATGCTATGTCTACAATGGGGCTTTTCCAAGCTGACGCAATTGCTATTTTTCCCCGCTAAGAATATATAATATATTAACGTCTGAATATGTCTGGGGATATTGTCCACTGGTTTGTTTAGGAGGGTGACTTAGGCTTCTTTAACAATTTTAACCATCGTGACAGATTGTATGAATGAGTGGACCCTCATCCAGAAGCGATGAACCTTAGGGCACGTCCACCATATATGGAGTGGTGATCCCACCTGTTCACAACCCCTGAAGCAGAAGGCCGAGGCTCCTAGATACATTTTGGAGAGGCGCTCTGATACCACCTGGAGTGTAGTTCTGAATTCGTATGCTCCATTTACGCCAGTCCTCTGTCTTAGGGCTTCTCTCCAGAGCCTTCTCCCATGCCCCCTGATATGAGAGCCTGGTTAGAGGGACAGTGAACTGTTTGTAGAGCCTGGAGATGCCCTCCAGAGTCCTGCATGCACCTATTCTCAAACATGGTGAGCACTGTCAGGTCAGACCCGTTTTCCCAAGTGTTCTTCCAGGACAGCCCTTGAGAGATGGAGCTCCTCCCATCGACCCAGGAAACACATTGCCACAGTTCAAAAGGCGGTCCCTCAGGTCCCTGGTCAGTCATTTGTGTTTCCTCCGTCGGAGGAACATGTTGCCAGGAACCTGAAGGCCCCTCTCAGGGGCTGCCTGAGAACCTGTAGCCATGAGGGACCGGGTCCTATTCCTTGGCTGCAGTTTTGGGTCCATACCTTTTTTAAACGGCTCGGGTACCGTCCAGCTGATTCGGAGCAGACCCGTTACCCTCCTCCTTCCAGTGCCGAGGTGGCCAGGGGCAGAATGGCGCTGGTTTCCCCCAGGAGCGGTGAGTGGAACCTCCATCTCAGCTCCTTGTTGCGGTGGGGTCGGAGACGCCGAGCGTCACTTCCGGCGGAACCGCGTCATCACTGCGTGCCGAGACTTCCGGTTCCGGGTCTCTAAAGGTACAAGGAGGAGAGGGAGAGCCAGCGCTGTGCCTGTGAAGCCCGACCAGCGTCCAGCAATACCGGACTAGCGGCGGGATCGGGAGCATCAGAGGGGGACCATGGAGGCTATTCCCCAGGATACTCCGGCGGAGACAGGCACCAGCCAATCCCAGGTAGGCTGCTGGGCATGCTATTACTCTGGTGGAGTGGTGGTGTTTGTAGGCTGGGTCCTGTAGTGCCCCACGGTGGCGGTTTACTCACAGTGAGATTGTTTGCACTTGGTGATTGAAGGAGGGACATGGGGCTGACGCTAAGAAATCCTTTGTCTTCTTATTTCAGGCTAAAGATATCCCAAGGGAAGACAAGACAGGCCGCAAAAAGTGTCCTAATTGTGGGAATAGGTTGTCCTCTGGCTCTAACAAAGCCCTATGCAAGCAATGCATTGCAAGCTTGCTTAAATCTGAGGCAGATTCCCCTTTAGCAAAGTTTTTGGGCTCCTTTAAAGAGGAAATGGCGTCGACCTTTAAGTCCCTCCGGGAGTTAATCACTGACGTGGGATCAGCTGCAGCTGCCTCCACGAGTAAAGCAACTATAATCTCTTCCTCACCATGCCTTACAACACCCAGCTCAGGGGAGCCCCGTATGATCAGGGAGCCTAGCCCCACGTTGATTAGCCCCGATTCCTCTGACACTGACTCGGGTCAGGAAGAGGATCAAGTAACATCCAAAGCCTCAAAGTATAGATTGTCTCTTGAGGAGGTAGATGAGCTAATGGGGGCTATCTATGATACGCTGGAAATTGAGGAGGAAGAAACTCAGTTATCTAGACATGATCAAATGTATGAGGCTCTGGGGAAAAAGAAAGCAAGGGTTTTCCCTATACATAAGGTGCTTTCTGACCTTGTCCTTAAGGAGTGGTCTGAACCAGATAAAAAGGTTTTCTTTCCTAAATCCCTTAAGAGAAGGTTCCCTTTTGATGAGAGCCCAGAGGCGGTCTGGAATAAAAATCCTAAACTAGACGCCCCTTTGTCCAAAATCTCAAAACAAGCTGATCTGGCTTTTGAAGATATGGGTCACCTGAAAGATCCAATGGACAGGAGAACTGACATTGTCTTAAAGAGGGCCTGGGATGCCTCTATGGCAGGCTTAAAACCAGCTCTAGCCACTTCTTGTGTAGCTAGAAACCTGGAGTTCTGGTTGTCGCAACTTCAAGAACATTTAAAAGCAGGCACTCCTAGGGGGGAGCTTCTGAAATCCTTCCCTATGCTTTTTAAGGCCACCAGTTTCATCTCTGACGCCTCCACGGACTCCGTAAAATTTGCGGCTAAGTCAGCAGCACTTTCAGTGGCAGCAAGGAGGTCAGTATGGATGAAAACCTGGGGGGGAGACACGGCGTCTAAGACCCGCCTGTGCAGCGTCCCTTTTACAGGAGACTTAGTCTTCGGGCCTGAATTAGACTCCGCCTTAGAAAGGACGGCGGATAAAAAGAAAACCTTTCCCGCAAAAAAGAAAAATTTTCAAAGAAAATTTTTTCGTCCCTTTAAAGAACCCTCTAAACCAGAGAAGGGTTCAATCCCCAAAAAACATTGGTCGGGGCATAAAGGGAAAGGAAAAGGGGGCATACTGTTTAGCCGCCCCAATCAGGATCCCAAACCCCAGTGATGCCAGGGTCCCTGTGGGAGGAAGATTAAGCCAATTCCTTCCACAATGGGAAGAGACAACTTCAAACGAATTTGTCTTAAACATAATAAAAAGGGGTCATGCGCTGGAGTTTCACAGCCGCCCTCCTTCAAAGTTTGTAGTGACAAAACTTCCAAGTCACTCAGAAAAGGCCAGGGCCTTACCCTTACTGATAGGGGAGATGGTGGATCAAGAAGTATTGACACCAGTCCCTATACAGGAACAAGGAGACGGTTTTTACTCTCACATTTTTGTAGTAAAAAAGCCGTCAGGAAGATTCAGATTAATTATGAATCTCCGACCATTGAATCGCTCCATCCGTTACAAGAGATTTCGGATGGAGTCCATTTACTCCATAAAGAATCTCCTGCAGAAAGAGATGTTTATGGCTACCCTGGATTTAAGGGATGCTTATCTGCATATTCCAATAAAGGAGGAATGCCAGAAATTCCTTCGAATGGCAGTACAGATAGACACAAGGGTTTACCACTTTCAGTGCCGAGCGCTTCCCTTCGGTCTGTCATCCTCCCCAAGAATCTTTACCAAAGTTCTCGGAGAGGCTTTAGTTCCACTGAGGCTTCAGTCAGTCTCAATTATTCCCTACCTAGACGATCTACTCCTAACAGCACGCTCGGAGAGTCGTCTTTCTCAGGATCTGGAGTTGACTCAACTCAGCCTGAGTCGGTTAGGGTGGATTGTCAGCCAGGAGAAATCCAAGACAACCCCAACACAGGAGATCCTGTATCTGGGTTACTGGATCAAGTCAGTAGATCAAAAAATTATACTGCCGGAAGAAAAGATTTTGAATCTGTGGCAGAGAATATCTTTTCTTCAATGCAGCCCCAAATGTACAGTGAGGGAAGTAATGTCGGTCTTAGGTCTTATGACAGCAGCCATTCCAGCCGTACAATGGGCCAGGTTCCACCAAAGAGACCTTCAGGGGTTTCTGCTAGAACAATTAAGGGGCAGAGATCTGGAGGAGGAAGTTTTGATCCCCTCAAGGATAAAACGCTCCCTCTGGTGGTGGAAGGACAGGGAGAACCTGAACAAAGGGGTTCATTGGGTCCTTCCTATCACTTCAACACTGACAACAGATGCGAGCAGTTGGGGCTGGGGAGCCCACCTCGGCTCAAGCTGGGTCCAGGACAAGTGGACCCCGGAAGAGAAATGTTTCTCTTCCAACTGGAAAGAGCTAACAGCAATCCTGAGAGCGGTCTTAGCCTTTCACCCCACAATACAGGGTCACCATCTACAAGTCCGTTCAGACAATATGACGGCTGTAGCATACATAAACAAACAGGGAGGTACCAAAAGTCCTCGTTTGATGGTAGTAGCCAGACGCATTTTCCAGTGGGCAGAAGCCAATCTGGAATCCATTTCTGCAGTCCACCTGAAAGGGGAGCTGAACAACACGGCGGACTTCTTGAGTCGACAAAAGATTTCGAACCAAGAATGGTCCTTACACCCAGAGGCATTCAATCTCATAACAAATCACTGGGGAAAACCAGAGGTAGACCTTTTTGCGAACAAAAACAATGCAAAGGTTCCAAATTTTTTCTCGCTAAACCCAGGAGATCGGCCCCTGGCTGTAGATGCCTTGCAAGCTCCATGGTCTTTCAGTCTGGCGTATGCTTTTCCCCCTCTACATCTCATTCCGAGGGTCCTAGCAAGATTCCTCAAGGAAAAAACCTGTTTGATTCTAGTAGCACCGTTTTGGCCCAGGAGACCATGGTTCACAACGTTGCTACAATTGACAGATTGTCCACCTCTAAGGCTTCCCTACAGACAGGACCTCCTGTCGCAGGGACCTCTTTACCATCCACAGGTCGCCACACTGAAGTTTTCGGCGTGGTTACTGAGGAGGAAATCTTAAAGAGTAAGGGCCTGACAGATGAGGTAATTGCGACCTTACTACAGAGTCGCAAACCAGTCACGAGGGCTATTTACAAAAAAGTCTGGAAAAAAATTTAATAGCTGGTTGAATAACCGTGACATAAACACGGCTAATATTCTACAGTTTTTACAGGAAGGTGTAAACAAGGGTTTAACCCTAAGTACCATTAAGGTACAGATAGCTGCCTTAAGTGTGTACCTAGATGAACGTTTACAGGAAAATCCTTTTGTCGCTAGATTCTGTAAGGCAGTCGCTAGACGCAAGCCAGTCAGAGTCACCAAAGTCCCATCCTGGGATTTAGCAGTTGTACTAAAAGCTTTCTTGGGGTCACCCTTTGAGCCTATCTCGGAGGCCTCCTTAAGGCTTGTTACATTTAAGACAGTACTCCTGGTGGCAATCACTTCAGCCCGTAGGGTCAGTGAAATCCAAGCCCTTTCCATCAGGGAACCTTTTCTACAGATCCTAGAAGACAGAGTCATTCTAAAGACAGACCCTGGGTTCTTACCAAAGGTAGCATCTAGCTTCCATAGGTCCCAAGATATTGTCCTTCCCTCATTTTGTCAAAATGCAGCAAATGAGAAAGAGGAACGTTTTCATTTATTGGATGTGAGGAGGTGTATTCTAGAATACCTTAAAGTAACAAATCCATTCAGAATTTCAGACTCCCTTTTTGTCCTTTTCTCCGGACAGCGTAGGGGACAGAAAGCTTCAAAAGTAACCATAGCTAGATGGATTAGGCTAGCTATAGCAGAGGGGTATAAGGCCTTGAATAGAGATCCTCCTGAGGGTGTTAAAGCTCACTCCACAAGAGCGTTGTCTGCATCCTGGGCAGAAAGAGCTGGTGCCACCCCGGAGCAGGTATGTAAAGCAGCCACATGGTCAAGCTTTTCCACCTTTACAAGGCATTACCGACTGGACTTAATGTCTAGTCAGGATCAGGCCTTTGGGAGGAAAGTCCTCCAGGCCGTGGTCCCCCCCTAATCTGGTAAGTACTTGGGGATCCTCTCAAGGGCTGTCCTGGAAGAACACTTGGGAAAACTGGAGTTAGTACTTACCGGTAACTCCTTTTCCGGTGGTCTTCCAGGACAGCACGATCCCACCCTTTATTTGATTATAATGATGTACTAATGTTATTACCTGTTATGGTTTATATGTTTTTCAGTTCCATCCTTCGGTTCTTGGTGAATGACTGACCAGGGACCTGAGGGACCGCCTTTTGAACTGTGGCAATGTGTTTCCTGGGTCGATGGGAGGAGCTCCATCTCTCAAGGGCTGTCCTGGAAGACCACCGGAAAAGGAGTTACCGGTAAGTACTAACTCCAGTTTTTCCATAAAGATTGGAGAAAATGCTGGATTTGTTGTAGGTGGTAGTTGTCCACGGGAGGCATCTCTAGGCTGCCTGTGTAATTTGAGGAAGGACGTATTTCTCTATGATCTAGGTCAGGGGTCTTCAAACTATGGCCCTCCAGTTGTTCAGAAACTACAATTCCCATCATGCCTAGTCATGTCTGTGAATGTCAAAGTTTTACAATGCCTCATGGGATCCATAGTTCCGCAACAGCTGGAGGGCCATAGTTTGAGGATCCCTGATCTAGGTAGTCACCTATACGGAATAGTCCTTTGTTCACGTACCAAGCTAAATCTGAAGGGTTGTCTGCCCATGGAGAATAGGGAATTGCAGAAGAGCGGGGCCACTAAAGTGTGTGCGGAACTTAGGGACCATCTTTTACAACTCATTTTCCATGTGTTTCAGGAATGAGAGAGTGTTGGGTTCAATAGCTTTGTGGTGCTTTGGGGAAGTCCAAAGGATAAGGTCCATTGCTAATGGAGTACATGCCTGAGCCTCCAGTGGGACCCACTCTGGGCAATAACAACGGCTGTGTAGTTGGAGTAATTGGGCTAACTGCGGCTATATAATACTTTTGAAACTTGGGCACCCCCATACCCCCCATGTCTTTGGGGGCATGCATTGTAGCCCAGGCTATTCTAGGATCTTTAGTACCCCGGATGTATTGGAGGATTTTGTATTGGAAGCGGCATATGGTGGCGACGGGGACTTGCATAGGTAGAGTTTGAAAGTAGTATAGTAGCTGTGGGAGGACTGTCTTTTTGACTGATGCGATTCTACCCATCCAGGACAGGCTAGCATTGGACCATGTCTTCACGTTTTCCAATAAACAAGTAAACAAGGGTGGGTAGTTAGTTTTGTAGAGCGAGGCTATATCAGAGGTCAGTTTAAAGCAGGAGTCCACCGGGACTCCGCGTTTTTTTTTTTTTTTTAAAAAGCCAGCAGCTACAAATACTGCAGCTGCTGACTTTTACAAAAGCGACACTTACCTGTCCAGCGCGCCCGCGATGTCAGCACCCGAAGCCGATCTCTAGATCGTCTGTAAGGTGCTGCCGCCGCCATCTTGGGTATGGGAATCAGGAAATGGAGCCTTTCGGCTTCATTTCCCGGTTCCCTACTGCGCATGCGCGAATCGCGCTGCGCAATAAGGACGGTCCCCGCTGCCTCTGGGATCTGTGCGTTTCCCAGCAGGCAGCGGGGCACTTGCGGAAAGGGGCGGGCACTTGCGGAAAGGGGCGTAATCGACGCCCCTTTCCGCAGAGAGCTATCCCGGAAGTGGGTGCAGAATACATGTACTGTACAGGTATCTGCACCCCCCTCCCCCCTGAAAGGTGCCAATTGTGGCGCCGGAGGGGGGGGGGTTCCGATGAGCGGAGGTCCACTTTAGGGTGGACCTCCGCTTTAATACTCAAGTAAGTAACGACTGTTGCCACGAGAAGGGCAATTGGGATTTGATACTCTGATGTGTCGAGGTTGGTAAGTTGACATTCAGCGCCTCTGACTTATCCTGATTGACTAACAGGCCAGAAAGATTTCCGAATCGGTATAATAGGGACAGAAGATTTGGCAAAGAGGTATGGGGGAACGTGATAAACAGCAGGAGATCGTCTGCAAATAAAGCACATTTATGACTCTTCCCCCACTTTCTATTCTCAGGATGTCAGGGTGGCGGTGAATTGCTATCGCCAGGGTTTCAATGGCTATCGCAAATAGAATGGGAGATAATGGAAATCTCTGTCGAGTACCCAAAGAGATGGGTATTGAGTCTGACTTATGACCCCTTGGAAGTATCTGAGCTGAGGGTGAGCTTTGCGGATATCAATAGATAGCAGCATCCCCTTTTCAATGTTGTCCACCATCCCATGATAAATGTAGTAGGGATATGAGGTCAATTGCCCTCCTGATCTAATCAGCAGCTGTCTGTGGCATAAAGCCCACCTGATCGGAGTGAATGTAGTCAGCCAAAAACTTCAAGATCTTGTTTGCCAAGATTTTTGTGAAAAGCTTCAGATCCGTATTGATTAAGGATATAGGTCGGTAGTTGGCTACATCACTGTGATCATTATGGGGTTTGGGAATAAGAGTTATGAAGACTCTGTTGGAATCAGTGTCTATTGGATCACCTTTCTGTATGTCCCTAAAAAGGAAGCCTTTTTTATGAAGAAAAACATCCAAGCCCGTCTAGGTTTTGCAAAAACACATCTGAAGTCTCCCAAAAAGCATGTGGGAAAATGTGTTGTGTTATGGTCTGATGAAACCAAGGTTGAACTTTTTGGCCATAATTCCAAAAGATATGTTTGGTGCAAAAACAACACTGCACGTCACCAAAAGAACACTGTATCCACTGTGAAGCATGGTGGTGGCAGCATCATGCTTTTGGGGCTGTTTTTCTTCAGCTGGAATGGGGGCCTTAGTCAAGATAGAGGGAATTATGAACAGTTCCAATTACCAGTCAATATTGACACAAAACCTTCAGGCTTCTGCTAGAAAGCGGAACATGAAGAGGAACTTCATCTCTCAGCATGACAACAAAATCCCATACAAATCATACATCCAAATCAACAAAGAAATGGCTTCACCAGTAGAAGATTATAATTTTGGAATGGCCAAGCCAGAGCCCAGACCTGAATCCCATTTGAAAATCTGTGGGGTGATCAGAAGAGGGCTGTGCACAGGAGATGCCCTCACAATCTGACAGATTTGGAGTACGTTTGCAAAGAAGAGTTGGCAACTATTGCCAAGTCAAGATGTACCTTGCTGATAGACTTAGACTTATACTCAAAAACACTGAAGGCTGTAATAAAATCAAAAGGTGATTCAACAAGGTATTAGTTTAAGGGTATGCACACTTATGCAACCATATTATTATATTTTCTAAATTTATAACTTCCCTCCACATAAAACATTTCAGTTTGTTGTTCAACTGAGTTGTACAGTTTATAGATCACATTAAAGGTGGAAAAAGTTCTGAAATGATTTATCTGTGTCTAATTTTTTTACATCACTGAAACCTGACATTTTAACTGGGGTGTGTGGACTTTTTATATCCACTGTATGAGGTATCGTGACAAACGTTATAGCAAGGGCAATTATTCTAGAGCTAGACCTCCTCTGAAACTCTAAATTGGTATCCTGTAAACATTTTTAAAGTGTTGCCTATGGAGATTTTTAAAGGGTAACTCCACTTTCGTAGGGAAAAAAAATTGGAAATAAAGAGAAAATAATATAGCAGATACAGTTGTGACACAAGTCATATTGTAATTAAATGTTATTAAAAAATACCTTTCCTGTTCAATCTGCAGCCGCTTTAGTATTCTGAAAATGAAATCCAATATGGCTTCCTGGAGGTGTTGTCTTATATACATAGAATGTGTACAGAACCCCCCCCCCCCCAGAAACAGAATTTCCTGCTCGTGTGATTGGCTCACTGATTTTCCCAGAAGTCTGCACTAAGCTACAAGTCGGATTTTAGGCTTCCCCTGCAAAAAAAATTAATTGTTAGTGAAATACTCCCAGTAGGAACACTTGTGTAAGGCTGACCGCAGGTCAAGCCTGTATTTGTAGGAGGAGTCAGGCTGCATAAAGCCTGCCCTCCTCTGCCTCCTCCTCGTGGACGTCGGGTCTCATGTGGCTGACGTCAGAGGAGGGCGACATTCTGCGGCTCTGCTGCTCGTGGACGGGGGTGCTTTTGGCCCCCCGCCGGCTCAGTTTGTGGGCAGAGTTCATCCGTCGGCAGCTTTTGTCTGCACAGGGGAGCCTTTCTCCCCCCGTCTCCTTCTCCGGCTTCCTCTGCTGGAGGGGAGGGGGAGGGAGGTTTTCTGTCTCAGGCTCCCCCTTGTCGCCCACCCGCCTCCTTCTCCCGCTGTCACTACCGGAGGGAAGGGGTGCCAGCCGCAGGCTTCCCTCGTGTGGTGCTGCGGGGTGGGGGGGGGTTCACTGTAGGTTCCGTTTTGTTCCAGCTCCATTTGGAACTGTCCTATGTAAACAGGAAGCATAGGTATTATAACCAAGTTCATGAATCCTCTCCACAAACTCACATTCGGCATTGTAGGTTTCCTGCAGGAGAAAAAGAAAGCATTTCAGTTATTTCTTTTAGAACAAAACTGAAAAAAAAAAAAAGCCACGATCAGTGAAAAACTGGCTGACCGTCTGCTGCTCTGTTATTTCATACAAGTAAGATGGATGAACTTGCCTTTTCATTAATAGGAGAAAATTCATTTTCTGCAAGTGCATCATGCGTATGTTTAGCAAAGCAGCCATGTGAACCCACTCCTCCAGAAGTTGAAAAAGCTGCTGACCTTCTGTCAATCTTTTTGTTTACACTCAGCTCTGGCATATCTCCCCCTCCAATATGACCCTCTATAATGCAGACACTTTTCTTCTGTTTTTTCTACACAGTCCTGCCTCTTTCTCCTTGTGTTTCGTGTGGGGGGGGGGGGGGGGGGGTGGTTAGTGCACGGGAGTGCATTCAGCCTATGGTGGGACCTCCTACATGCTGGATATGTTGATCCGTTTAATCAGCAATCTCACTGGGCATTGTGAGGACTGCCCATCCCATGCTCTCCCGATAAGCGGCAATCTGAGGGGACTGGGAATGTTTGCACGTTGTAGGCCAGTTTCCCATGGATCTGTATAGATGACTCCCGTCACACTTGTGTGATGCAGGATCTCGAGCTGGATGGTGTTTGTTCCTGCACATCCTATTTTACCGCCCCCCCCCCCCCCGCTTGAGCTCTGCGTGGCGGGTCCCCTCCCCCGCTTGAGCTCCGCGTGGCGAGCGCCTCCCCCGCCTGAGCTCCACGTGGCGGGCCTCTCCCCCTACCTGAGCTACGGGTGGCTGCGGGAGAGCCGCTTCTCCCGTCCGACCCCGTCTCCTGGTGTTCCGCCAGGGGGAGGTGGAGAATGCTTCACCTGCCGAGGGGGGGTTTGTCCGCAGGTGGCTGCGGGGGAGACACTTCTCCCGCCCGCCCCCTTCTCCCAGTATTCTGCCAGGGGAAGAACGCGTTAGCCTGCCGGGTGGCTATGGGGGAACTGTTTCTCCCGCCCGCCTCCTTCTCCCTGTGTTCCACCGGGGGGAGGACGCGTCATGGAATTCAGCCACCTAATCCAGTATACTGAAAACTCAAAGTGATACTAAGGTATACATTTTACTCTCTTAAAATAATATTAAATTGTAATACTTACCTGCTTTGTGCAACGATTTTGCACGTACCTCCTCCCCCCCTCCCCTGCCTGAGCTCCATGTGGCAGGCCTCCCCCCACCTGAGCTCCATGTGGCAGGCCTCCCCCGCCTGAGCTCCACGTGGCGTGCAACCCCCCTGCCTGAGCTCCACGTGGCGTGCAACCCCCCCGCCTGAGCTCCACGTGGCGTGCAACCCCCCCGCCTGAGCTCCACGTACTATGTGCTGGTTGCGTTCTTGGGCAATTTGCGTTTTTTGTGCTATCAATATTTTCGTGCCATTCATGTTCTCATGCTATTTACGGTTTTCTCATGAAATTTTACGTTCTTGTGCATTTTATGGTGGTCTCAGGCGATTTCGGTCTCAGGCGGTTTCGTTCTCAGGCGTTTTCGGTCTCAGGCCATTCACATTCTTACACGATTACGTTCTCAAAGCGATTACGTTTTCATGCGTTTTGCGTGTTTCATGCGTTTTGCGTTCTCATGCAGTTATGTCCTCGTTTCGTTTTACGTTCTCATGCACTCATGTTCTTGTTTCGTTTTACGTTCTCATGCAATCATGTTCTCGTTTCGTTTTACGTTCTCATGCATTTTATGTTTCTCGTTTCGTTTTACATTCTCATGCAATTATGTTCTCATTCGATTTGACGTTCTCATGCTTTGTTTTCACACATGGTTCGCACTCGTTTTACGGTTTCACATGCAATTGCCGTTTCTCATGCAATTCACAGTTTATGCAATTCACGGTTTTCCATGCAGTTGGTGTTTTTTCATGAAGTCACGGTTCTTACGCAATTTTGTTTTTTCATGCGATTTAGGTCTCTCATGTGATTTACTTATGAAGTTGGTGTTTCTCATACATTTGATGTTTTCCATGCAATTTTATGGTTTCTCATACAAATTGCGTTCTCGTGCGTTTTGCTGGCAGTTGACGGTTTTTAAACGACTTACAGTTCTTACGCTCTTATGGTTTTAATGAATTTATGGTTATCAGGCTTTTTTACGTTTATCATGCAATTTACGTATCAGATGTAATGTTCGAGGCTGTTGTTATTTACGTGTTTCATGCAACTTCTTGCGTTTCCCTTGTTTCTGACGTTTCCCCATGTTTTTCTAGCATTTTCTGATGTATTTCCATGGTTCTGACGTATTCACGTGTTTCCTTACGTGTTGTCCTGTGTTTCCTTCCGTATTTCCCATGTGCCGCCCGTTTCATGTCTTATGCCTTTCATGTCATTGGCCTTGTGTAATTTCATGATTCTCAGGCATGTTACGTTCCTCATGCTTGTTAAGTGTCGGATGTATTGTATGTGTCTGATGCTATTTACGTGTCTCATGCATCTTCTCGCGTTTCCCATGTTTCTTTTGTTTCTCGTGTTTTCTTGCCTTTTCTCGTGTTTCTTACATATTCCTATATGCCGCACGTTTCGTGTCTTAGGCTTTTCTTTTCTCTTGTGTACCCCCAGGGTTTTCTCTTGTGTTTTCATCGATTTGCGTTTCTCGTGCAACCTGCATTTCCTAGGCAGGTCGTGTTTTCTAGCAGCCTCGGTTCTTATGCCGCTCACGGTGATCAGATACTCATGTTTTCGTTCAGTCACGTTTCCTTATCGCAGGTTTCGTTCTTGTCGCAGGTATTCTTTGTCTGATCACGATTCTCTCGCTAGTTGTGTTCCTGATCAGTTGGGTGCCATTCCTCACTATTTTTATTTTTTGTATTTTTATTTTTATTTCCTAGCTGCGTCCGGCCAGGAGTTGCGCTGGGGTATAGAACGTTTGGTTAGTCAGTCTTTCGCTGATCCGCAGCTTCTACTGGCTCAGGGGCTTTCGTGAATCACGAGGCCCGGGCTAGTATCTGTAGGTTCGGGTCTCAGAAGCAGGTTCCAGTGACCTACTTTCTTTTCAGTTCCAGTTGTGGTAGATTGGTTTTCCATTTGGTTGGCACTGCAGCCTTGATCACTGGGTTTTGTTTTAAATTCCAGGAAGGCCCATGACACTGCTTGGCATGTTTCCAGGTCAGGTTTTGCAGTCCTGATGGTGAAACATCTAGTTCCTTTTTGCTTTTCTGTTTTGTTTTGTTTTAGTTTCCTTTTTTGCCTCCTCCAGCTTGTATCAGCCCTCGGCACTTTCTGGGCGTATTGAGTTAAAGCGGGAGTCCACCGGGACTCCGCGTTTTTATTTTTTTTTAAAAGCCAGCAGCTACAAATACTGCAGCTGCTGACTTTTAAAATAGTGACACTTACCTGTCCAGCGCGCCCACGATGTCGGCACCCGAAGCCGATCTCTAGATCGGTACTCGGGTGCTGCCGCCGCCATCTTGGGTATGGGAATCAGGAAATGGAGCCTTTCGGCTTCATTTCCCGGTTCCCTACTGCGCATGCGCGAATCGCGCTGCGCAATAAGGACGCTCCCCGCTGCCTCTGGGATCTGTGTGTTTCCCAGCAGGCAGCGAGGCACTTGCGGGAAGGGGCGGGCACTTGCGGAAAGGGGTGTAAGTTACGCCCCTTTCCGCAGAGAGCTATCCCGGAAGTGGGTGCAGTTACCTGGATTATCCAGGTAACTGCACCCCCCTCCCCCCTGAAAGGTGCCGATTGTGGCACCGGAGGGGGGGAGGGTTCCGATGAGCGGAAGGTCCACTTTAGGGTGGACCTCCGCTTTAAGTCTCAGAATTTCATGCTGAATGATCTGTCAGGTTGTTTATTTTCTGCACTTTCGTTTGAAGCCATCCAGGGTTCCAGCAGTGTGGACTCCCTGCTATGCTCAGCTGACTTTCCATTGTGGGTTTTATTTCATGACGTTCACGTACTCTCAGGTTTTCTTTTGCGTTGGTCACTGGGTTGGGGCTCAAGGGGGTGCTATACCTGGCTTTGTGGTTCCTGAAGCCAGGGGAGTGGCTACTGCCTTTCCTAGCGTTTCCTTCTCTGCGGCAAATATATAATTAATTTGCCGCCACTCCAGGTTAGACGTTATTCGCTGTGTCATCTGGTTGTTGAGCTTTCTTCCTACTGTTATTTTTTGCCCCCTTTTAGGCATACTGACCACGTGACCCTGGCACACTTCAGGTCTTTGTTTCCTTGTTGCTCTTTGTTCCTTTCCTCACTATCCACAGAGTAACTCTGAGTACAAGTGTAAGGCTGACCGCAGGTCAAGCCTGTGTTTGTAGGAGGAGTCAGGCTGCATAAAGCCTGCCCTCCTCTGCCTCCTCCTCGTGGACGTCGGGTCTCGCGTCCCACCCACCCATTCCCTTTTTCTTTTAATTTCATTCATTACATTTCATACTTGGGTATGCCCCCTTTTAGGCATACTGACCACACTATCCACAGAGTGACTCTGAGTACAACTAAAGGGATGCAGATCCAGCAGCTTTCCTCATTAGTACCCTGTAGCTGGTTGATAATTATGAAACCACTCCCATTAGACTCACTCAGTACAGAGGCACAGAGGAACAAACGGTGATTCCGTCAGAGTAACAAAAGGTAGGAATCTGCAGCAAAGTTTGTTACAATCCTTGTAATGTACACAGATCACCCAGGGGGAATGTTTTTTTTCCTCAACAAAAGTAGAGCTACACTTTATGTATTGTCGTTTTCGCCATTCCACGAACGTGCACAATTTTAAAGCGTGACATGTTGGATATCTATTTACTTGGCGTAACATCATCTTTTATACTTTACCATCTCTTAAAACTTTCATGTTTTTTTGCATTAGAATTCATTAAAGTGTATTTTTTTCCCCACAAAAAAATTGCAGAAAAATCTCTGTCGGTATACAATAGCGCAGCTAAAGGGATTGAGCAAAATTGTATAATGTGTGGCTTGCTATGTCCCAGTCACTTGCACTACTTATTAAATTGGAGTTCCACTCAAAAGTGTTACTTCTGCTTATCCATCCCCACCCCCCCGGTGCGACATTTGGCACCTTTTAGGAGGGAGTAGGGGAATGGGTACCTGTTGTTTTTTTTAAAGGTACCGATTCCCACTTGTAGCTGCTGGATCTCCTCTTTAATGACATTGCAAATAAAGCTGACATTCTGTTTCAGGAATGCACATGATGCTATTGCTGATGTCCTAAAAATGTCAGTTGCTTTGCTGTCATAATACTGATCTTCCAACTACATTCCACTCTGCCTCTAATGCCCTATACACGTGGTCAGACTTTCCGACGGAAAATGTGCGATCGGCCTGTGTTGTTGGAAATTCCGATTGTGTGGGCTCCATCTGACTTTTTCCATCAGAATTTCCGACACACGAAGTTTGAGATCTGGATCTAAAATTTTCCAACAAAATCCGATAGTTTCAGATAATTCCAATCGCGTGTATACAATTCTAACACACAATGTGCCGTGCATGCTCAGAATAAACCAGGAGACGAAAACTATTGGCTACTGGCCTCTTTATAGTCCTGTCGTATGTGGTTTACATCAACTCGTTCTGAACGGTCACATTTTCTGACAATTTTGTGCAACCGTGTGTATGCAAGACAAGTTTGGGCCAAAATCCGTCAGAAAAAAATCAGACGGATTTTGTCTTCGGAATGTCCGACCGTGTGTACAGGGCATTAGGCAAAATTGCAGATTGCTAGTTCTGATTTTACTTGCTGCGTGGCCTACATAGAAACAATAACAGGGGAAAAAAATACCATGCCGCCCATGAAATTGTCTGTTCTATGGTGTAGAAGAAAAAAGTGGTAACCCACAAATAAAAACTAGAACAAAAATAAACACGTTGGTACCCTTTTTGCTTAATGCGGCAAAAGCTCTGATGCCCATAGGAGGTTTTTTAACTTGTAACCAGTTTATCAGAGAATGGGTACAAAGAATTGAATATATTAACAACATGGAATATTTAATTAAAATGGAGAATAACCAAATGAACAGATATCGGGTAACATGGAAAAAATGGAGATCATTCAAAAAGACTGAAACCTACATCCAGGCATTATCAGAATAAATAGGGGAGGATGGGCCAACAGATATTGGGGAGGTAGGGTGGGTGGTTATGGGATATACGGGACAGAGGTGGGGAGAGAAGATAAGATGTATGACGAAAGGAAACAAGTAAGATAAATGGCCATGAATCATACTGTATAGGACAGTTGTTGGTTTTTTTTTTTTTCTTTCTTTTGGCTATCTTGTTAATTTTGTACTCTCCCTGTCTGTTGTTTTAAAATGTAAAAATTTATAAAATTTAAATAAAAAATAAAATAAAAACTTGCTGCGTGCTTCCAGGTCATTGATTCCAAATATATTAGTGGTACAGACAGCCAGGCAACGAGTGTTTTTAGAAGAAAGTCAGCAATGGTAGCACATATTTCCTTTATGACAACTGTTCTCTGAATTCCATACAAGCAACTGCTGTAAATACACAATTGAAATTCAACGAGTTGAAATTGGCCAAAATCTCTGATGCTGAGCAGCTGTTGTACAAACATTCTATATAACACAAACATTCTTTTGACACAGATCACTGCTTCTAAATCTTGCATTATATGTTGTTGAATTTATGGAATCTGAATGATGCAATTATACTATAGAGATAAAATAACTTTGACCTTTGAAATCTGTGACCTCTTTCAAAGTAGATAAGATCTGCCAAGAACTGAATAATCACAAAGCTGCCTTCACACCATTATACAGGACAGGCTGACATTTCTCTATGGCATAATGCATGTCTAACCTTAGAAGAATGAAAGATTGGCCATCTTTTGTATGGAGATGAATGCATGGGCATAGATTACCTTGTACTTATTTAAGACTTCATGTACACACAGCCTACTTTGACCACTGGCAGTGGGAAAAATGCAAAATGTGGCAAGATTGCAGCACAATGTAAATAGAAGGGGACAGGTGCTGGGGTAGCACACAGAGGCTCAGGTTCTAGGTACACCTCTCTCTGTATGGCACCCAGTTATGGCTCTTATTTTTGGGTTAAATTAATAATTTATATTGAAGATATGGACTGTTTTGGAAGGTTTTTTTTTTTTGTTGAGATGGGTGCACATGGGGATGTCTTAGTCACCAGTTTTCCAGCAATCCATACAATTTCGATATGTACCATGAGATTGGTTTATTTATATAAAATTTAAATCTAATCTTTTATAGGATTCATGCTCCAGAATTGTATTTTTTGGTTGTTGTATTAGGAATTGGGTCTGTAGAATTGCAAAGGACAAGTCTTAGAGTCCACTCACACTTGTGCGACTTGTCATGCGACTTTGGACCCCAAAGTCGCATGACAAGTCGCACCTCATGTTTCTCAATGATAATTGTTCATATCTGTGTTACTAAGTTCCTGCACTTTTTAAAAAAAAGGGGGGGTGTGTGCGCTTGCTTATTAAACCCAAAAAAAGAGAAAAGAAAACAATCTATAAAGTGACCAAGTGTAAATAAATGTGAAAATATGTGGACCATCAAAGGTAATCAATAAATAGGTGGGTCAACTCAAACAGTTGAAAAATGCGGGTATGTGCAAGGACTGATTAAAAATACTGCGTACATAAAAAGTGCATAAAGCATGTGCATAAAATACTCAAAACAAATCAGTGAATCACAGCAATAAAGAAATAAAATGCAATATGACACAAATCATATATGTGAAACACAATCGTGTCGGTGCGTCAAACTAAAGTGTCCCAAATAGAGTAAAATATAAACATGCCACTAAAAAAATCGCAGCACAAAAAATGCATCAATCGGGTTAAAGTGCAATGTGCCAAACGTGAGACGATCCTCTGGTGGTGATCCGTGCCAGTGGTGGTGCTATCACTAGGTAATTACCTCCCCGCTGCGGGATTAAGCAGCAAAACAGACACACAAGGCAATCAGGGAACAGAGGATGATCCAGGTGATGGCTGTACAGTGGAGTCTTGGAGATGACACAAATATATCCAGTTTCCTTGTGTATGGTCACCGGGCTCAAAGGGATAAACCAAGAGATACCGCCATAGTGTAGTATTTTCAAACACAGTTTTATTAGAAATAAAAAGTAACTACTCACAAGGGGATGTAAATACAAAGCACAGCAGACCGCCGAGCAACTAGCCCGGATGTAAACGTCACTTCCGGCTCCTACGCGTTACGTCATCAATAGGACTTCAACTGGGATAGCAACATGGTGACAGGAAGTGATTTTTAAGAACTCTGGGCGGAGAACTTCCGCCCATAGTTCGTATGATGTTATTGAGTATCAGGGCTGATGTGCATAGGAACGGACCAATAAGAGCGGGTGGGCGTGTCAGAACAACGTCCACCTCACCCTATAATGTATCTTGCTAAAAAAAACGAGGATATTGCATAAGGGGACGGACCAGTCAGGGTGGGTATACCCCTCACTTGGTCAGGCTCACACCGCAAATGCTGCACGCAGCATGTCTGTGTAATCAGACACTTGCATGGGGAGAAAAGACAGCGGAGCAGGGGGCAAAGACAATATATGTATGCAAAACTATATTAGATGGCCATCAACCAAAATCAAAATGCTATTATATCCGAACCGCAATTCTATAAAAATCATTTATTAAAAAGTAATCTCAAAAAGAAGGTAGACTAAGATTCAGCTGGGGGATATTATGTATATGTTAACCTCCATATATAGAGCTGGATAAACTGCCGGTGGCCATATTGTTGTAGCCTAAATTGCAAAAGGCAAATAAATAAACATATCCTTACAAAGAGCCAGCAATATGGTACTAGGTGAACTAGTCTTTACAAATAAAAATAAAATAATAGGTAAATATAAAATAACGGCCATAAAAATAATCTTAAAATTAATAACCATAGAATGTCCTACAGCAAGGATAAAAATTAAATAAAACAGACCATAGGGGGGGGGGGAGAGACAAATGTCTAATAGTATATTAAAACCCTTAAAAAACCATAAATACAGGGTGTCTTAAAAGAAGACTATAAAAAACGGTTAGGTTTAAAATATCATTAAAATATTTCAAACTACAATATAAGGGGCAGGACCCAGAAATGACGTATACATTACAAAAAACAGCAGATAAAACGTCACGTTGTTCACAATAAAACAGTAAATTACCGAAATGTGGAAGAAGCCTAGTGTGGTCAGTTCACATTGAGCAATAAATAATAAAAAACGTCTACCAAAATTAAAAATCGCTAATAAAGCAGTTTAGATCAAATTCAACGTTTAATCCCCTGGGGGTAAAAGTGTCGAGGGAAAAAATCCACTTGGACTCAATTTGGCTTAGAGTCCTCACTTTGTGTCCCCCTCTCCAATGTTTAACATAGGGGACGATACCCCAAAATTTTAAATGTTTGGGGTCTCTATTATGATGGATGGCAAAGTGTTTGGAAACGTTATGTTTATCGTATCCCTTCTGGATGTTTTGTATATGCTCCTTGAGTCTGGTCTTTAAAGGTCTTTTAGTGCGGCCCACATATTGTAGGCCGCAGCTACACTCAAGGACATAGACAGCTCCTACTGTGTTGTAACAAATAAAATCTTTAATTTTGTGTGTATTGCCAGTGCTAGTAGATTGAAATTGGAAAACTTTATTCGGTGTACTGGCACGTACACACGCAAAGCACCTTTTACAGGGGTAGAACCCTTTCCCCGTGAAAAACGTGAAGTTGTTCACAGGGGGATCGGGTATGCTTTTTACTAGAGTATCTCTGAGACTGGGGGCACGTTTATAGATGAATATAGGTTTAGGTGGTAATACCTCATGGAAATCTTTATCATTCAAAAGAATGTGCCAGTGTCTTTTAATTATTTTTTCTACATTTTTATATTGATTGTTATAGTCGAGAACTAAAGCTCCTTCTCTAAACTTATTATTGACTATTCCGTTCGGTTGTATATCCTTATCCTTAAGGAGGTCTCGACGATCCATTTTTTCTACTTCTACTATTTTTTCCTGGATTAAATTCATACCATATCCTTTCTCGTGGAATCTATCTCCCATTGAGCTTGCTTGCTCGAGAAAGGTTTCCTTTTTGCTGCAATTTCTCCGCAGTCGCATAAATTGACCCTTAGGGATATTAAAGAGCCAATTTTGATGATGGCAACTAGTTAATGGGAGGTAACTATTTTTATCTACGCTCTTAAAATGTGTTTTAGTATTCAATTTTCCATCTTCTTGTGTGATAACCAGATCCAAGAAGACAATCTCCTTATCATCCGTATTCCATGTTAGTGTGATGTTCTTGTCATTCACATTCAATCTCTGTTGGAACTGGTTGAGGCTAGTCCGACATCCTTTCCACAGAATTATGATATCGTCAATGTATCGCCTGTACAATATTAATTCTTTGGGAGCGTCTAAAAAAACTGCTTCATCCTCCCACTTAGCCATAAATAATCCAGCGACGCTAGGGGCAAATTTGGCCCCCATTGCCACGCCCGTTGTTTGGTGGTAAAAGGAACGGTTAAACCAGAAGTAATTGTTTTTTAAACAAAAATCAAGACACTTGACTAAAAATTTCCTTCGGTTCACTTTGTTTTTTAGTATCTAGATTTTTTAAATCTTCCACAACAATTTAAAAAATCTAGATACTAAAAAACAAAGTGAACCGAATTACATGAAATGTGGAATTAAGCGCCTAAAGGAGCGCAAAGATATAGTGGTCCGCCCAGCGGACAAAGGAGGTGGTATTGTGATATTGTCCAAGACCCAATATAACGATAACATGAGTAAATTATTAAATGATAGGGAAACCTATCAATTATTACCAAAAAATCCGGTCTTCAGAGGAAGAAAAGAATTGGAATTGATAGTACATTGAGGTTTAAAGAAATCGATCCTAAACAAAAAAGAAGCTAAATTTCTTATACCAGAGTCAGTAAGGACACCTATCATTTATTATCTTCCAAAAATCCATAAGGACAAAACCAACCCACCTCCTAGGCCGATAGTGAATGGTATAGATTCACTTACTTCAAGGATAGGATCCTACATAGATAATTTCTTACAACCGACAGTGCAGAAAACAAAAACCTATCTTCGAGATACCAAACACATTTTACAGATTTTGGAAGAGCTTACATTTGGTGGGCCGTTCATTCTCGCAACAGCTGACGTAACCTCATTATATACTATTATACCTCATCATGAGGCGTGTGAGGCCGTCAAGTGGGGTTTGAGGGAGTATTCTCAACTAGTTTGTTCACAAAGGAAATTTTTAGTCAAGTGTCTTGATTTTTGTTTAAAAAACAATTACTTCTGGTTTAACCGTTCCTTTTACCACCAAACAACGGGCGTGGCAATGGGGGCCAAATTTGCCCCTAGCGTCGCTGGATTATTTATGGCTAAGTGGGAGGATGAAGCAGTTTTTTTAGACGCTCCCAAAGAATTAATATTGTACAGGCGATACATTGACGATATCCTAATTCTGTGGAAAGGATGTCGGACTAGCCTCAACCAGTTCCAACAGAGATTGAATGTGAATGACAAGAACATCACACTAACATGGAATACGGATGATAAGGAGATTGTCTTCTTGGATCTGGTTATCACACAAGAAGATGGAAAATTGAATACTAAAACACATTTTAAGAGCGTAGATAAAAATAGTTACCTCCCATTAACTAGTTGCCATCATCAAAATTGGCTCTTTAATATCCCTAAGGGTCAATTTATGCGACTGCGGAGAAATTGCAGCAAAAAGGAAACCTTTCTCGAGCAAGCAAGCTCAATGGGAGATAGATTCCACGAGAAAGGATATGGTATGAACTTAATCCAGGAAAAAATAGTAGAAGTAGAAAAAATGGATCGTCGAGACCTCCTTAAGGATATACAACCGAACGGAATAGTCAATAATAAGTTTAGAGAAGGAGCTTTAGTTCTCGACTATAACAATCAATATAAAAATGTAGAAAAAATAATTAAAAGACACTGGCACATTCTTTTGAATGATAAAGATTTCCATGAGGTATTACCACCTAAACCTATATTCATCTATAAACGTGCCCCCAGTCTCAGAGATACTCTAGTAAAAAGCATACCCGATCCCCCTGTGAACAACTTCACGTTTTTCACGGGGAAAGGGTTCTACCCCTGTAAAAGGTGCTTTGCGTGTGTACGTGCCAGTACACCGAATAAAGTTTTCCAATTTCAATCTACTAGCACTGGCAATACACACAAAATTAAAGATTTTATTTGTTGCAACACAGTAGGAGTTGTCTATGTCCTTGAGTGTAGCTGCAGCCTACAATATGTGGGCCGCACTAAAAGACCTTTAAAGACCAGACTCGAGGAGCATATACAAAACATCCAGAAGGGATACGATAAACATAACGTTTCCAAACATTTTGCCATCCATCATAATAGAGACCCCAAACATTTAAAATTTTGGGGTATCGTCCCCTATGTTAAACATTGGAGAGGGGGACACAAAGTGAGGACTCTAAGCCAAATTGAGTCCAAGTGGATTTTTTCCCTCGACACTTTTACCCCCAGGGGATTAAACGTTGAATTTGATCTAAACTGCTTTATTAGCGATTTTTAATTTTGGTAGACATTTTTTATTATTTATTGCTCAATGTGAACTGACCACACTAGGCTTCTTCCACATTTCGGTAATTTACTGTTTTATTGTGAACAACGTGACGTTTTATCTGCTGTTTTTTGTAATGTATACGTCATTTCTGGGTCCTGCCCCTTATATTGTAGTTTGAAATATTTTAATGATATTTTAAACCTAACCGTTTTTTATAGTCTTCTTTTAAGACACCCTGTATTTATGGTTTTTTAAGGGTTTTAATATACTATTAGACATTTGTCTCTCCCCCCCCCCCATGGTCTGTTTTATTTTATTTTTATCTTTGCTGTAGGACATTCTATGGTTATTAATTTTAAGATTATTTTTTATGGCCGTTATTTTATATTTACCTATTTTATTTTTATTTGTAAAGACTAGTTCACCTAGTACCATATTGCTGGCTCTTTGTAAGGATATGTTTATTTATCTGCCTTTTGCAATTTAGGCTACAACAATATGGCCACCGGCAGTTTATCCAGCTCTATATATGGAGGTTAACATATACATAATATCCCCCAGCTGAATCTTAGTCTACCTTCTTTTTGAGATTACTTTTTAATAAATGATTTTTATAGAATTGCGGTTCGGATATAATAGCATTTTGATTTTGGTTGATGGCCATCTAATATAGTTTTGCATACATATATTGTCTTTGCCCCCTGCTCCGCTGTCTTTTCTCCCCATGCAAGTGTCTGATTACACAGACATGCTGCGTGCAGCATTTGCGGTGTGAGCCTGACCAAGTGAGGGGTATACCCACCCTGACTGGTCCGTCCCCTTATGCAATATCCTCGTTTTTTTTTAGCAAGATACATTATAGGGTGAGGTGGACGTTGTTCTGACACGCCCACCCGCTCTTATTGGTCCGTTCCTATGCACATCAGCCCTGATACTCAATAACATCATACGAACTATGGGCGGAAGTTCTCCGCCCAGAGCTCTTAAAAATCACTTCCTGTCACCATGTTGCTATCCCAGTTGAAGTCCTATTGATGACGTAACGCGTAGGAGCCGGAAGTGACGTTTACATCCGGGCTAGTTGCTCGGCGGTCTGCTGTGCTTTGTATTTACATCCCCTTGTGAGTAGTTACTTTTTATTTCTAATAAAACTGTGTTTGAAAATACTACACTATGGCGGTATCTCTTGGTTTATCCCTTTGAGCCCGGTGACCATACACAAGGAAACTGGATATATTTGTGTCATCTCCAAGACTCCACTGTACAGCCATCACCTGGATCATCCTCTGTTCCCTGATTGCCTTGTGTGTCTGTTTTGCTGCTTAATCCCGCAGCGGGGAGGTAATTACCTAGTGATAGCACCACCACTGGCACGGATCACCACCAGAGGATCGTCTCACGTTTGGCACATTGCACTTTAACCCGATTGATGCATTTTTTGTGCTGCGATTTTTTTTTTTTAGTGGCATGTTTATATTTTACTCTATTTGGGACACTTTAGTTTGACGCACCGACACGATTGTGTTTCACATATGATTTGTGTCATATTGCATTTTATTTCTTTATTGCTGTGATTCACTGATTTGTTTTGAGTATTTTATGCACATTCTTTATGCACTTTTTATGTACGCAGTATTTTTAATCAGTCCTTGCACATACCCGCATTTTTCAACTGTTTGAGTTGACCCACCTATTTATTGATTACCTTTGATGGTCCACATATTTTCACATTTATTTACACTTGGTCACTTTATAAGATTGTTTTTATAAGATTATTTTCTTTTCTCTTTTTTTGGGTTTAATAAGCAAGCGCACACACCCCCCCTTTTTTTAAATTTTCATAAATTGAGAGTCCACTCACATAGTGATTGCTGCTGCTTTTTGTTTTTACCTCCCCCTATTTTACATAGAGCGCGGAAGCTCACAGATATATAAGTTCCTGCACTACTTTGGTTCAACTTTCTTGTGAATTGAGGTCCATAAACCTCATTGTAAACCATCAAGTGTCCCATTAAAGTCGCAACTACATAATATAGATGTGATTTGGGTGCAACTTGTGTGCGACTTGTGAAAACAATGTTGGCAATGAAAGAAAATGAATAAAATGGTGTTAAAAAACAAAAAAGTTTTTGTTTATAAAACTTTGTAAATGAGTATGTTTTCTCCATCACTGATGGGCACTGATAAGCTGCACAGATGGAACTGATGAGGCGACACCAATGAGATGGCACCGATGTGGTGGTACTGACGATGGGCACTAATATGTGGCAATGATGGGCACTGAAAGGCGGTACTGATGGATGGCACTGGATTTCACTGATAGGCAGCATTTTTTTAATGGCACTGATTGGCAGCTGCCTGGGCACTGGCAGCTGCCTGGGCACTGATTGGCATTTCCACAGTGGCCTAGGGTGGCACACCTGGTGGTCCAGTGTGATGACCATCCCTGGTGGTCCTGGGTGGGCATTCGAGGGGGGTGCCTGCACTGATAACCAACAGAACAGCCCCCCCCCCCCCCAGGAGAGTAGCCGCCCGCCGGTCCATTTTCACCTGATCTTATTGGATCCGATCCTCCAGACGGATAGAAAATAGGGTCACCATCCGCCTGAATTTGGCAGACTGGATCAGATCAGATAGCGGCAGATGTCAGCAGACGTGTCACCGCTGACATCCACCGCTCCATAGGGGTGTCTGGAGGGTTTGTTTAAAAAACTGACAGGTGGGCCTGTGAAAGGGCCTCTACTTTTGAGGTTTATTATTCAGAAAGCTTCTGATGGAAAGAAGAATTATAAGAAACAGGTTTGCATGTTATTTTAAAAAGTGTAGAGGTGCAGAAAACATTTATTTAGTTTGTCTAAAATGGATTCTATATTTTCAACCTGTTTTGAAGAACGGGCACACAAGTAATCAAATACCTTAAATGTATGAAGAGCGTTTTATGTTGATTTGTTTGAGCTACTGATTAGATCTTCTAATAAACAACTCATGGCAACCAATATTTACATGCTCTTTAGCAGTTAGTTACTGTTGGTAATAGGAACAGCTGCTGGAACAACACAGAGTGAGATTACTGCTACCAACGCCAATGGTACTATTTATGTTTTGGTAACCACAATTGTTTTGGTAACATATTGGTGTGGATTAAAAACAGGACACACGTTCTCACAATCTATTCTTGATATTCTTTTAACATTTAAAAGCAATGGAATATGAAAATGCTCATTAGTATTGAGTTATGTTTAATGCAATATCTGCTCTTTATGTGCTCAAAAAGCTTATTTAGCAGACACGCAGTGGTGCCATTCTTAAAGAGGAAGTAAAGGCACTTTAAAAAAAAATGCAACTTGCAAGGCAAAGGCATAATGAGCTAGTATGCATAGCATACTAGCTCGTTATGAATAACTTACCTGAGAACGAAGCCCCCGAAGCAGTCCTCCTCCTTTATCTTCACCGCTGCCATGTGACTTCCGGGTCTCGCTGTTCCGGCGCTGTGATTCCCCGGAGCCGCGATGACGTTGTGCATGGGAGCCGACACGAGTGGCATATTGCTGTGATCTGCGGCATGCTCAGTGTGCCTGCTGACCTGACAAGGTGAAAAAAGAACCATGTAGGGCCAAGATGGCGCGGCTCCCCTCAGCTTCAGAGAATGGCTCGTAGCGCTGATAAAGCACAGGAGACAGGCAGTAAGTCTCATAAGACACAGAAACAGCTGGGGAAGTAGCAGCCTAGAGACATGCTGTATTATACACAAAAGTTGCAAGGAACTAACTGCTCCCTTTCCCCACAGTGACAGACCCCTGCACATGAACAGAAAACATGGCGCTTCTGCCCTAGATGACACACCGTCCTTAGAGAGTTGTCCTGTACCCACTCCTGACTTATTTGATGCAATGCAGGATGACACACAACAGCCCACACTGAATGAAATCCTGCATGCAGTGCAGAGATGTACAGCATCTGTGGATGGACTGAAGGAGCAGTTTGGAGGTCTCACTGAAACCGACAGGATCTCCAAAAAATCAGAGAGAGGACCATGGCTGTGGAGGGTAGAATCGGTGAGGATGAGGACCTGTTAACCCCCACCAGAGATGTCAGAACTGCTCTACAACAATCAGCACAGGCCAACGCTAAAACTGACTAAGTTGAGCACCATCTAAGATGGAACAATGTCTGCATTGAGGGGCTCCCAGAGAAAGTGGAGGGTAGGGACCCCACGGCCTTTACAGAAACATGGCTTCAAGACATTCGGCAAGGAGGCCTTCACCACACTGTTTTCTGGGGAGCAGGCACACCGCACGCCACCTCGATCTCTTTCCCCTGGCAACCCACCAAGATCCATGGTGGCCAGGCTCCTGAACTATAAAGATCACGAGATCATACTCAGACTGGCCAGGGAGAGAGACACAGTGCATTACAATGGAACTAAAGTTTCATTTTATCCTGACTTTTTAGCAGAGGTGCAACGGAAAAGAGCCAAATTCACTGAGGTGTAGAAGCGCCTGCAGAAAATTCAAGTTACATTTGCAATGCTGTATCCGGCCAAACTACGGATCACTGCTAGAGGGCAGCCCACCTTTTTTGAATCAGCCTCGGATGCAGCTGCATGGCTGGATCGCAATGAACAGGACCTCGGGAGATGACGTGAGGCTGACATAGGAGACTGATGTTCGGTACTCCAGTTCAACAGGGTCGGTATGTAACCTGCAGACATTTTAAGTCTAATATTTACAGAACGGGACACTGCACACTTTATCCAAACTAGCGTTTGAAAAGAGCTTTGACAAAACATGATTCATTAAGTTGAAACCTAAATCAATGTCGGGGAGTTGTGCCCACAAGGACTGGTTGGTGCCCTGTTGGCACGAGTTTACTGAACGACTCTTGTCATGAGGATGGAAAGAGGAGGTCTACCCTCGCCTCATGTGGGTATGCTGCACGCACCTGACAGACAAGTTCAGGACAGTTCTTTATGCACTTACTGTTTGCGCTGATGTGCTTTGCTCTGAAACTCTCGCTCCATTGCTTCTACCGACGAAACACATTGCCATGCCAAGTTAAAACTGTCTACCACTTGAAAGAACCCATAGCGTGACAGATGACTCTTCTTCACCCCGGGACTGAGGCAAAGTGGCCTCTAGGCCTCGGATACACTAATCTACTCCATCAACCATGGCTACTATGCCGGTAGTGACCTAGAACGTCCGAGGTGTCCATGATCCGTTGAAATGCCCTATGATCAGCTCCTGCTTGAAAAAGTTCCATCCAGCCATAGTGAGTCTCCAGGAGACTCACCTCACAAAAGACACAGTTGGTTTCCTGCAATATTCCTGGGTGGGCAAGGTATACCACTCCACTCTCTCCGCATATTCTTGTGGGGTGAGTGTACTGATACACAAGTCCTTGGCCCACCAGGAATTGGATGCAGCCATGGACCCTCTGCGTCGATATATATATTTTTATACTGCAAACTGTTTGCATTAACTGTGATATTTGCCTTTGTGTACATACCTCCCCATTTTCTAGAGAGGTACTGCAGCTTTTCCTGTCTTACCTAGTCGATAAACCTGATGTCCCCATTCTGATCATGGGAGACTTCAGTGGTTACTTGGATCCCAGACTGGATAGAAATCCTCCAGCTTGGCACCCGATAGGTGGCAGAGGCACCATTTTGAGCCGACTGCTACAAGAGGTGGGCTGGACTGATGTATAGAGGGCAAAACTCCCAACAACTAAACAGTTCTCGTGCTTCTCCAAAATGCATGAGTCACTCTTCCGCATTGACCTCTGCGTAGGGTCCCCGCAACTTTTAAATATGGTCACCAGGGTGGAATTCCCCACTGGCTGCACACCTTATTACCCGCCCAGCTGCTTCCCTGCCCAGGGCACCTTGGAAGCTGAATGCCTTCTGGCTAAAACTTTTTACCTCGCATAAGAGTCGTGAAACAGGTAAAACAATACTTTTATGATAACCGATTGCACACAGATGTAACACTGAGATGGGGCGCCTTTAAGTCATGTCTTAGGGGTACTTTCATAGCCGAAATAGCAGCCATTAAATACAACTCATCAGCTCTATTAGTACAAGTCGAAGACCAGGTGAGACAGTTAAGAGAAGTACCACTGCTCTAGGCAGATCCAGAATAGCTTCTCCAGGCAGAGAGATCCGGATGCGAGCCACAGCATGCAGACAATGTAGGTAATTAGACTCTGGACGCCCACACTCCAAAACAAAATCGGTGCCTTTATTCAAACAAATCACAGGAGCACTACAAGTGACATCACAGCAAGAAGCAACAACAGCTAACACGTTTCACACTACAGAGAGTGCTTATAATGGACCTGCTGTGTGGGACCAGGCGGGATACGTAAGGAGGGGTGAGAGAGAGCGATCCAGTTCCCTGTTTAATAGGTCCGCTGTGACCACCAATGCCCCGGCGTATTTAGAACATTTGATGAAGTTGGAGTGTGAAGTGGCTTTGATCTCTTTTGAAGTGATTTATTCGTTTATTGTTCATGTGAGTGCATAAAGAGTGATATTTTTTAAGATTAAAGTGTGTTTACGGTATTACACTATTGGAGGCTTCCTCTATGATTTCTTTTGAGGTATATATACATATAGAAGTACCTGACATCTCTTGAGAGGTTTAAAAGTCCTTTTAGCCTAGCACGCGAGTGTAAGGCTTAACAGCTGGTGAGTGTTTCCACGAAGGGGGGCTCACAATCACGGATGGTGTGGTGAAGGATTTAACTATAATTGATCTGGACACTGAAGACTTGCTTGTGCACTTATAGAAGGACTTTGGAGCCTGTAAACAGAATTATTCTCTGGGGGATGGACTATAGTCACTCTTTTTTAGAGTTTTATATTAGTCACTAATTTGTATACATACGGATTATTACATTCACTTATCGGTGGTGATATGTATAATTTATGTGATTCTTGTCTATAGTATAATGCACATTTATCCACATAGGATCACTTAATATTGTAGATAGATTGTGTTGACACAGGAAATAGCGCTACGTGGAATCAATTATTTGTTTAATGTTAAAAACAAGTTTTGATGCACCTATATTTTGTTTAATGCTCCCAATCGATCGATCGGTCTCATGTATCTGGCTCTCCAATAAACAGCAATGCTCCGATCTAAAAGTTAATAATTCCCAGTAACTGGTGAAAGGAAGAAGGGATAAGGGGCTCCAATGTGTAGTAAATCACATATAATATTTATTTAAAACAAATATCCACTTACATTTAAAATAACAGAAAAAAGCGATGAAGATTCTGAAAACTTCCGGTCTGGGCCGTGAACGGTGACACCTAGCTCCTCTCTAACGCGCTGCGTCACTGATCATATGACTTTCTCAAAGGGTATAGAAGTCAGGTGTCTGTAGGCCAGTTTTAAATGATTTCTAGCGTTGCCATAACAGCGGTAATCCGTGAATCATTAATTGCAATTATAATACAAATACATCAGTTAAATATGCTTGATAACAATACGGAATCCTTATTAAAACATAAAAATGATATAATCTTTGAGCAAAATTATAGTAATCAGTTTAACTATTTAAAATGTATAAATTACCATATATAAAAGCCATTTGGTGGTCAGACTATTATTGTTTCTAAAATAAATCTCTCCGGACTCTTTACTGACATCTAGTGGATACTACTAAAATAGCAAACTATTTAAGTAATCACAGGACCCCAGAACATTTCTCATGGCTGACATCTAGTGGGCATTTATCCCAATGGCATTCTTAATAGTAATATAATGGTGAACCCCACATCTACATAAATTGTTCAACCTGTTAGAAGGTGATCATTAATAATTAAAAATAAGAATAAAAATGTATATATAATATGCAAAACTAAATATCTTTGGAGACCCAACTTTTCAACATTAATGATGGTATATATGGTAAATAAGGCTGGTCTCCTTATTTCTACAGGATGGATGGATGGGGAGGCTTCACATGGGCTGTGCGTTTTTAACAAGTGCCAATCGTCAATGCTTCTATTATCTCCACTGGTGTTGCTGTGTCTCGGTTTTGCAGTGTCAGTGGAGGCACTTGTTAAACACACAGCCCATGTGAAGCCTCCCCATCCATCCTGTAGCTATAAGGAGACAGCCTTGTGTGACTGAATACACATGAAATAAGACATCCTTCACAGCCAGCGTATGGAGGAAGGAGGCAGAGGAGGTGTCGGGAGTCACAGCTGCCTGTCGCTAGCCATGGATTCCTGCTCAGGATAGAGCCTCATTAACAGACGTGTAAGTCCTCATCACTGATCTGTATCCCACTCAGAGGCGGCTCTTTAATTAGGCAAATTTAGGCAAACGCCTAAGGCCCCGCACTCGCAGGGGCCTCGCGGGCCGCCTAATTTGCCTGTGATCAAACGCTGATGTCACTGAGCGTCCGATGGCAGCAAGTGTGGAGAGCGGACAGTGGCCTCTAGGTGGCGGCAGCAGCTGGATTACAGCACCGGGCGGGCTCCAAGGTATGTGGGCGGCATGTCCATGTGGGACCCGCAGCTCCTTCAGCCTGTGCCGCTCTCCAGACCTCTCCTCCGCACCTGCCCCCTAATTGGTTCAGCAGTGTGGGGGTCGCTGAAGCTATCCAGCTGAGCTGCCCCATGATTATGAAGAAGAGGAAGGAGCTCTGCTTCCTTGGCCGACCGGAGAGAAGGTGAGTGTCCGTGCAGCCTGCTTGTGTGCCTGAATAGGAGGAGCGGTGGGGAGACTGCACATAGTGGAATTGATTTTTCCATATCCCTCCTGCAGACATTCAGCGGAGAGAGAGGAGAAATGATCATTAAGCGGCTGCATGGAGGAATATGGAAAAATCTATTTTACCATGTGCAGTCTC